>NC_083226.1:131771860-132146235 GCF_032191835.1 Heteronotia binoei
GGTGTGGATCCCCCAGTGGAGTGGTCTCCCGACTCCCTCCGCCGGCTGTTTCTGATAGCCCTGCGCCCCCTCTTTCATTTGATATGTGTCCCGTGCGGGTGCCACCCTCCCGCCGGGAGATGCCGCAAAATGAGCCCCCTTGAGGCTTATGGCGGCAGGGCTCGGGGGAAGCGAGCTAGACTGCTGTTCTTTTGAGGGGTTATAGAGTGTTTCGAGCCCGTCCCTGTGGCATCGGTCCCATCATTGTGGGGCCCAGGGGGCCGGCGCAGCGGCACGCTGAAGCAGCCTGTCGGTCACTTCCAGGTTCCTGTCCTGCATCTTGACCGGTGTTATTAGTGACAGGCTGCTTCGGCGTGCCGCTGCGCCGGCCCCCTTGGTCCCACAACGATGGGACCGATGCCACAGGGACGGGCTCGAAACACTCTATAACCCCCCCCCCCCAGTGTCCCTGGCTGGCCTTCAGACATTATGGTCACCCTAATGCAATTTATAGCTAATTTTCACATTCCTTGACAAGAGATTCTTCTCATTCTGCTTCCTCTTTCTCTCTCTCTCGGCTTGACTTCGCGAACGAAGATTTAAGAAGGGTGCAGTAGTCCACGTCTGCTGCAGGCTCGCTGGTGGCTGACAAGACCAATGCGGGACAGGCAGATCCGGCCACAGTGGCTGCAGGGAAAAGTCTGACCTGGGGTTGGTGCTGTAGCAGTGCGATTCTTCCTCAATCTCCTTTTGTCCTCAAGACCAGCTATGCGTGCATTCTCAAAGCAAGAGACAGCCTGGTGGATGGTGTGCCTCCATGCTTTGCGATCTGAGGCTAGGTCAGACCACTGGTGATGGTTGATGCGACAGGTGCCAAGGGATTTCTTCAAGGAGTCCTTGTACCTCTTCTTTGGTGCCCCTCTATTTCGATGGCCGGTGGAAAGTTCGCCATACAGAGCAATCTTGGGAAGGCGGTGGTTTTCCATCCTAGAAATATGCCCTGCCCAGCGCAGCTGCGTCTTCAACAGCAGTGCTTCGATGCTTGTAACCTCCGCCCTCTTGAGGACTTCAGTGTTGGTCACAAAGTCACTCCAGTGGATGTTGAGGATGGTGCAAAGGCAGCGCTGATGAAAGCGCTCAAGGAGTCGCAGGTGATGACGGTATAAAACCCACAATTCGGAGCCGTAGATGAGGGTTGTCATCACAACCGCTTTGTAAACATTGATCTTTGTGCCTTTTTTCAGATGCTTGTTGCTCCACACTCTTTTGTGCAGTCGGCCAAATGCACGGTTTGCCTTTGCCAGCCTGTTGTCAATCTCCTTGTCGATCTTGGCATCTGAGGAGATGATGCACCCCAGGTAGCTGAACTGCTGGACTGTCTTCAGAACTGATTCACCCACAGTGATGCAGGGAGGGTGATAATCTTCCTGGGGTGCAGGCTGGTGGAGAACTTCTGTCTTCTTCAGACTAACTTCTAGGCCGAATAGCTTGGCAGCCTCTGCAAAGCAGGACGTCATATGCTGCAGAGCTGATACCGAGTGGGAGACGAGTGCAGCATCATCAGCAAATAGTAGCTCTCGGATGAGTTTTTCCATTGTCTTGGAGTGAGCCTTTAGTCGCCTCAGGTTGAACAGGCTGCCATCGGTGCGATAGCGGATGTAGACACCATCGTCATCATCTAGATCTACTGCAGCTCTTTGAAGCATCATGCTAAAGAAGATTGTAAAGAGAGTTGGCGCGAGAACGCAGCCTTGCTTTACACCTGTGCCTATTGGGAAGGGCTCCGAGAGGTCGTTGCAGTGTCTGACTTGGCCTCGCTGGTCTTCATGTAGCTGGATGATCATGCTGAGGAACCTTGGGGGACATCCTAAACGTTCCAAGATTTGCCACAGGCTTCCTCTTTCATAGCTATGATTTTAAGCCCTGTTGGGATACACTTTTAAAAAGGCAACATTTATCTTACTGTAATTGAAGCAGGGCAGAAATAAAAAGATATTAAATAAGGTAAATTGAAAGCCATTAATTAGGCACAAGGGCAAGAAAACAAAAGATCAAAGAGATTTTAAAAGTGCTTGCTAGGTGCCTCTGTGAAATAATCCTTCTAGATTGTGAAAGTAAGGAAAGAGGAAGTTAATCCTTCACCCACCGGCTCGGCCACAACTACCGAAAAGAGGAACTAGAAACTGGCTGGAATAAGCATTGAGCAACGTACCTTGGAAAATGTCTCGGGAACAAGTCAAAGGTGCAAATGTAGTTTTTATGGATATTGCTGCAAGAGTGTTAGCAACATCAATGCCATGTATGGAAAGACCCTCCCTGTCTCCTCCTTGTTCCTTTAGTAATTTGATGCTTGTAATGATGTATGGGATATGGGGTGGTCCTTTCCTGTAATTGTGCGATTGTTTACTGGAAATTTGTCTGTGACTATAAAACTGTAGACCTTCCTGAAATCGGGGCTCCCAGATTCGTTTAGACATGAGTCTGATCTGGGGTCTGTGTACACGTTAAATAAATGGCTGTTTCTTCCTGATTTTGCCTGTGGCCTCGTTTCTGCCTGACCACCAGCAGCTAAGGTTGTTCCTACATAATAAACGAAAAATAATTTGTAGATATGCTTAGTTAAACCGATGATTGTTGGAATTCTGAATACTTATATTGCATGTCTATGCAATGTCTAAAGTTCAGTCACTATAGGGTTAAATATGTTTACCAGTTTGTATTGTTTAGCTGACTCGGGAAGGGATATCTGGCTCACTGTCAATGAGATGAGAGCTGATGAAATGTTAAGCAGAGGGTTGAAAACAACGGTTAAAAAAGAGCAGTTGGCAGTTTTGGATCTGGGGAGAGCTGACTGAGTACCAAGCTTGTTAGTGATAGAGTAAGGATGTAGTCTATAGTGTTATTATTTTCATCCCAGTGTCCCTATCCATTTAGAAATAAATATATATTTTTCAATATGAAAGATCTCTCAATTTCTTTTGTGATCCAGCGGTCCATTGAACTGTTGGGGAAAGTTTAAATAATTTCCCTCACAAAATTTCCCAACAATGATAGATTCAGGAGGGTAGTCATGTTGGTCTGCAACAACTGAACATTCCATGTTTAAATTTGTCTAATTAATAGGCTTTTTGTTGGCTTGGTGCCGTATAAATAAACTGACTGACTGAACTAAGTTTGAATCCAACGGTACCTTTAAAACCACAAAGTTTAATTCTGGGTATAAGCTTTCATGTGCATGCACACTTCTTCAAATACCCAGAATTAAACTTCATTGGTCTTATAGGTACCACTGGACTCAAACTTAGTTCTTAAACTTATGAGCTAGCTAAGGTATGAAAGTATAGCAAATCGAAGAATTCTTGACACTATAGAATCAACCTAATTGAGTGGTTTCATACATGAATAGAACACACAAGTAGATCCCCACATGAATAAACATCTCCATTTACTTCAGCACTGAATTCACACAAACACACACAGACACATACCATGTGCAATCTTGCTTCATTAAATGTACCCTTGTCATGCCACGCCCCCTTCACCGGGTCACCTCCACTGGTGGCTGTCACCTCGCTTGCCTAGGCCCTGTCCTTCCTGGCAGCCTGAGGTCTCAGACTGGGGTGGAGGGCTGGGTTAACTTTACCCTGATGGATCCTCCACCCACTGGAGATTGAGCAGCTCTCCCTTTCTCTGTGCCTAGGGCTCTCTCCAGCCTCCTCTTCATCAACCCACGTGGCCTTTTATCCCTCCTGTCCTACCAAGCCCACCCCCAATTGGTCCCTTGGCTTGGCCCCACCCCCGTTAAGAGCCTGGATGTCCAGGTGGGGCCAGGAGCACCACTGGCTCCCTCCACAGTTCTGCATGACACCGGGGCCTTGCCTTCTTCATTTACGGCAGGCCCTATGGGCCTGCCACAGCTCAGGAATGTTGTCACACCCTACGGCGGGCACACCCTGGGCTCAGTGAGGTCCTCTTCCAGCTGTTGCACCGCTTCTTCCCAGGCATGGGGGTATCCTGGGGATCCTGTTGGATTCCACGCAGAAAAATTTACAAGGAAGAATGAATGACCTAGTGTCTATTATGAATATGAAGGATTGACTATAAGTCCTACATGAACCATGATTTTGGAGTATGATAACTCTGTAGCGGGACCTACTTCTTTTGTGAAATATTTTTGTCTGATATCATTCTAGAAAAAACAAAGACTTTTAAAATTTTGAATATCTTTATTGTTTTATTACACAGTTGTTGTTTTCTCACTCTGTGATTTAGTGTTGCCACTTTGCTTGTTGCCCCAAAGAATGTTCTGCAGCACAAACTACAAACTGCACACCAAAATTCTATTAAGCAAGATATGAAGATGTATTTTCAGAATGCATAAAGCAGATTTCATAGCATCTGAAATATTTTAACAAAAAGATGTCTTAGGGGAAAAAAGGACCTATGGAAAATACGATGGTTATCAGTCCCCTCCACTGCTTCTTGGATTTGAGAATGATTCGCCTTGATCCATACCCAGGGCAGTCTTAGTAATTCCATCGTCCCCCAACCAACAAGAGGTGCTTAACCTGTATATGAGCTTAATTTATTTTAAACTTTGTACCTTTGATACATAATGGGATCTAGGTGATGCACCTTCAAATTCTCACTCTGCCATGAAGCTCACTGGGTAACTTTGGGAAAGTCACTATATTTCAACCTAGCCTACCTCACTGGATTGCTGGGGTTGTATATCACCCTGTGCTTCTTTATGGAAGGGTAGATTTAAAATCTACTAAATAAATAAAATTTATTTTTTGCCAACTCTAATTGCAGTCAGTGAGATACAACAATATGGTGGTAATGTTCCACACATTAGCCTGCATTCAGTAATTTAAACATTAAATTTTCATATAAGGTAAAGTAATACTTGAATTGCTTGAGATGAACAAACTTGATATACTATTCTTTAGGGAGAATGGATGGGAGAGTTCAAGCCCTATGTACAGGAAAAGATTACAAAGCTATGAACTATGGTTATTATACTAAATTTTACTACTCCTCAAACCTCTTCAGACTAAACAGACCTGGTTCTTCATATCTCCACATCTACTTCTTAGGAAGAAGTATACATACTTTTCCTATTGGCTTAATCATGACAATTAAACAGTCTTTTTTCTCTTACAGTCATACAGCAGCAACATCAAAGAAAATGTTAATAATGCAGCCTTGTAATAATTATACTGTTCATATTGCAGATTAAAATCTAGTATAATATGGATCTAGTAATTACATGGTACTACTAAGAGAAACATTTACTGAATATACAAACAATGCAAAAGAAGCACAACTTTTCCATAGCAGAAAAATTTCCAGAAAACTAATATAAAAATACCTGAGAATGTTTTGAAACCCAGTGGCGAAGGACATTCAGAACACGATTGGTGGCTGCTCGGCGTATTATGAACTCTTTATCACATATCCGTTCAGTGTTATTAAACCCTAGCAAGTGAACAGATAATCATAGTTAAGTAAGTGTACTGAAAAAAAAGGAAATTCTCAAGGTATAGCAAGTTCTAGCTTCAGGTGACCCACACAAGCTTTTCAACAATGATACAACAAAGAAACATGGGTTACTGTCTCACAATTTATTCAGAAGATTCACAATTTATTCAGTTTCCTTACCAATTCATTTTTGAATAACCATTCCATTTGATGAGGTCTGCTCCTTCCTACCATCAAAAATAATCTACCCATTCCAGTATTTTATTCTACTCCTTATAATGAGAAGCCATATTAAGCCCCAAACTAAGTAAAGCTTTTATTTATCAGCCAGTCTTTTACAACTTAATTAACTTGTTAACTTGTTCTTTGCTTGATATTATATGTTTGGTATTATCTAAAAGTACAATCCTAAACAGAGTATAAACCCATTTGGGTTTCTAGGCCGTGCCCAGTTGGGCTGTTGCGTTTGCAGAGTGGGAACATGGGGAGGGGGCAACAGCACCATGCATGCCACAATACCATTTCTGGAAAAACCTGGAAGTGATGTCACATCAGTCTAGGTAAAACAATAGAATGCCTGGCAGTTCCTAGAGCAATGTGACTTGGATTTTCCCCAGAAGTGATATCATGTTGTGCCAATGGAAGGTCTCCTGCCATAGAGGGAGACTTAGCAATCCTAAAGCCCACAGAAGTCAATAAGCTTAGAAGGTTTGGGGGAGGAATGTTGCTACCTTACGCAGACTTTGGATGTAGTTTTAGGCTCTGACTGGAAAGGGACCATATTCACCCACCTGTGAATAAGGATTTAGAGTACACATATATCTTGACCACACATGGCAACACAGTTTTAAGTGCAAAAGAGACTTCAGAAGTATATGATTCAGTAGTAAGTTGCATGAATTACTTGTGGAAGCTAAAGGATTTCAGACAGCTGTTGCTGGCCTGGAGAGTTGCTGCTGTTCAGATTAGATAAGGAGTCTGCTGTTGTTAGGACTTTGGGCACTTCTGAAATTTTGGCGCAGCAGTAAGCGTTGCCACAAAATGGCTGCCATAGGCAACAGAACCAATCACAAAATGGCTATTGTAAGTCACAATCACAAAATGTTGGCATGTTTTTACTTCTTAGTTTAATAATTAGGTAAAATAATTGATATAATCCAATGAAACTGGCAAGCAACACTTTCTAGACAAACAGAAGAAAATATTTCTTACTCCCCACCCCCCTTTCCTGAGTCCAGCAGTTCCTTAAAGACCAGCTAGATTTCCAGGGCAGAAGCTTTTGAGAGTCAGAACTCCCTTCATCAGATACAGCTCTGACTCTTGAACTCTTACACCCAGGAAATCTACATTATTATACATATTATTTCAATTTACAAACATGCAAAAATACAAACATATAATACAATTCTCTAAATCATACACAGAACATAAACACGATAGTATAATGTAGATCATACATAAAGCATAAATTACAATAATCAAAATCATACAGTTGTCATTTATATGGAGCTTACTTATATTTACTCTTAATATTTTACTGCCATGTCTTTATTCTGTCCTTCCCATCCATATCTGATATTTTATTGCAAATATACAAAATTTTTAGTTTAAATTTATTATTTTCAGTTATATCATTGAAAAATAGTTTTTTCTTGAAATTCTGAAATCAGTTCTATACATGAGATGTTAATTTTGCCATTATTGCATATTCAGATCTGGACATTTTTTCGTCTTCCATTTTGCTTCAAAAATTATTCTGTTAGCAGTCAGCTCTCCCCTAGAGTTGGGTAGCTGGCACGCAAAGAGAAAAAAGACTATCCAAAATCACTCCATATAGCTATTAAATCTCTCACACTGCCTGGCTTAGAAATGACCCCACAAGGAATGCCAAGCAGAACACCAACCTGAGAAAACAATCTGGGAGTGAACCAAATGGTTGCTTTGCAAAACCATTACCTCCATTCTAAACCTAAAATACCTACTTTACAACACTGGTAGATCCAAATAGACAGCTGTGTTGGTCTGAAGTAGTAGAACAAAACAGGAGTCAATTGCACCTTTAAGACCAACAGTTTTATTCAGAACGTACGCTTTCGTGTGCAAACTGTTGGTCTTAAAGGTGCAATTGACTCCTATTTTGTTTCACAACACTGGATTTCTCAGGAAAACCACCCTATTTTGTCTAAAGTTCTTTCATCCTCAATAATCTTTGACACACCAAAGCTCCTGGAAGTGTTGTCATCCTGTACTTCAAGGTGCCATCATCACACATCAACAGCCATATCCAAGCTCCAGGAGGGCTACTGAAGTCTGCTAACATGCTTTGATCTCCCTCCAAGAGAACTATTACCCATTCCCCAGAGAGTACTACGTTCAGGTTCACAAAACCTGTTGGTAGTCCCCGGGCCAAAGGAGGCCCGCCTAAAATCCACCAGGGATCGGGCCTACTCAATAACGGCACCTTATTGGTGGAACCAGCTGCCGGAAGAGGTGCGGGCCCTGCGGGATCTAGGGCAATTCCGCAGGGCCTGTAAGACAGTCCTCTTCCGGCAGGCCTATGATATTAACTGACAATGTAAAATATCCTGGATGAAAAAATGTATCTATAGGCCGCCGGTTTTTACTCTATTTTGTTTTACTAAATTATGGTTTAATGGTATTTTAATTGTTTAAACTGAAATTGTTTTAATTATTGTGTTGTAAGCCGCCCTGAGACACCTAGGTGAGAAGGGCGGGGTATAAATCTTAATATAAATAAATAAATAAATAAATAAATAAATTTGTCCAAGTCTTTGGGAACCTTCCTGCTATTGTTTTAGGGGGCAAAGCTTTAGGGCTATATATTGCCCTAAAGTATATTTTCCCTCATAAATGCATGAACCCAGCTTCAGCATGTGCACTATCTTTCTGATATCCACTTCAAATTGGATGAAGCATTAGTCACTTCTCTCCTCCATGGACCTGAAACTACAAGATTAATAAAAATCACCTATCCTGAATAGCTATTTCCCCTGCTACTTCCTTTTATTTTCCAAGTTAGGTCTTGTATGCTTGTTCTATAGTGCGCTATTAAGTCTGTGTGTATTTCTGTATATTATTTCTCAATAAAAACACTATCAGTTGAACATCAGCAGCCTGGTTTATTTGAGAGTACTCTGGGAAGGATTCTGGTATAAAAAAATGAGGATCCCAAGTTATCCACCTCTTGCTTATTTCCCCAATAAATTAATTATTGACCATTTTGGGTAACAACTCTAGCTGCCATCGCCATATATTTAAATAATTCACTGTGTGTTTTAGTAATATTGCTTGGTAGAATATTCAGTAACAGCTTTAGGGTTAATCACAGTTTTACATTTTAATATCTTTTGCTTTCCTTCATGTATCTCTGTCCAATATTTGTTTGCTTTCTTGCATGTACACCATATGTGACAGAATGTTACATCTGTATTCTGACATTTCCAACACTTTCAATTATAATCTTTGTTTTTAGCTATATCTTTGGGATTAATATGTCATATAAACACATTTTATGCCTGTTCTCCTTTAATATTTGACATTCTGTAAATTTAATTTATTTAGTCCATAGTTTTTCCAACTGACTCATAAGTATGTTTTCTCCAAAATTTTGCATCAGTTTTATGATACAGTTTAAATTGCTCTGTTTCCCTATGATATTGCAATAATATTTTGTATTTTTTTTCTAATATGTGCTTTAGCTCTCCAGTTAGGGTGGCCAGATCGTCCCGGTCACCCGGGAAAGTCCCGATTCTGGCCCCCAATTCCCGCCTCCCGGGCTGGCTATACCGGGACCATTAGAGATCCCGGTTTAGCCAGCGGGGGGCCGCGCGTGCGGTCGGGGAAGGCGGCGAGTGAGGGACCGAGCGTCCCTGTGCGTGCGCACGGCGGTGTGACGGGCTCTGCGCATGCGCGGGGCCAGGAGAGTGGGCGGCGTAGGGCCCGCCACACCACCGTGCGCACGCGCAGGGACGGTTGGTCCCTCACTCGCCGCCTTCCCCGACCGCGCGCGCGGCCCGCCGGCTCCTCTCGCTGGCGTAGGGCCCCGGCAGCGGCAGAGGGGGAGGCGGCGGAGGCCGGAGCGGGAGGCGGGCCGGCGGCGCCTGCGGCGTGGCGGGAGGCCCCGGGTCGGTGGGCTCGGCCGCCTCCTCCTCAGCCGCCGCCAGCCCCGCCAGCAGCGCCGCCACCAGCACCAGCCGCCGCTGCGTCTCCTGGCCAGCCAGCCCGCCCGGAGGGGAGGCCACCCGCACCCTGCGAGAAGGTAAGCCCCCCCCCGAGCAGGCAGGCAGGGAGGGAGGGGGCCGAAAGCGGGGGAGCGGCTGGCGGGAGGGGGCGGCCGGCCTTCCTTCCTTCCTTTCTTCCTTCCTCCCTCCTTCCTTCCCTCCTTCCCTCCCTCCTTCCTTTCTTCCTGCCCTCCTTCCTTCCTTCCCTCCTTCCCTCCCTCCTTCCTTCCTCCTTCCTTCCCTCCCTCCTTCCTTTCTCCCTTCCTCCCTCCTTCCTCCCTCCCTCCTTCCTTCCTTCCTCCCTTCCCTCCTTCCCTCCCTCCTCCTTCCTTCCTTCCTTCCTTCCTTCCATCCGTGGCTCTCAAATATCCGATGTTGCGGCTCTCAAACATCTGACCTTTATTCTGTGTTGCTCTTTTGTTTGTGGATCCCCCAGTGGGGTGGGCTCCCGACTCCCTCCGCCGGCTGTTTCTGATAGCCCTGCGCCCCTCTTTCATTTGATATGTGTCCCGTGCGGGTGCCACCCTCCCGCCGGGAGATGCCGCAAAATGAGCCCCCTTGAGGCTTATGGCGGCAGGGCTCGGGGGAAGCGAGCTAGACTGCTGTTCTTTTGAGGGGTTATAGAGTGTTTCGAGCCCGTCCCTGTGGCATTGGTCCCATCGTTGTGGGACCCAGGGGGCCGGCGCAGCGGCACGCCGAAGCAGCCTGTCACTAATAACACAGGTCGAGATGCAGGACAGGAACCCGGAAGTGACCGACAGGCTGCTTCAGTGGGCCGCTGCACCGGCCCCCTGGGTCCCACAACGATGGGACCGATGCCACAGGGACGGGCTCGAAACACTCTATAACCCCTCAAAAGAACAGCAGTCTAGCTCGCTTCCCCCGAGCCCTGCCGCCATAAGCCTCAAGGGGGCTCATTTTGCGGCATCTCCCAGCGGGAGGGTGGCACCTGCACGGGACACATATCAAATGAAAGAGGGGGCGCAGGGCTATCAGAAACAGCTGGCGGAGGGAAATGATATCATTTGGGGGAAATGATGTCACAGGAAGTGATGTCACTTCCTGCTTCTGGCAGGTGGCGTGGGGAAAATGATGTCACAGGAAGTGATGTCACTTCCTGTTTCCGGCGGTGGCATGCCGTCACCGGAAGTGACGTCACCGGACATCATTCCCCCCTCAAGGTGTCCCTGGCTGGCCTCCAGCTATTATGGCCACCCTATCTCCAGTAATTAATTATTTAAAAGTAATTAAAGAGCAAAACTACTAAAATGCTACACCCTTAATACCAACTGCAAATTCAAGCCAGTAGATAAGAATGGAATGGTCAACTGTATCCACTAAGAGCTCCAACAGTGTCAGCAGAGAAGATTGTCTTCTGCCCAACTTCAAATGAAGAAGTTGCAACCAGTGCAACTAAAGCTATCTCAGTACCAAACCCAGGCCTGAAGCCAGACTGAAATAGATCAAGGGCAGATGTGTCGTTCAGGAAACCATGGAGCTTCTCTGCCACCACATGTTCAATCACCTTCCTTTGAAAATGTAAATTAAAGGTCTAGGGAGAACCCTCTCAATCAGGGAGGAGCTGATGATTTTCACTAAAGGCTCCAATATCTTTTCCTAGAAAGATTTTAAAAGCCAGAATGGGCACTGATGCAAAACGCAAATGGTGGCCCTCACACTTTAAAGGATCCTGTCAGCATCCACTAACAAGATCTATCTGAAACTATCCATAACAAATTACAAACGGGCACTTCCAAAACCTCAGGTACCGAATCTGCCCTCAATTTTTATTGCTCACAGAGTCAGGCAATAGAAGTTACAATCGGACACATGTTTATATAAACTGTCCTCTTCCCTCTCACACCAGATTAAGATGTTACGTTCCTCAATTAAAATTTCCTTCTGAACACTGGTGCAGTTCCTCAAAATTGATTTATCAGGGGATGAGACACTTTTACAGAAGCTCTGTTCTACTCATGATTCTCTAGGTCCATTTCATTATTAATTATTTTATCAATAATTATCCATTTTAAAACAAGATTCCTGCTTAACATTTGCTGCATGGTGAGAGGATTGCCTAAGTTTGAAGGACAGCATATACCCAGTCCATTGACAGAATTGCTAAGCAACAGTTCTGTTAAATTCAAAACAGCTCTTGATTTAGGAACAAAAATAGAAGCCTATTCAAATTCAGTGCAGAGTTTATGAATATTGAAAGGAGGGGAAAAGAATAATGTTCATAGGTGTAAAAATTCATACACTGATTGAAATCAATTAATTTATTGCCTATTATTAGCACTTCAGACAGTCAAGAAAAGATAATCTGGGTAAAATATAAAAAATATATAAATGCCATACAAAAAGGTAATATGTGATAAATATGTAAATGTCAGATGAAAAGCCATTAGAGAGGTAATCCAAGACTATAATGCACAGTAGGTGGAAGCACTTCATTCTTACAAAAAACGCAAATTACATAGATTCTAAATTGGAGATGAGTTCTACATCTTTGATAGCTGTAAAAGAGGATGAATTTCACCATGCAGCTTTGGCCAAAATGCTGCAAGTTAGGACAACATGCACCTGAGAAGTGTCCATACAGCACAACGGTTGAAGGAATAAAAGCCCTAACAAACATTGAATCTGGAAAGCCTACCACTATACTAACTGCTGATGGACAGTGAGACTCACAACAGGTTATTTCTATAAGCAGGTGTGCAAACCAAGGATTATTTGTCAGAGCTGGTTTCTGCAAACTGGCACAGCTCTCCCATATCTTCTACACTCCCAGCAACGGCAACAAGATCTGAGGACTGGGACCTGTATAAAAAAGTCAATGTGGTGCAGTGGTCATATAGTTCACAGAGCGCCAGACTAGGATCTGAGAGGCTCAGGTTCTAGTCTCCAGACTGGCACAGAGGTGTTCTGAGTGACCTTGGGTCAGTCACATGTTCTTGACCTAGCCTACTCACAAGGTTGTTCTGAGGAAAACTGGAAAACAGGAGAATAACCTGAACCACTTTGGATCCCCATGGTGAGAATGGAGGGTTATAAATGAAGAAAAATAAACAAATAAAATACAAAGCTGGGAAACTCCTTTTGATAATGACAGGCAGTTCTATTAATCACATTTTTATCCTAAAAGGAGCTGTGGTTCTTCCCTGACTCATCTAACCACTGTACGAAACTATCAACATAAACTGCTGCCTGACCTCAGCATTTCCTTGGCCACAAGGAAGAAGCACAGATGCAACTGTTCCTGCCCTCCTCCCCAAGAGCTGCCTAAATTCACAGAATCAGCATTGCTGTCAGATGACCATCTAGCCTCCAAGGAAGGAGAGCCCACCACCTCCTGAGGAAGTCTGTTCCACTGATGAACTGCTGTCAGGAAGTTCTTCTTAATATTTAGCTTAAAACTTTTGATTTAATTTCAGCCTGTTGGTTCTGGTTCTATCTCATGATGAGAAAGAAGAGAAAAATAGATTAGAGCAGAAGTAGTTCTGGGCCTCTGCCTCTAGATGCCTTTTGTAAATACTGGACCTATGTATAATATTGGAGATAAGAATGGTCTGGGAGCTCACCACCTCTTATGTAGTCCCATAACAGAGCCTCTTTTTTACCTTGATAACAAATCCCTTTTGTCCCACTTAGATATGTATGTCAGAAGGAAGCTGAGCCCAGAAGGAAGCAGGCCAACAACAGGGGAAGCACAACCCATGTGGTTCACAAGCTGGAGTAGCCTCCATCCCTTTGAGTGCCACCTCCCCTGCCCCGGGCTCCTGGGGTGGGCCCGGTTGCTGTGCTACTGCCACAGCTCATGGCTGCAGCCCAGCTGCCACTGCATGGCTTGCCATGGTCATCTCCTCCACTGACTGATGCAGCTGGCCACTTCTTCTCCACTGCCAACTCCCTCTACCACCAGCTTCCTGGATGAGTTCCTGATAGATCCAGGGGCATTCTCAGGAGCAGGGAGAGGGTGGGTCAGTGCCCGGGCTCTCCTGGATTGCCAGGCAATGGACGGGGGTTTCACCTTCTGAAGAGGCACCCAACCCCAGTCAGGCTGCTCCCTGCTTCCCAGCTTTCTTGTGTAGTCCCTTTAAATTTTAAAAGGACTGCACAAGATGGCCCCCAACTGCTGAGCACCTGGCAGAGCTCCCACCATTCAGCTGTTTTTGCGGCTTTTTGAAAGCCCAATTGTGGTCCCTTTAAACAAAGTTTGCTGGCAAACCACGAACCAAACCAGTTCATCAGCAAGCAAACTGGTTTGGTTTGTGATCTGACTACAAACTATGACTCTAACCACATTTTTCCAGTTCATGCCCATTCCTAAATAGCAATGATGCTAACTTCAGAGGTTGCTCCTGCTCTTCCAGCAAAATTCAGGAGCTAACATTCTTCAATTTTAAACAGAAGCAAAAAAAAAAAAAGGTGGCAGCAGAAAGACTGTAAAACAGCAGTACAGTGAAACATAAAATCAATCATATTTATTTGCTGTACTTACAGTCCAGTTTACTTTCTGAGACTCGCTATAATAGATTTAAAGCGTATCAAAGCATGAAAAAAAAATCTGAAGACAAGGATATAACTTTTTGTGTGTAATGTCAAAATGCCAACACAGAAGGAACCAAGTGAACTTCACAGGGAATTTACAATACTGTGGTTAACAATAGGGGGGAGGGGGGGCTCCCGCTTGGGTATCCTGACCCCCCCCCGGGAAGTGTATGCACAATACATAGCCTCTCCTTTCCCGGTGTAGTGAACGCCGCGTGGTCACTGTCTGGCTATGCCTGGCAGATGGTCACTCCAATGGCCTCTCCTGCATTACTGCATCCGTGGCAACACCTTCCCGCTGGTCCCCCCCGTTTCTCACAGAGTTTGCCACGTCATGGTGCGACCGAATGTCCGGCGGTATAACCGGATGGGCAGGCTGGGCTCACCAACCTCGCCAGCCAAGAGAAGGAAAACTCTAAACCCGGGCAGACAGAGCTCGTTAATGTAACACCTACCACCTGGAGGACTCGCTGCCGGCGTCCCGGCTTACTGGGCCATGGCAGATGACCCCAAGGTGAAAGGGTGGAGCCAGTACCGCGCACACTGTGCTTCACCTAAAAATTCCTCTGCGCAGGCCTGAAGGGCATATCCACATCCACAACCCACAACACACCAAGTCCTGCAGCGATGGGCAAGGGGCGAAACGGCAGGTGGAAGATGCCAATGGAAGCCGCAGTCCCGATCCTGCATGTAGGCGGTTCAGGGTATTGGTCGCCTGATGCTGACCCGGAGACGAAAGCATTTTTTGGCAGCACCCTGAACGACCAAGCAGCCTTATCTACGGACAGCACTGCTTGCTCCACACGGAGAGGGGCCTAGAAAAGGTGGCCTAAACAAAGCTCGTCTCCCCCACCCCAGTTGGCTAGCCACGGTCAACGGGCATCCTTACTTGCGGTCAAAAAATAACAACAAAGAAAAGGCATGCACCTGCCTCACAAAGTGTGCAAAGACTAAAGCTTGCGTGTTGGAACATCAGAACCATGCTTGACACAGTAGACAGTGGTCGCCCTGAACGACGCTCTGCTCTAGTTGCCCACGAACTTCTCAGGTTGAATATTGACACAGCAGCTCTCAGTGAGGTCCGTTTCCCTGAGGAAGGTAGTCTTCAAGAACATGGTGCTGGCTATACCTTCTACTGGTCGGGTAAGTCAAAGGCTGAGAGCCGCCTTTCTGGCGTTGGCTTCATGGTCAGGAACTCCATTGCCTCCAAACTTGAAAACCTGCCAACAGGTCACTCAGATCGCATCATGTCCATGCGCCTCCCACTTCAAAACAAGCAGCATGCAACACTCTTCAGTGTGTATGCCCCAACCCTTCAAGCAGATCCTGCAGAAAAGAACAAGTGCAATGCTGATCTACGCAACCTCGTACGGAAGACCCCTACAGAGGACAAGGTGATCATCCTTGGCGACTTCAATGCCAGAGTAGGTAAAGACTCGGAAGCCTGGAAAGGAGTACTTGGCAAACACGGCATTGGCAACTGCAACGATAACGGGCACCTCCTGCTAGAATTCTGCACGGAGCACCAGCTCACCATCACCAACACTATCTTTCAGCAGAAGAACAGCCTGAAGACAACCTGGATGCACCCATGGTCCAAGCACTGGCACCTTATCGACTACATTCTGGTGCGCCAGAGAGACCTTCGAGATGTCTTACACACCCGAGTAATGCCCAGTGCGGAATGTCAAACGGATCATCGTCTTGTACGCTGCAATCTCCGTCTTCTCTTTAAACCCACACCCAGGAGAGGAGGTATCCCTCGGAGGAAGCTTCAGGTTGGCAGCCTTCAGTCAGCCGAAGTTAAAGCTGCCTTCCAGGCAAAACTCCAGTCCAGAATTGAGGACCCCAGTTGCCCCACAGACCCTTCTCCAGAAGCACTCTGGGAACACCTAAAAACTACCATCCTGTTGATCTCTGAAGAAGTCCTCGGGTTCTCCACAAGGAAGAACAAGGACTGGTTTGACGAGAACAATCAAGAGATCCAAGAATTACTAGCAAAAAAGAGATCTGCCTACCAAGCACATCTTGCTCAGCCCTCCTGTCCCGGGAAAAAAGCAATCTTTCGCGCTGCATGTAGCAACCTCCAGCGCAAGCTTCGAGACATTCAGAACGAGTGGTGGACCAAGCTTGCAGAGAGAACCCAACTGTGTGCAGACACGGGTGATTTAAGAGGGTTCTACGAAGCCCTGAAGGCAGTATATGGCCCATAATATCAGGCTCAGAGTCCCTTGCGTAGTGCAGACGGCCAAGTGCTCCTCACAGACAAGGCATCCATACTGAACCGGTGGTCGAAGTATTTTCAGGTTCTCTTCAGTGCCAACCACGTAGTTCAAGATTCAGCAATCCACCTCACCCCACTTCAACCAGTGAAAACAGAGTTGGATGAGATCCCCACCCTAGAAGAGACTGTTAAAGCCATCAAGCAACTGAAAAGTGGCAAGGCAGCGGGAGTTGATGGAATCTCACCAGAGATCTGGAAGTATGGGGCACAGTACTACATAGCACACTTCACAAAGTACTTGTCACCTGCTGGGAACAAGGCAAACTACCACAGGACTTTTGCGATGCAATCATCATCACTCTACACAAGAACAAAGGGGGAAAGTCAGACTGCTCCAACTACCGGGGAATAACCCTGCTCTCCATCGCAGGCAAAATCCTTGCCAGAATACTCCTGAACAGACTAGTGCCCACCATTGCAGAAGAACTCCTCCCAGAGAGCCAGTGCGGCTTCAGAGCTAACAGGAGCACCACCGACATGGTATTTGTTCTCAGGCAACTCCAAGAGAAATGCAGGGAACAGAACAAGGGTCTATATGTGACTTTTGTCGACCTTACCAAAGCTTTCGATACCATTAGCAGGAAAGGCCTGTGGCAAATCTTGGAACGTTTAGGATGTCCCCCAAGGTTCCTCAGCATGATCATCCAGATACATGAAGACCAGCGAGGCCAAGTCAGACACTGCAACGACCTCTCGGAGCCCTTCCCAATAGGCACAGGTGTAAAGCAAGGCTGCGTTCTCGCGCCAACTCTCTTTACGATCTTCTTTAGCATGATGCTTCAAAGAGCCGCAGTAGATCTAGATGATGACGATGGTGTCTACATCCGCTATCGCACCGATGGCAGCCTGTTCAACCTGAGGCGACTAAAGGCTCACTCCAAGACAATGGAAAAACTTATCCGAGAGCTACTGTTTGCTGATGATGCTGCACTCGTCTCCCACTCGGTATCAGCTCTGCAGCATATGACATCCTGCTTTGCAGAGGCTGCCAAGCTATTCGGCCTAGAAGTTAGTCTGAAGAAGACAGAAGTCCTCCACCAGCTTGCACCCCAGGAAGATTATCACCCTCCCTGCATCGCTGTGGGTGAATCAGTTCTGAAGACAGTCCAACAGTTCAGCTACCTGGGGTGCATTATCTTCTCAGACGCCAAGATCGACAAGGAGATTGACAACAGGCTGGCAAAGGCAAACCGTGCATTTGGCCGACTGCACAAAAGAGTGTGGAGCAACAAGCATCTGAAAAAAGGCACAAAGATCAATGTTTACAAAGTGGTTGTGATGACAACCCTCATCTACGGCTCCGAATTGTGGGTTTTATACCGTCATCACCTGCGACTCCTTGAGCGCTTTCATCAGCGCTGCCTTCGCACCATCCTCAACATCCACTGGAGTGACTTTGTGACCAACACTGAAGTCCTCAAGAGGGCGGAGGTTACAAGCATTGAGGCACTGCTGTTGAAGATGCAGCTGCGCTGGGCAGGGCATATTTCTAGGATGGAAAACCGTCGCCTTCCCAAGATTGCTCTGTATGGCGAACTTTCCACCGGCCATCGAAATAGAGGGGCACCAAAGAAGAGGTACAAGGACTCCTTGAAGAAATCCCTTGGCACCTGTTCGCATCAACCATCACCAGTGGTCTGACCTAGCCTCAGATCACAAAGCATGGAGGCACACCATCCACCAGGCTGTCTCTTCCTTTGAGAATGCACGCATAGCTGGTCTTGAGGACAAAAGGAGATTGAGGAAGAATCGCACTGCTACAGCACCAACCCCAGGTCAGACTTTTCCCTGCAGCCACTGTGGCCGGATCTGCCTGTCCCGCATTGGTCTTGTCAGCTACCAGCGACCCTGCAGCAGACGTGGACTACTGCACCCTTCTTAAATCTTCGTTCGCGAAGTCAAGCCGAGAGAGAGAGGGTTAACAATAGGGATCCATAATTTTAGTGTGTAGTGTGTATGCTTTCATATCATCCAAAAAAAACCTCAAAGCTGATGTGCAATGTAAAATGGATATACCTTGTTTCAGGAGTGGAATTCTAGCAGGAGCTCCTTTGCATGTTAGGCCACACATCCCTGATGTAGCCAATCCTCCAAGAGCTTACAAAAAAGAGCCTTGTAAGCTCCAGGAGGATTGGCTACATCAGGGGTATGTAGCCTAATATGCAAAGGAGCTCCTGCTAGAATTCCATCCCTGCTTTGTTTCCTCTTTGGAATCGTTGCATATGCTGATATGACCTCAAAATATACAAAGGCAAAAAAATGCAATAAATGTCTAAGTATTAAAGCATCTCATTCGTTGAATGTATTGTAAAACATTCTGTTTTCTGTAGCATCATCTCACATTCTCAGAAAGTTAACATTTTGGATTCACTTGGCAACACATTAAATTAAAGTGCCTATCAAGAAACTTTTCAGTGTACCCACAAGATTCTATTCCAAGAATACTTTGTTGTTTTTTTGTGCAAACAATGTCATGCAGTTGCTGCAATTACAGTGCTCATACAAAAAAAAAAAAGCAAAACAATATATTATGACACCAGGTATCTGGGTAATTATATTAATTATATTAATTATTTCTAAGCCATTGCTGGTCATGAAAAAAACTGAACGACACACAGAAAATAATATATGAAATTTTATTTTGCTAATTATAGATATTTCATTATTTTGCCTCACGTAATTGGACCTATGTTTCATTATATGAATGGAAAGGCTTAAATAGATTTGTGGAGCACCAAGTAAATTATGAATTGTCGCAATGGAATAAATTAAAGTTTGTAAACTACAGTATAACAGCTCAAGCATGAAACTATGTGGTTGGATGCAGCAATCAGGTTTCTGGTGCCCTGCCTAGACCCCTGGATTCCCCACCTGGAAAGGCGAGACCACGGAAGGCGAGAGTGGCAAGGTGGCACATGAACTCCAAGGAGCCTGCCTTTCATTGCATTGGGTCAATTCAGATTTAAAAATTGGAATGAATTTTTTTTAAAGGATGGGACAGAGATGGAGATTTTCACTTCAGACCAATTAATAGACTACGATGATGAGTTTTGTTAGTTTTTCTCAGCTAAGCCTGTCAACCTCTGTTGATTGGCAATATTTATTGCTGTTATAATTTACAAGATGCATATCTTTAACATATGTTTTGGGCCTGTCCAGTTATTTGGTTGTTTCTAAAGGAAGAAATTAAAAAGCTCCACGGCGCAGAGAGGTAAAGCTGCAGTGCTGCAGTACTGCAGTCCTAAGCTCCGCTCACGACCTGAGTTTGTTCCTGGTGGAAGCTGGGTTCAGGTAGCCAGCTCAAGGTTGACTCAGCCTTCCATCCTTCCGAGGTCAGTAAAATGAGTACCCAGCTTGCTGGGGGGGAAGTGTAGATGACTGGGGAAGGCAACGGCAAACCACCCAGTAAAAAATCTGTCATGAAAACGTGAAAGCAACATCACCCCAGAGTCAGAAACGACTGGTGCTTGCACAGGGGACTAGCTTTAACTTTTTTTTTTTTTAAGAAAGAAATTATTCATGTCAATTTGGTGTTTGAATATTCATTGATCTTTGAGGATGCATATGTAATTTTAAATGATTTTGCCTGTTTATGTTTATTAGATTTATATCCCGCCCTCCCCACCAGAGCAGGCTCAGGGTGGCTCACAACCAGTAAAATCAGAACAGTATAAATTAAAATAAACAATTAAAAAAAGTTAAAACAATCTGGTGCTAATATCAATTGACAATATTACATTTCAGATGGTGTTCAGTATATAAGATGTCATTCTCTACTCCCATATCAGTCATTCCAACCTAAAGGTCAGCCAGAATAGTGTCGTTTTACAGGCCTTATGGAACTGGGCGAGGTCCCACAAGGCCCTAACTTCTTCTGGCAACTGATTCCACCAGTAGGGGGCAGCAATTGAGAAGGCTCTCTCTCTTGTAGACTTTAATCTTGCCTCCCTCGGCCCAGGAATCACTAATAGATTTTGCGTCCCAGATCTAAGTACCCTCTGGGGAACGTGTGGGGAAAGATGGTCCCTAAGGTAAACAGGTCCTCGGCCATATAGGACTTTAAAGGTAATAACCAGCACCTTGTAGCGAATCCAGTATACTATTGGCAGTCAGTGCAGCCCTGGCTATATGTGCTCTCATTTGGGGAGTCCCAATAGCAGCCTAGCCGCCGCATTCTGCACTAGCTACAGTTTCCGGGTTCGAGACGGGGCAGCCCCATAAAAAGAGCATTACAGTAGTCCAGTCTCAAGGTGACCGTTGCATGGGTCACAGTTGCTAGGTTGCAGTGCTCGAGGAAAGGAACCAGTCTCCTGTCTCCTGGAGCCTAACTGATGGTTAATGAAAATGGACCTTTCAGGCCCTTACTATTGCTAAAGGACTGATACTACAATACTGGAGAGATAAATGCCCACCTCCAGTAATCCAATGAATTAAGAGCTTTACAACCTTATTAACATTTGAATATATGGCATAAAGATAACAACTGCAAATGGACATATTTTTAGATATTTGGAAACCTTTTATTATATGTAGAATTGCTATCGTTATATTTTGGTACTTTTTAAATTAATGTTCAGGGGTTGCAATTAAAATATTATACTACTGTGATAATTTAAAAAAATGCTTAAAATAGGCTTTGGAGTTATTTCTTTGCTACATTATTTATCTGCTAACATACAAAGAGGGAGCAATGATCTGATTTCTCTTGCACTAAAAAGTTAGCTCACCTGGTGGACTTCCATGGCCAGCTGCAGCAGTAGCAATGGCAAAAGCAGAAGCAGGGGAAACAGAACAATGACTGTTTTCAGTGGTCTGTACTGCAAAGAAAAAAAAATAACATGAACAGTTTGCTTGAGTGTCCCTCTTCATGCATGTAAAATAAAGAAAACAAACTAAAACTATGCCAGTAGTCTCTCACTGAAAAAAAGCAGAACATGTGAAGAAAGGAGAAATGATCTGATTTTTACTTTTAATCACAACAATATTCTTCAGGAGAAGTCTGTTATCCTTTCCAAGAGCAGAAAGAACATCAATGCGTTTTCAGGATCACCTTCCCTGAAGATGGCAGTACAACAATCATGTGGGAAAGCAGCATATGTAAAATGTTTTTATGTTCACATTAGGCTTGCCAATCTCCAGGTCCCAGCCGGAGTTCCTCCGCTTTCCCATGCTCCTTCCCGCCCCCTGTCAGCTGGCCGGCGGGGGGAAGCCCCTCCCTCAGAGGACCATGTGCCTTTCCACCTCCGGAGGCTTCAGTCTCCGATTGAAAGGCTTCCTCTTGGGATGGTGTGTCTGTGTTACTTGGAAGAAGTTGGCAGCAACTCGTGAGTAGAGAGGCCACTCCCTTACTTCAGAGTCACCAGAAACGGGGGGGGGGGGAACGTCTGCTGAGCACTTCATTATTCCCTATGTGGAGATCGATTCTCATAGGGTATAATGGGGAATTGATCTGGAGGTTTCGGGGGCTCTGGGGGAGCTGTTTTTTGAGGTAGAGGCACCGAATTTTCAGTATAGTATCTAGTGCCTCTCCCCAAAGTACCCCCCAAGTTTCAAAACAATTGGACCAGGGGGTCCAATTCTGTGAGCCCCAAAAGAAGGTGCCCCATCCTTCATTATTTCCTATGGAAGGAAGACATTTAAAAAGGTGTGCTGTCCCTTTAAATGTGATGACCAGAACTCCCTTGGAGTTCAATTATGCTTGTCACACCCTTGTTCCTGGCTCTGCCCCTAATGTCTTCTGGCTCCACCCCCAAAGTCCCCAGATATTTCTTGAATTGGACTTGGCAACCCTAGTTCACATTTAAAGACAGAGAAGCAATAAGCAACCCTGTTTTCATCTTCGTGGCTTATGTGCAGTC
Source organism: Heteronotia binoei (assembly GCF_032191835.1). NCBI lineage: Eukaryota > Metazoa > Chordata > Lepidosauria > Squamata > Gekkonidae > Heteronotia > Heteronotia binoei. Next base: position 131,794,258 of record NC_083226.1, read on the forward strand.
CCGCATGGAAGAGTAACAAGCTCACATCACAGGAGGAGGATGTGGGATTATCAGTGAAACAGTGACTGGAGTATTGCCTTTCCCACAATTGCATCAGCTCCTGGAGTTAATGTTGATGGCACAGTGCTTGATGAATGCTGACAAATTACATGTTGCTGCCTTGCAAATATTCAGCAGGGGAATCTTTCCCAGGAAGGCAGAAGATGCATGAGCCCTGGCTGAGTGCACTTTAATTGTGAGTGTACAGTCCACCTTGGATAGCAAGTAAGCCATTTTGATGGCAGAAACCCACCAGGAAATAGTCTAAGAGGAAGTTGTCTTTCCTTGTGTGGATGAGCAAAACAGACCAGGAGATTGTCAATCTGAAAAAAACTTCCTTGTACTATTTAAATAAAACAACAAGGTCCTACTTGAATCTAGGGTGTATAGTGTGTGTTCTTCTGGACTGAAGGGAAAGAACACTGGCAGGACAATGTGCTGAGAAATATTGGAACTGGAACTTAGATTAAAAAAAACTCAATCTAGTATGCAACACCACCTTAAGGAAGGACAGGGAACAACTGAGGTTGTTGGACAGGGAACAACCCAGCTCACCCAGCAGGCTGATATAATGGAAATTAATAATGCAGTTTTGTAAGACAGTAGAAATAAATCACATGTAACCATTGGTTTGAATAGTTTAAACATGAAAGAACCAAGGAAAGACTCCATTGAGAGACCTTGAAGGGAGGTAACGAGTACATATTGAATAACTCCTTCAAGAATCTTTCAGAAGAAACATAGCATGACCCTCAATATCATTGAGATATGCAGAAATCATAGCCAAGTTCACCTTAATCAAGGTCACCAAGAGGCCAGAGTCTTTGAGGAGTAACTGTCATGAGCCCTGACGAGGAGGAGCAGGAAGGGTTAACAGACCTGGAAGAGTTGCCAGCCAGTTCCTCAGCTGAACAAACAGCAGCTGGCCCATCAATCACTCTCCAGGCACCAGTGTCAGCTGTTGACGATCAATCTCCTCCAAGCTCTCCTCCTCCCATCTCAAGAGTTTGAAGCAGGCTCCAGATCTCTCAACCCTGAGTTCTAGCAGAGTCACTGCTACCCAGGGAGCAGGCTGATTGAGACTCCCATATAGCTCCCACCCAGGACCTGGTAACCCTGTGGAAGCAACAAGTCTATTCTCTGGCTTGCATCCACACTCCTTCCTGATCCTGACCTGCTTAATTTCCTTGGCATCCTGACCTTTTGGCTTTTGGACATTGACTTCTGATTCCGGTTTGTGATTCTGCATTGGTGACTTGGCTCCTGATTGACATCCTGGACTTTGACCTTGGACTGGCTTTGGACTCCTGCCTGCCTGCACCCTGAGAATGTGACAATAACAAATATTCAAAAATAATGGGTAGGGGACAGGATTCTGGGGAAACCCCCTCGTCACACAACCAGTATTGAAACTTCCTCCATTTCCAGCGATGCGAGTGGCACTGTTGGAGGAAAGCATGCTGATCCTAAAGGGTCACTGAGCATTGGCTGACTGTAATTAGGACACTCTGGAGTAGAATCCCAAGCAGAGTTCACAATTGTGGTCAAATTTTCAGTGGGCCCTCCAGCCAAGCACCTGATTAAATTCCCAGCATACCCTGTGGCTGGGTCCTGCCGAGATACCCCCTTGACTGATTTGGATGAGTCAGATTTCCCATTTATGCTGGGCCCCATACCACAAGGCCTAATCATGTAACAAGTCCCTCACCAGGCCTTCCCAATGTGTGACACCTGCTTGTAGAAGGCCTCATCATACTATAGTGTTGCTGAACTGGTGGTACTCTCCAAATTGGAAGATGAGGACCATCTTCTTACTGTTCTACCTGGTGAATTATTGTCTATGCCCCTGCCCTAGCACTCCAGGTGTTATGGTGCACTTCTGATGGTGGCTGCTGTCCAAGTGAATCATTCAACCCCCTGAGTGACAATTTACCTTGTTTGACTATTTGCCTTTTTTGGTGGCAACTTGCACCAAACTCAGAGACTATTAATGAGAAGATAGCTTGTAGAAAACAACCAGTTAGCAGTAATAACTCCATCCAAGGAGAAGTCTGGGTTCTCTATATGAAGTCCATGTCTCTGAGCCAATAAGCCCCACCCTGCTTTCCTGAGCACTCAGTCACTGTGCACATATCCAGCAATGAGGAACACTCTGAACTATAACCGGGGACCCCAAGGGCCAGCTGTAGGTTGCACTAATTGTAGCACAACACTGATTGCTGATAGTAACAGGGGGCCCCAAACTATGATGAGTGTGGTTCTCTCCTGATACCTGCCAGGGCCAATCATGCATGGCTTTCCATCAGACCACTGAAGTCAATATTGTTTGGACTGGTGGCAGCCATTCCAGAGTTTCCAGCAGTGAGATCTTTCACATCCACCTTGTGAATTTCAGTTGGACTATTTCGAAGTTTAGACATATCTTTTCATTTGGAGATGGGGGTTTTTGGCCCCTTGGGGTTTTCTGTTACTTTAAAAGGCCCTAGCACCGCCGGCCTCTATCATCATTGTATTGTCTTATAATATATTTTTGCAAACTGAAAGAAGGTGTAATACTTGGTGGCTTTGATCAGTTGACTAATTACACCAAGTGCCCTTCAAGCAGCATTCCAGAGTCTCCAGCAGTGAGATCTTTCAAATCCTATACCTGCTGATCTTTTTAGCTGGAGATGCTGGAGTTTCAACCCAGAACCTTCTGTGTGCAAACTGAATGCTGTCCTAATTGAGTCACTGTCCCTCCCCACAAAGATCAGACTCTGATCCATTTAACTATACATTCATCAGTCTGTTTAACCGTCTATCAAACCAACTGTCTTTTGAACTGTCTGTCTGTCTCTCTATCAATTTAATCCATAGGTCTATATATCTGCCTGTTAAACTATCAACCTAACTATCCAAGCATCTCTGAAATCCAGTTCTCTAGGAATGCGGCATGTCCTTGAACCCAGCCCAGCTAGGCCCCGGCTTATCAAGACAATCCTGGCCTCTGATCCAGATGTAACTGAATGCCAGCCTCTTTGAGGTCTTATGTGGCTCCTGCTTCTGACCCATGGGTTCTGCCATGGTGAAGCTCTGTTAATGGTTATGCAGGAGACCCCAACCATTCAATTTTCTCTGTTTTTCCAAGATGCTTCAAGACATAGTAGAGAAATGACAGATAAATATCCATGTCATATCTGTTCTTTCTACCCCCTGAGACTGGGGGTAGAATACTTTCAACCAGGAAAATAGTATGGCTCTAATTCATGTAAAGCCACTGCTTTGTGTGGTTAAGCTGCATGTCAAAGGATCCATTCATAGATCTGCAATAACATAAGTAGTTCAGCCCTCAGAGGAACCATAAGTGTGTGCTTGTTTGTAATGTACCAAGTGGACTGTTTACACCTTCAACAGTTAGTATTGGAAGCTATAACATAAGAACAAAAGAACATAAGAGAAGCCATGTTGGATCAGGTCAATGGCCCATCCAGTCCAACATTCTGTCACACAGTGACCAAAAAAACAAGTGCCATCAGGAGGTCCACCACGGAGGCCAGGACACTAGAAGCCCTTCCACTATTGCGCCCTCAAGCACCAAGAATACAGAGCATCACTTGCCCCAGACAGAGAGTTCCATCTATACCTTGTGGCTAACAGCCACTGATGGACCTCTGCTATTGCATATCTGATAATAGAGATATATGTGAAAAATTCACTGTGGATGTTACAGAGCTGCAAGGACCTCCAAGGTGGCCTTCTCGGAAGTGCTACCTGTTCCACGTGCAGGGCAGGAGAGACAGGCGCAAATTAGAAGTCTCAATGTGTGGATGAGACGATGGTGTAAGGAGGAAGGGTTTAAGTTTGTTAGGCACTGGGATGCTTTCTGGAACAAGCCGGAGCTGTACAAAAGAGACGGTCTCCACTTGTCTCCGGATGGAACCAGGCTGCTGGCGCTTAAAATCAAAAAGGTGGCAGAGCAGTTTTTAAACTAAATCTTGGGGGAAAGCCGACAGGAGATGGAATGTCTCTGGTTCGGGAGGACTCGTCTCAAAGAGATGAAGGGTTGGCTTCTATTTTTCTACCGAGTAACGGATCAGAGTTGTCCACTGTGATGGTGACAAACAGTATGGACTGTCTGCTAGAGTCTCGAGGCGGCAGGAGAGAGGTGGCGGGCCTAGCTTGCTTGGGAAATTATAAATGTTTGTATGCAAATGCTAGAAGTGTCCGAAGTAAAATTGGTGAATTGGAATGTTTAGTGTTGGGAGAAAACATAGACATTGTGGGAATTTCAGAAACTTGGTGGAATGAGGAGAATCAGTGGGACACGGTGATTCCTGGATATAAGTTATATCGGAAGGATAGGGAGGGAAGGGTTGGAGGTGGGGTGGCTCTGTATGTCAGAGAGGATATACGGTCCAGTAAGACTGAGGTCAGAGAATTAGATTCCCTTTTAGAAATGCTTTGGGTTGAAATAGAGGGCCCAAAAGGAAATTTAACTATGGGAGTTTGTTATCGCCCACCAAATCAAAAGAGAGAGGACGATTATAATATGATGGAGGGATTAAAGATAGCGGCTAAACGTAAAAACTGTGTCGTAATAGGTGATTTTAACTACCCGCAGATTGATTGGGTCAATATGTGTTGTGGTCGAGAGAAAGAGATTGAGTTTCTTGATGCTCTCAATGACTGTGCTATGGAGCAGATGGTCTCAGAACCTACCAGGGGTGGGGCGATCCTGGATCTGGTCCTAAGTAATGCCCAAGACTTGGTGAGAGACGTAAAAGTGATTGCGCCGCTTGGGAACAGTGACCATAATGTTATTGATTTCACCATTTGTATAAATAGGGAGTTGCCCAAAAAGACCGCCACAACCACATTTAACTTTAAAAGGGGTAAATTCTCTGAGATGAGGAGGCATGTGAGGAGGAAACTGAAAGGAAAGGTAAATACGGTCAAAACCCTTGGGGAAGCTTGGAGACTATTTAAAACTATAATCCTAGAAGCTCAGATAAAATACATACCACAAGTTAGGAAAGGCACAAACAGGTATAAGAAGAGGCCAGCATGGTTAACAAACAAAGTAATGGAAGCTGTAAAAGGTAAGAAGGACTCCTTTAAGCGGTGGAAAACCAGTCCAAGTGAGATTAATAAAAGGGAACACAGGCAGTGGCAAATCAAATGCAAGACTGTGATCAGGCAGGCAAAAAGGGACTATGAGGAGCATATTGCAAAAAACATAAAGACCAACAATAAAAATTTCTTCAAATATATTAGAAGTAGGAAACCAGCCAGGGAAGCAGTGGGGCCCTTGGATGACCATGGGGTAAAAGGATTACTGAAGGAGGATGGGGAAATGGCTGAGAAGCTGAACGCATTTTTTGCCTCCGTCTTCACCGTGGAAGATGAGAAGTGTTTGCCCGCCCCAGAACCACTAATATTGGAAGGGGTGTTGAAAGACCTGAGTCAGATTGAGGTGACAAAAGAGGAGGTCCTACAACTGATAGACAAATTAAAAACTAATAAGTCACCGGGTCCGGATGGCATACATCCGAGAGTTCTGAAAGAACTCAAAGTTGAACTTGTGGATCTTCTAACAAAAATCTGTAATCTTTCATTGAAATCTGCCTCCGTTCCTGAGGACTGGAAGGTAGCAAATGTCACCCCCATCTTTAAAAAGGGTTCCAGAGGAGATCCGGGAAATTACAGGCCAGTCAGTCTGACTTCAATACCGGGAAAGTTGGTAGAAACCATTATCAAGGACAGAATGAGTAGGCACATTGATGAACACGGGTTATTGAGGAAGACTCAGCATGGGTTCTGCAAGGGAAGATCTTGCCTCACTAACCTGTTACATTTCTTTGAGGGGGTGAACAAACATGTGGACAAAGGAGACCCGATAGATGTTGTTTACCTTGACTTCCAGAAAGCTTTTGATAAAGTTCCTCATCAAAGGCTCCTTAGAAAGCTTGAGAGTCATGGAGTAAAAGGACAGGTCCTCTTGTGGATCAAAAACTGGCTGAGTAATAGGAAGCAGAGAGTGAGTATAAATGGGCAGTCTTCGCAGTGGAGGACGGTAAGCAGTGGGGTGCCGCAGGGCTCGGTACTGGGTCCCATCCTCTTTAACTTGTTCATAAATGATTTAGAGTTGGGAGTGAGCAGTGAAGTGGCCAAATTTGCGGATGACACTAAATTGTTCAGGGTGGTGAGAACCAGAGAGGATTGTGAGGAACTCCAAAGGGATCTGTTGAGGCTGGGTGAGTGGGCGTCAACGTGGCAGATGCGGTTCAATGTGGCCAAGTGCAAAGTAATGCACATTGGGGCCAAGAATCCCAGCTACAAATACAAGTTGATGGGGTGTGAACTGGCAGAGACAGACCAAGAGAGAGATCTTGGGGTCATGGTAGATAATTCACTGAAAATGTCAAGACAGTGTGTGTTTGCAATAAAAAAGGCCAACGCCATGCTGGGAATTATTAGGAAGGGAATTGAAAACAAATCAGCCAGTATCATAATGCCTCTGTATAAATCGATGGTGCGGTCTCATTTGGAGTACTGTGTGCAGTTCTGGTCGCCGCACCTCAAAAAGGATATTATAGCATTGGAGAAAGTTCAGAAAAGGGCAACTAAAATGATTAAAGGGCTGGAACACCTTCCCTATGAAGAAAGGTTGAAACGCTTAGGGCTCTTTAGCTTGGAGAAACGTCGACTGAGGGGTGACATGATAGAAGTTTACAAGATAATGCATGGGATGGAGAAAGTAGAGAAAGAAGTACTTTTCTCCCTTTCTCACAATACAAGAACTCGTGGGCATTCGATGAAATTGCTGAGCAGACAGGTTAAAACGGATAAAAGGAAGTACTTCTTCACCCAAAGGGTGATTAACATGTGGAATTCACTGCCACAGGAGGTGGTGGCGTCCACAAGCATAGCCACCTTCAAGAAGGGGTTAGATAAAAATATGGAGCAGAGGTCCATCAGTGGCTATTAGCCACAGTGTGTGTGTGTGTGTGTATATATATATATATATATATATATATATATATATATATATATATATATATATATATATATATATATATATATATATATATATATATATATATATATATATATATATATATATATATATATATATATATATATATATATTTGGCCGCTGTGTGACACAGAATGTTGGACTGGATGGGCCATTGGCCTGATCTAACATGGCTTCTCTTATGTTCTTATGTAAAGAGAAGAGGAAGTAAAAATATTTGTGTTTCCCAGGGCTTTTTTTGAGCAGGAACACAGTTCCAGCTGGCTTTGTTGTCAGGGGTATGGCCTAATATGCAAATAAGTTCCTGCTGGTGTTTCCTGTTGTATATTGTGAGGGATTAGAGAAATAAAAAACAGCTGTTTTGGAGGGAAAAGAGTCTTGCATTTGTCTTTCTTCTGGCTCAGTAACCAAGGAGTTGGTTTCTAAGAGAGGAGACATTTGGAGTCAGTGTTTTTTGACAGAAGATAGTCAGAATGGTTCTTCTACAGAGACAAGAGACACTGCTTTGTCTTAACTATATTATAACTGTTCTAAGGGAGAATTCAGACTCTTAGTCAAGAAAAATTGCTTTATAAAGACAACAGAATACTAGAGGAGGAATTTGGAAAGTGTCTGGATAGTTAGAGAGAACTCCAATACAAGCCAAATAGTAAAAGGAGTTATTCTTCTTAGGGACAAGGAGAATAATTTCCTGCCAGTAAAAGGGGTTGGGAAGGGAACCCTGGTCTGTGGTAAAGTGGAGAAGCTTTAGATACCTCAAAAGTTAGTAGAAAACTGTAATTTCTGAAGGGAGAAATTAGATTTCTAAAGGGAGAAAGTTAGCTACACCAACACTTTCTTGAATGTTCTAAGAATTCAAATGTGTATGTTTTAGAAATTTTTACTCCATCCATCTATCTATCTATCTATCTATCTATCTATCTATCTATCTATCTATCTATCTATCTATCTATCTATCTATCTATCTATCTTAAAATCTTTATTCTCTTTTGAATGTTAGTCTGCCTCAAGTGCCATTTCAAAAAGGTTTATAAAACAGAGCAGCCTCAAGTTCCTGTGCTGGGTCAAAAGCCTGAACAAGTATCTGTTACAGGGTGAGACAGTTTAATCTTATAAAAACACAAAAAGAAATACATACTACTGGAGGGTGACTGAAACACTGATGGGAACTAAAATATTTTTGGCAGGGAATTGGGGAGTGACAGGGGTCCATCATACATGCACTCAAGTTCTGGCTGAATTCTCTGCATGTAGACAAAGTGAGCTGCAGGATCCAACCCACAGGATTGAAATTTGTGTTGTTGTAGCATTACATTCTTTAGACATCTGCTGATAGGACAGATATGCTGGAGATCTACTCAAAGAATTTCAGCTTCTAGTTAAACAATGTATTCACATCCTGTAATGAGTAATTTGGATACCATCTGTACATTTTCATTGCCACACAAGTAGAAACAAACATAGTAACTTTCCATTAACAATGATTAGTTGTCATACATTTTATCATTATACACAGTGCCCAATATGTTCCTCTAGTTTGCTTCATTCAAATCAATCAGGAATAAAACTTGAGTCAATATTTTTCTTGAACAAATGTACATCTTGTTCAAAATATTATAGAGCATTTCATCACATCCTTAACGCCTATATGACTTTTACTCTCTCACTGTTCATATGCTAATAATTTTAAATGTTTTATTCACATTCTGTCTTCATTTTCTATTTCAGAAATATATATTAAACACATTATTTGGAAGTTTAATACCCTAATGAGATAAGAAAACTAAAAAATAGGATTCAGTATTAAGTCTACAATCAAAGCATTGTTAAAACCTGCTATCGTTTCTCAAAGCCATTCAATTTACACTGTATTAAAACCAAAGATTCTATCTTACCTCCTGGTGGTCGATAGCGTAGATGCCGTGGAGTTGAAGGAGATCTACATGGGGAAAGTTCAGGTGTATCCACAGTTGAGGCACTTTCTGGTATTGTGCGGTCCACTGACACAGACTCTAGAACCGCTGCTTTAAAAATGTGAAGGTGTATTTTAATACCAAGATGGCAAAGGATCTTATAATTTATCCTACCAAAATGACATTACAGAGAGATTATTCTATATTTTACTTCACTCTGAATCCAAAGGACTCCTTGTCTCTCATTTCAGGTTTTGCACAAATGTGAATTTTTAAACAAATTTTCAAAGAAATGAATGAATGAAACATCTGCTAAGAAGAAGTTTTAAACTTAATGCAGAAATAAACAAAGGAACAAAAAAACATAATAACTGATTTCTCACTAGCATTGCTGTGCCCCCAGGCTTCTTTCACCTGCTCAAGCTATCAATTTCCCACCAATTGCTCTGCAGGCACATTTTGACACAGGAAATGTTTCCAGTTCCCCATACAGTTTTATGATGTTCTCTTTTAAGGATTATGATGCTGCATGGGGAATTGGAAAGGAGCCTGTGCCAAAATGTGCCCTTGGAGCAACTGGTGTGGTGGGAAATAAATTGCTTACACCGGGAGGTGGGGGACAGAAGCCTGGGGGTGGAGCAACACTAGTGAGAAATTGGTCCATATGTAATATGAATATACAAATATGGTACATAACTGTGGTTTAGATTCCATGAGTATTTCTGCAGGTGGAAGAATACTCACTCTTATAATACAAACTTTCTCACCTCCCTGCTCCTGAGAAATGTTTCAGAAATGTTCTCTGAAATTCTGTTCCTGAGGGTACCGCAAGAACAGGATTAAATTTGGATCTCAGTCTATATTCTTTCATGCCAGCAGCTTTGACAAATTATTGAGCTGGGCTGACTCCAAAATCAAGAAGTGGAAGAAAATCTATTCTGTGTTATTGTCTAAATACAGTTGCTCTGTTATTTTCGCAATATTCTGAGCAGAGAACTATCGTCTGCGTTTTTTACAGTATTGTTCATTAGCTCTGAACAAATTTACACAAAGCGTTGCCATAATGGGAAATAGTATTTCAGCTGATGTCCATACGATGTCCGTATGACCTCTTGAATTTTGCCTAATCACAATGAATTCTGCAACTGGACAACTTTAGGTGAATATTTTTTTAACACAGCCTTTTTATGTTATAAGATAGATCCAAGCGGGCAGCCGTGTTGGTCTGAAGCAATAGAACAAAGCAGTAGACAAGTGCACCTTTAAGACCAACTAAGTTTTATTTAGAATGTAAGCTTTCATATGCTCTTAAACAGACTTACATTCTAAATAAAACTTAGTTGGTCTTAAAGGTACACTTGTCTACTGCTTTGTTCTATGTTATAAGATGTCTATAAATAATGTAAATAAATAGGTTAAATAAATAAATGAGTTAGCACTTTGGGAAGGGTGGTAAATAATTAGTTTATGCTATGAAGACTGATTTTTCAATAGTGAAGACAAAAGCTCCATGATTCTGCATCTATTCAGAATGTCTATTGGAATGTGATAAAACAGACAGGTAGAAGACAGGAAAATCAATACTAAGCAATTATAAATAGTCACAAAATTGTCTTAATATTAAAAGGCTGACAACACAGCAGGGTTTATTGCTTGAAAAAGAAAAAAAATCTGCTGAGAGAATAAAGTGAGAATGGTCAGTCTCAGTTTAGGGACACAGCTTTTATACCACTGTAGCATCTGTGATCCATGTATATTTTAACTTTACATTTAAAATAAAATGTCCAGCATCAGTTAGAAATTATGCTGCTTATAAAACTGTCCGCATCTCAACGTCATCCATTTGAAAGAAGAAAAACTTTGAAGGACCTTGCATTAATACCAGGCCAATCCATATGCTGAAATAAATAATATTTCTCCATCATTAACTATCTCCCCATTGCCATTGCTCCCTCAGCTGAATGCAGAGATTAATTCAAAAGGCTATATTTGTCAAGCTAGATTTCAAATATACTCCAGCACTGTATTACACCCCTCTTATTGTTGTTGCCAGAATCCTCACATGTTTTGAAATTTGTCTTTCAAAGAGTGCTTTGAACTAATTTTGCATATTCAACAAGACAAAACTCTTATCTGAGCAGCTAGAAAATTCAATAAAAAAACAAAAGTCTTGAAATGTTCAAGCAAACCCCTAGCTTGGACAAACTAGAAAAGTGGGTGGTCAAGAAAGGCCAAAATCCATGGGAGTTGGGTTCTTCAGATGCCCTGCCCCCCTGCAAACTTTGTGTGATGCCTTGCAGGTACAGTGTGAAAGTAAAAAGTAGTGAAATTCTAAGAAATTCTAAGAAAGAGGCATGCAAAATTTGGGGCCTTTGGATTGCCCTGAATGGCTGCATAAGACTTGCCAGGGAGGCCAATTCAAAATTTAAGCTACGTACTCAGGAGCTAGAGAAGCCACAAGCAGATAGCCATGGGATGGAGACGGTACTGGATGATGAGACATCTGGATTGGGGCAGCTTGGCAGTGCTGTTGTTGTTAGATCTGTCAGCTGTGTCTGACACAGTCAACCACCAGCTTCTGTCCCGCCGCCTCGCCAACGTGGGCATTCAGGGGTCTGCCCTTCAGTGGCTTACCTCTTTTCTCCAAGGCTGGGGACAAAGGGTGGCTAAAGGGGAGCAGTCATCCCAGAGGCATCCTCTTGTATGTGGGGTCCTTCAGAGGGCAGTCCTCTCCTCGATGTTGTTTAACATCTACATGCACCCCCTTGCCCAGATTGTCTGGAGATACGGGCTGGGTTGTCACCAGTATGCGGATGACACCCAGCTCTATCTATTGTTGGGAGGCCAGTCCAGCTGCACCCTGGAAGATCTGGACCTGGCATTGCAAGCCATGGTGAAATGGCTAAGGCAGAGTCAATTGAAATTAAATCCAGCAGAGACAGAGGTCCTGTGCCTGAGTTGCAGCAGCCTGGGTAGGGAAATCCCCTTGCTGGCCTTAGATGGGACACTATTAGCACCAGCGTCGAGGGTCAAGAGCTTGGGGGTGCTCCTGGAGCCTTAACTGACAATGGAGGCCCAGGTAGCAGCCACTACCAAATCCACATTCTACCATCTTAGGCGGGCAAGGCAGTTGGCTCCATACCTGGCAACGGTGATCCATACAACAGTCACCTCGAGAATAGACTAATGTAATGCCCTCTACATGGGTCTGCCCTTGACTTAACTTTGAAGGCTGCAACTGCTGCAAAACACAGCAGCCAGGTTGTTAATGGAGCTACCTGTACGGGAGCACATTCAACCTGTGCTGAAAGCTTTACACTGGTTGCCTGTGGCATTTTGAATTCATTTCAAGGTGCTGGTTATAACCTTTAAAGCCCTATATGGCCTGGGACCTGTCTACTTTTGGGACCGCCTTTCCCTATACGTACCCCAGAGAGCACTACGTTCAGGGTCTCAAAATCTTAAGATACCTGGACCGAAAGAAGCTCGATTGACCAGCACTAGAGCCAGAGCCTTCTCGGTAATAGCCCACTTTGTAGAATGCCCTCCCTGAAAACATCAGGGCCCTGCGGGACCTGCCACAGTTCTGCAAGGCCTGTAAGACCGAACTATTCAAATTCGCCTTTAATGGTTAGGGGGAGGTGGCTATTACCTTCAGCACCGACAATCTCACTGAACTAATATAATGGAAATCAGAAGCTTGCCATCTTGGATTTTTAATATGTATGGAAATGTGTGTTATATAGTTAATTTTAATATGTTTGTAAATTGTGAATGTTTTTAAACTGTTGTTAGCCACCCTGAGCCTGTCGAGGGAGGGCGGGATGTAAATCGGATAAAATAAATAAATAAATCTGCTTGTGGACAAAGGTAATTTCCTCCACTCAGAATGCCAGGCAGAAATTAGAGAAGACTTCTGAGCAGAGTGTTGCAGTGTTAGAACAGCAATTTACCCAAGCCCAATATGCAGCTCCGTATCTAGCTGCCCAAACAAAGGCTCAAGGCGGGTTACATCATAAAAACAGTCAACAGCAAAAACAGTAAAAGACTAGTTTAAAATATATAAAATCTAAAATTAGACAGACTAAGATGGCGGATTCTCCCTCACAGATGTGACCTATTGTCCAGGTCCAGCAGATCTTGTAGCATGGGATGGAATGAGGTGGGGAGGCCAATAACAAGTGACGCCCACTGCCTCAGCTGAAAGTCTGGCAAAAGAGCTCTGTTTTACAGGCCCTGCGGAATTGAAGCAGATCCCGCAGATCCTTAAAAAGCAGATCCTTAAAAAGAAGTTACATCTTCAGAAAGCCTTAATAGCTTCAGTTCTTCCAGAGACTCTCCCAGACTTCCCAGGGCCAGTTCCCTATGAGCACCTGCCAAAGAATGCATTCCTCAAAACCTCATACAATCCTGAGTGGGGAAATTCTGTTCCCCTTCACCCTGTAAAAACTAAAATGATAGAGGAGCAAGCCGCCAATGGTCACATAGAGTGCCAAGAGATCCAGGAAAAGATCCCTTGGATTGCCACTAAAGCAAAAGCTACTGCAGACTAGTTAGGCCCCTTTAATAGGGACACTGGAATCGTGTGGCTCATAACAGCCTCTTAGTTGCACCTTACTGTGAATGGAGAAGACCTACCCAGCCATCAACTCAGACCTCTGTAAATAAGAACCTATAGTTTCGCATCAATTCAGACCTAGCAGCTAGGGACCTTACCTCCCCTAGAAGAAGATGATATTGGATTTATATCCCCCCTTATACACTGAATCTCAGGGTGATACCAGACGGGCATTTAAAGCCACCTGGAGGATGCGAAGGAGGTGGACCAAAAAAGCACACCCACACATACACATTTGACAGCCCTCCCTGTCCCGCCCCGGTCCTGTCCCAGACTTGCCAGGAGCTGGCTCATAAAGGCACCACTTTCAAAGTGGTACCTTTTCACTGGGGCACCTCTGAGGTGCCTCCCCAGCTATCTGGAAAGCCAGGAGGCACCTGGAGAGTGCTTGGGGAGCCACAGATAGGACATGAAAGTGTTCCAGACACTCCCTGGGTGCCCACAGCCTGCCCCTTTTCTGAGCGCAATCTGGAAGCACCAGGGCATTCCATTTCCGGGTGGCTCTCTTTGGGACAGCTTGAAGCCAACCCAAACCAGCCATCTGGTATCACCCTCAGAGTCTCAGAGCAGTCACAATCTCCTTTACCTCCCCCCCCCCCACAATAGACACCTTGTGAGGTAGGTGGGGTTGAGAGAGCTGTTACAGCAGCTGCCTTTTCAAGGACAACTCCTGTGAAAGCTATGGCTAACCCAAGGCCATTCCAGCAGATAAAAGTGGAGGAGTGAGGAATCAAACCCAGTTCTCCCAGATAAGAGTCCACGCACTTAACCACTACACCAAATTGGCTCTCTTAGCATGATCAGGTGGATTAGGGAAATAGTGCAGCTCATTTGGCTCGGCCCAACCATGGACATGCTGTATGTAATGGAAGACCAGGCTCCAGGTAAAAATCTGGAGGGATGTCACTCATAAAAAGCTCCTTGCCACCACTGCCAAGATGGTCAATCAGAACCAGGAAGTCTATGACTATGATAAGGACAACTTCAAACACATTCTTTATGGTGTTCTCAATTAACATTAGGATCATTAGAGTCAACAAACCTCACAATGGAGGGAACTGTCAGAAAGGTAGAAGATCTCTTCTGGCAGTCTGTAGCCCTTAAGATACCAGCAAAGAGCTCCTGCGGAAATGTAGACTCCAGGCATCATAAACCCATTCTGACAGTTATGTATGCCAATAATGGGCCATTCAGATGGTTACGTTTTCTAATAACAGTACAGGGTCTTGCAGGGTGAAAGGAGAATCAAGAGCGGAATTGCAATGACAGGGGTAGCTGACATTGGAAGAGAACCAATGCAATGGTCCTAGTTTCAATCCTGCTTGCCATTGCCATAACACACACCCATGCCAAAGTACAACTCTGGGCTTCCCAATCAGAATTGGTCCTTAGCTCCCTGGCAGGTGCAAAATGCCCCAGAGCTGCCTCGTCCTCACTCGACCCAGCCACTCACATGTTACGAGTTTCACTCAGTGATCAGGGCTCAATTTGCAGACATAACCCAGTAAGATAAGCAGCCCACATACATGCATGCTACAGCCCTCATCAAATCCATGAAGAAAAAAAAATAGGAATACCCAGCCCATAGATGCCTTAATGAAGGTGCTCATTATTTCCAGTCAGTCCCCAGACGTAGGAGATTTGTGCTAAGGATGCCCAAGGTCTGTGTCCCTTCCCCAAGGAGTTGTGGCTAAGCTAGTGCTCAACAGCTGGGGGAGGCCAACGGTTAAAGGTAGGCATTGAGACCTTTGGGAGTGAATCTCCTGCTATCCTTCTTGTAGATACTAGAGCGTCTCTTAACAACTTACACCCTGATTTAGCTGTGTGTGGTAACCCAACTACAAAAACTAAGGCCTTTGCCAGGTTAGAAGGTGGACACATTGAGCTAAAGTCTTGGTAAATGTTCCCCTTTCCGTGGGAACCCTTAAAACTCCCATCACCACCTGTCAGAACCAAGGGGAAGATCAATGAATTCTAGAAATGTCTTTCTTTTATGAGCATCAGCTCATAATAGACCTTGCAAATGGTCTCTTTTGGAGTACTGACAGTGGCCCTAAAGGGGTATCCGCCATCCACTGGTGTGCAGCTCTTAAAGTTTCCATGCCCTTAGCCCCTCTTGCTAACAATCTACAGATTGAAGAATTTCCCGAGGTTTGGGTAAAGGCATGACAGAATGTGGAAAACTGAAGAACGCCTGTGTCTTCATTGAGGAAAAGTATCCCCCTCCTGCCAAAATAATATAAATATCCAGCAGAAGCAGGAATAAGCAAAACCATCAAAGGACTCTTCAATTACTCCCATGAAGTCCATTTACAACATGCTCTTATGGCCAGTTCTTAAAAAAGACAGAGTCACTGAAGAATGACTATAGATTTTAGAGCTTTCAGTGCAGTGACTCCTCCCATTGGCCTTCGAAAGACAGGGCTTGTTTTTTTCTCCCTTCTCAAAGCTGGGTGGGGACAGATGTGAAGCTATTAATCACTGCACTGCCAAAGTGAGAAGGGTATTGCCAGTTAACAGACTAATCATTGCCAACTCCCAGATGGTGACTGGAGATCTCATGAGATTACAACTGATCTCCAGGCAACAGAGATTAGTTTATCTGAAGGAAATGGATACTTTGTAAGGTGGACTCTATGACTTTACACCCCACTGAAGACCTTCCCCATACCTTGCTCTCCTCAGGCTCCACCCCTCCAAGAATTTTTCAGCCCAGAGCTGGTTTCTCTCCTTTTCTCTCTCAAGTCTGGGAGGCAGCAAAGCTTCCAGAATGGGATATCAGAAGAACCTCACTTCCAAGTGATCAGCTGAGAATCAGCCCCAGCTTCCCTCCCTCACATAAAAGTTTGTTGGGTACAGAGTAAAATTTCTCCAGCAGGAGATAAGAAGCCAGCTCGCTGATGAACCCTCATCAGCTTAGAGTTGGTTTCTAATAGCTGCAAGTAGTTTGTTACTGTTACAGAAAATATACATTAAAAGGTTGCAAACAGCCTGATCAACACTGACAAACAGGAGGTGAGTCAAACTAGCAGGCCTTAGAGCATTCCTAATCCAAACTAACATCTTGAGTCAAATTAGGCTTTATATACTCTCACTACAACATTCTTATAATCAACGTGGCTTATAGCAGCACTGATTCAAGCCCTGGAACCAGTGAAGTGGGCTTGCAGAGGGTAAAAAGAGTGTTCTGAAGGTTTAGTTCCAATAGGTTGTCGAGCTTCAGACATTTTCACAGAGTATTTCCACAGTTCTCTCTGAGCGCCAATTAGTGCTCAAGGGCTTGAATAATAGACAGTATTTTGAGGATATTTAGGGGGAGAGGAATGGCCACAGAAAAATCTATCATAGAATGGGACAATATTCTCTGGTCATTTTAATACAATGAGTTGTGTAAGTTAAGGGGAGAAATTACATCTGATTCTTGTATTAGTCTTCAGTTGAAAAAAAAGTAGCAAAAGATTCCAGAACACTTCTGGTGGTTCTTCTACTTTTCCTTTTCCCTTTACCTACACAGATCAGATTATTACAGATAACGGCAGATACAATAAGTGATGTTCACACCTCATCAGCACATATACCTTCCATTGTGCCTGCACACTCCCATTTCACCACAGCTATCAGAATATACCATCAAAACTGCCACTATACCATACAATACAATACACTTATATAATACCTCTTCGAATGCTCCTCCGTAGTTTGTTGCAAAGCTCAATGCGTGGATTCTCTGAATTTTCCTCTGCAAATCCTGGACTTTGTTCTGGAGATGAAGGTCCTTTGCTAAGATCCAGTACTTTGGAAGATGTAGGTGGTGGTGATGTAGCAGGGCTGTATGTTGAGGTAGGACTACTAGCAAGGGAAGAAGTGGATAGATCTAAAGCCCCTAATCGTGAATTCATTGGAGAACTTAATGACAGTTTTCTAGTTCTGACAGGAGAGGAAGTTCTAGAGAGTGACAGAGGTGGGGGGGAAGAGAATTTGCGGCAGAGGTGTGGTGATTTTGCATCAGCCAGATGTTCTCCTCTGTTGTTTTGATTAGTAGCAAAAAATAATTCCAATGAGCTGAAAAAGTAGACGAGTAATCAAAAATGAGTATTTAAGAACCGCCACAAGAAAATGTATAAATGTATAATATTAGGAAGTATTTGTGAATTTCCTGCATTGTGCATGGTTGTTGGACTAGATGACCCTGGGGGTCCCTTCCAACTCTATGATTCTATTAAAAGTCCAAAATAGAATATATGTAACAATGATATCAGTCTCCTGGAAACCATTTAAAATCACAACTCTGATGGGATGGCTCATACTGCCTGACCAGCCATCCTTCTAGAGTTATAGGATACTGTAAAGACAGTGATTTATCCATGTCATCATGGATCAACCAGGTTCTTGAGCATATCATACCAGATCCCAGCACGTGACCTGCTAAAGTGCTATGTTCCACAATGACTTCTAAGAAGGAGGCCGGTCTTCAATTTTATTGTAAACAATAAGGGTTTTATGAAGCTTTTATTGAGAGCCCTGTGGTCAAATATGATATATAAATTTATAAATAATTATGATATACATTTTGAAAGGTGATAAAAAGGGTAACTGTTATGACAGCGATCTTATGAGATAACAAGAACAGGAAAAATAACTCACCGAACAGGGATTGAGCTCAAAGGCCTTTTATATATATCTGAAAGTTTCTCTAGTACAACTGCAGCAGTAGTAAATATGCGATAAGTATGTAGGAAAGTATTAAGAAAATCAATACTGAGAAATCGCAAGTCGGTTAATCTCTCCAAAAGGCGTTCTACACTTGCATAACGAATCTGGGGCACTTTGCAGGAATTTAATGTTTTGCTGAAGCAAATATCAACGTCATCTCTGTGAAGGCGAGCATCAGACCTACATAATACATTATTTTAAAACAGTTATTAAAATGATGCTTTGAAGGCATACGCATATTTAAAATTATGCACAGACTGTTTCTATCTGTAGCTACATGAAATAAGTTATCAATTTGGAATTGATAATTTACACACACACACAAAAAAAGGATCATCATGTCCAAAGTAAGTTGGCAAAGCCTCATGCATTTACTTGGCAGAAATTTTTACCAATTTCCCCAGAATATTTGCTGCCTTTATAATCATGAATACAGTAGCCCACTGAAACTCCTGAAACTCCTCTGCTTTCATTACCATCCCTCATCATTATAGTTGCTTTGCTTTGGGGACACGGCTATAACAAAATACAGCAATGCAATGCAATAGTACATCCATTAAACCAATATATTTATTTAAAAAACAGCCAACAGATAGGTTACAAGGAGGCAATAATTAGGGGTGTGCATTTGGTATAAATTGATCCGAAAAAATACCTGATAACCCCCTTTGGCATTTATTGGATATTTTCTCAAGGGGCTAGTGATTCAGCTATCCTAAAATGGCCGCCCTGAAAGAATGCTGAAAATATTCAAGACTTTTCAGAGCCACCAGTTTGCTGTAGTCACAGGGCATTTAAAGGGCTCTCAGTCCCTCTCAGTCTCAGTTCACTCTGAAGATATTTAACGTTTAAATGAGAATTCACTCCATAGGCATTTAAAGGGCTCTCAGTCCCTTTAAATGCCTATGGAATGAATAGCTTAGAGAAGGCATTTAAAGTTTAAGTAACTTCAGTGTGAACTCATTGCAACAAGGCTTTTAAAGATTAAATGCTTTTGGAGTAAACTCTTGGTGCTGTGACTTGGAGAAGACATTTGAAGGGATCATGTCCCTTTAAACATCTTTTTTTGCTTCTACAGAAAACAATGGAGGTTGGGGGCACCTTCTTCTGGGCCCATAGAATTGAACTTTCTGGTCCAATCCTGGGGAGTTTTTTTTAGGAGAGGCACAAGCAGCTATGCTGTAAATCTCTACCTAAAAAACAACCCTCCCAAAGAAGGGTTGCCAAATCCAACTTAATAAATATCTGGGGAATTTGGGGGTGGAGCCAGGAGACTTTGGGGGTGGAGCCAGGAGCCAGAACGTCACAAGCTCAACTGAGCTTCGAAGTGAATTCTGGCAATCACAGTGAATCACATGCCTTTCAAATGCCTTCCCTCCATTTGGAATTAATGAAGGATAGGGGCACCTTCTTTTGGGGCTCATAAAATTGGATCCCCTGATCCAATCTTTTTTAAAATTTGGAGGGTGTTTTGAGGAGAGGCACTGCATATTATGCTGAAAATTTTGTGCCTCTACCACAAAAAAACCCCTCTAGAGCCCCAGATACCCACAGATCAATTCTCCATTATACCCTATTGAAATTGGTCTCCATAGGGAATAATGGAGTGCTCAGCAGACATTTCCCTCCCCTCTCCCACTTTCTGATAACCCTGAGGGATCCCCTGCCCCCACATGGGGATTGGCAACCCTGCCCCAGATTGATTCTCCATTATAGCCTATGGGGACCATTGACTACGATGGTTCCCATATGGTATAATGAAGCTAAAAAACTGGGCAATCCTAAGTATTTTCCCGAATCTCAATACCATACCAATACTGAATTGGGAATATCAGGAAATACCGATTTTTTTTTTAAATAAACAAGTTTTTATTGTGATTTGTAACAGTACAAAGTCATGAAGATATCGTCAGTTCAAAGTACAAACTTAGCTTTAACAAGACAAGTTAAACAATAAGACAACACCATAGATAACAACAAACAGGTGATACACTCGTTAGATAAAGATATACTGGTTTGGGAGGAATTGAAGACACACCTCAGTACCGATATTTTTTGGGTTCAATATATGCAGATCCAAAAAATACTGAAATTTTTGTACACACCCCTAATAATACAATACAAAAACAAGATTCTGAACAGAGGTCTTCAAGATATAGAAGTTTACTTGGGCTCACAAAAGCTTATTTTGAAAAATATTTTCTTAGCTTCTAAGGTGCTACTGGACTCCTATTTAGTTCTTAAATGAGTATTCAGAATTATTGAGGATCATAAAAAGTAAACAAAACAGATACAGAAATGTTGCAGCATTTTCTCAAGAAATATGGCACTGACAATCCAGCTTCAAGGTTTCATTGATCCCTCAGTTCTACGTCTGCAGAAGCATTTAAGAAGACAGTGCAATCCTAATATTTTCCAGGAAGTCCCATTGAATAGATCTCAGGATTCTGAATAAACCTGTTTAGGATTGATTTCTAAACCTGCATGATAAGTTATCATACTTACTTGATCATATGTGGCACAGTTACTTTGGAGTTTTCTTCAAATACTATGGTCATTAAACCATTGCATCGTATGTTGTCAATACACTGCATAAAGAAAACCCTATATTACTATCTTTTTCTTTTTATATTTATAAGATATTAAATAATAATAAAAAGAGGAAAAGATCAATTAAAATTCAGCATTGCTGTCTTTTTCAAGTACTGTTAACCTCACTTAATAGATTCAAATGCTCTTGATAGATTCAAATTACTGAAGCCATAACAATTTACTTGAACTTTTTTAGATACACTTTGAGCACTTTTTGAACCAACTTTAGGAGTCTTTCCATTTATTTATTTATTTATTTATCTGGGATTTATATCCCGCCCTTCCCATCGAGTGGCTCAGGGCGGCTTACAACATATTTCCATAATATCCTTTGCCAGGAAGAACCAATGAATGTATAGGCTGGGCAAGAAACAATGACTCCATCTCAATCCATAAGTCACAAGCAAGCCAGAACATGCTCATGATCTATACAACTGATTTACTGTCAGGATACCATTCTCTGCTGTTTCTTCCTCCTTCCCCATTCTAGTATGCTAAGATCAGTCTTCAAGTAATGCCAGTTTGTTGTGATGTATTAATGTTGGCAACTAACCTACTACTATGAGTACTTCTTTTCCAGTAATTAGTCTTTTTAAGAACAGTTTAACCACAAGGATGTAATAATAATAGCCAACTAATTTTTTATCTATACATACTGGGCTTTTACTAAATTAACACATTCTATGTTTACTTACATACCAAATACATTTTGGTTCAGAGCAGGGTTGGCCAAATTTCTTAATATAAGAACCACATAGAATAAATGTCAAGATGTTTGAGAGGCACAATACATCTTGAATAAATGTCAAGATATTTGAGAAGCACAAAAAGGAAGGAAGGAAGATAGGTGGGGAGGAAGGAGGGAGGGAGGGAGAGGTGGAAAGAAAGCAACTTTATCTTTAAATGCTGCTGGCTGGCTTGGCTTGGAGAAGTGATTTAAAGAGATGCCTTCTCCAAGCTGGCTGACAGAGTGGTTGGAGCTTCCATAGCCACACAATATATGTGAAAGAGGAATATGTGGCTCCCGAGCCACCATTTGGCGACCCTGGTACAGAGTATTGCAACTATATGCCTTGAGGCTATTCTTTCCAATATCTGCAACATGTAATGTCAATAACTGGTGATTTTTTTAAAAGTGAAAAATAACTTTGAAAAATGTCTTTGATACAGAGTAATAGTCATAAACTTAAATACTCATTCAGTTTCCCACTTTTTATGAATCATAAAAGCTTGGGGAGAATCTATCTCTACATTTCTTTTGCATCATATTTGGCATGGGTGAAAGGAGACCTATGTAGCCTGAAAGAGATTTGCTTTATAATTTTAGCCCATCAATTAATTGGAAGCAAATTGTAATCTGTGATTATAGCTTTAGTGGATTAATACCTATAAAGTATATTAAATGTTGGAACTTTAATCATATTACCAACGTAGGGGAAAAAATCAGTGTCTTTTTCCTTAGCTTTTGGTATAACTTCTGAGGTCCATTGAATTGTTCTAGTAGTATGGAGCTTGTATTAATATATGTGTAGATAGCAGCAGTTTTTCATGCTGTCCGGATGCTGTTATCATGAATCTACCTTACATACAATAAGCTGTCAATGTTAATACTCCTACCCAAACTTCTTTATTTATTTACTGAAATGACATTTGTTGTTCTTAAAGCCATGCCAGTGAATCATGCTAATTCTATCTGCCTGCCAAATGTTCTAGAAAAAAGCAACTTTGTCTCCTTCCAATTTTTTTCAATTTTCATTTTATTGAAATGTATTGGAAATTGTTTTCATGTACAGGTGTAATTGTACAAATTCAACCTGATAATCTGAAAAGCCTGAGTATGCACTTTGGGGAGAGAGAAGTATGACACAACTGTGCAGATGTTTACAGGATAAAAAGGGTATACAATAAGAGTGTTTGTACAGACACAAGACAGAATTCAAAGAAGAATGCAATGAACTTGACTGAAGCCTTCAAGTATCATAGGACATAGTTAAGTACAGCATTTAAAAATAAATATTTAGATAACTGGCCTATTGTCCCATGCTCCACACAGCAAAGTCCAAAGTCCTTCTCCAACTTAAGGAGTTATTCCACCAGAGAAAGAGCTATGCAAATTCATAGGCTAAAGAAAGACTTGAAACTTTGGTGAGCACAGTCGTACAAGCTGCTATGTTTCTTACATATTGACCTATAAAATTATTTTTAAACACAAAATAAATAAAAGGCATTACATGATTTTTATTTAAAGAAAATCAAATTACCTGACTAATGTCACTTGTCCATGCTGCTTTTTCCTGTCGTGAAGGGGCTAACAGAACAACAGTGAAAGGAGCAGCATCAGGTGGTTCTACCACAATCTTGAAATCAAGATGTCCAAACACCTGTCCAGAACCTTTTGCTGTATAATCAGGGTGGGATATGGGGAAAAAATCAAACTGTTACAGACTGAAAACTCAAATCTCAGAGAAATTAATTCACAGCTGAGAGTTCCTTTTCTTTTCTTTTTTGCTGAGAATGGCCAGAATCCAAAGAGCTACTTCAATTCAGTGGAATTTTAATTCCCCCCTGAAAAACAGACTCCATTTAATCAGAAATTGCCTTTTCAAATTCCAGGGAGCTTCAGGAGCAGTTTACAGTATAGAACAGCAGGCTATTTGCTTTTTAAAAAGCCATTTAAAGGTACCAAATCAGTTCTTTGGATCCTGATTTATTGGTTCCTGGTTTGATGGTTTGCAGAGTTCTAAAGTGGGCATGGAACTTCATGCAAGAGAACCTCATTCACTTAAATGTTTAGGAAAGCTCTGTGCATACATCCCCACAACCTACAGAAAGCTCTCCCTGTCAAATAAGTGACTGAATGAGTCCACCATTCATGGGAAGCTTCCTGTGCACAGTTTCCCAATGTGATAATTGGGAATCATGTAATTTGGCATCTCTATATCATGGACAGTTAACAAAATCTACTGTGCTTAATTATCTTGCACCTCTGAATGGAGGAGGAGCAAACTGGATTTATATCCCGCCCTTCACTTGGAGTCTCAGGACCTATTCACACAGTGTGTTGAGTCTGTGTTAAACTGACCCGGTTCTGTTCCGAATATCTTTGTTCTGGATATTATCTATCAGACTGCCATACTGCAATACGAATCACTCCGCGGTGAAACCGTCTTCTGCTGTCCACATGATGGCACCATGTAGTTCTTTTTTCTCCACTTTTATGCGTATCATGCACACGCACACATTATGCGCATGCACACATTATGCACATATCCGCACATGCGCATGCACATAGGTTGAAACATTATGTGGTTATGCAGTTATGCGCATATTGTTAAGTAGTAAATTGGATGTCTGAGGCTCCTTTTGCTTTGGAACAGCCTTCAGACATCTGGAAGTTGGTCAAGAACTATCCAGACAGGGAAACTACGAGGTGGAACCGGAGAACTAAAAAAACACCACAAAGGAGCAGGTAACACTCCGGTTCTGAGAAGGATTTGGAGGGGGGGGCTACTACAAGTTAATACTGGGAGGCAGATGTTGCTGTCTGATCAGCCACTTTTAATCCGGTATGAAACAGCAACCACATCTGATTATACTGTGCGTCTGAACACCCCCTCAGAGTGGCTAACAATCTCCTTCCCTTCCTCATCCCAAAACAGACATCCTGTGAGGTAGGTAGAGCTAAGAAAGCTCTGAGATAACTGCTCCTGAGAAAACAGCTCTGAAAGAACTGTGACTGACCCAAGGTCACCCAACTGGCTGCATGTGGAAAAGTAGGGAATCAAACCCAGTTCTCCAGATAATCTGCTCTTTTCCACTACACCAAACTGTAGTAACATTCAGCCAACATATTATATTCTCTAATATTTGCAGAGTCCTGGATTATACTCATAATCATTAATACATACACTAGTTAACAAAAAAAACCCAGGATGCACAACTCCATCCTGACTCAGCCTCTGTAATTTATAAACTGATGAAAGATCCCACTAGTCTAGACTTCCATTTGCTATCTAATCAGATGAGGCAAATTATTAATATGCCCCAGCAAAACTCAATGTTTTTGCTGTGATAAGCTACTAGCTCTTTAATGTTAGCTGTTATAGTGCAACTCTGCAGTAAAAATGGTGAAGGGAGAATAACAGACGCAGGGCAAGCAATGTACAGCAATTGTGACCACAACTTGAGTACTAATTATTCAACAAAACTATTCACACACTTCAAGATAAGTGAGCCTACAAATAAAGAAAAAAGAAGTTTTAATAATTCTTTTTTATCTTGTGTGTTAATTTCATATCATGTTGAAGAGTGAAAAATTATAGTCAGGAGAGCACTTTAAAACTCTGTGATTTCTGTTTGAGAGATTTAATCAAATGCTTTGCTTTTCCACTGAAATCACTGGGGTGTCAAATAGTTTAATTTTGATTATACCAAGTCCACTGTATTTAATTGCAGAAGTTACTTGCTTGAAAGACTAAATCTTGGTATCATAAAATATGTGCCCAAGGCCTTGGTTATCAAACTGTGGTCAACAGGGTTTGACCCAACTGTTTGAGACTCTTACCAATTCCTCACTAGCGGTTGCTTCACCCCTAGGCTTCTGCTTTCTTCAATGCTTTGCCTTGAGCATGAGCCACTGTAGAAATGTTTTCCTAATTGCAGTACAAAGGAGGATGTTTTCATTTATTTGCTCTTGAAAAAGTTGGAACTGCCCTCAGGCAGTTGTTCGAAACATGCAGCAAGCCAAGTCAACGAACACGTTGAGAGCTTATATCTTCACTGTCGTGCTTGGAAGGTGGAGAGGAGAGAGAAGGACTGTGCTACAGTCATCCTCTGAACATATTTTCACCTCTGTTCATGTTTGGAACTATCATGGTTTGAACACACCTTAGTGGTTTTTTACAAGACTTTTTGGACTTTGAGATTATTTATGTGTTGCCTTGTGGCACTTTGTATTGCATAAGATACTTTTGTATAGAAGGTTATTGAAGTAGACTTGTTCAAGATATTAAGTGATTTGTTTGGCCACACAGTTGCTTTGTTGTTTTGGTTTGAACAAGTTCTCTTGAACAAAGCTGGTCTGCCCACCTACCTCACACGGTGCCTGTTGTGGGAAGGGGAAAGGAGATTTGTAATCCGGTCTGAGACTCCTTTGGGAATTGAAGGGTGGAGTATAAATCCAAACTCTTCTTCTCTTCTTGAGTATCTCCTGATCCTTTCACTGGACTTGTGCCAGAGAAATTTCTTGTGGGCGAATTAATTTTTAATTAACCAGTAACATAATATTTAAAAATATATAAAAATTATAACTATGTTAGACTTTTTGCGGTAACTTACAGTCATCATCATTCATATCAGTTTCCTCAATTAGTGTGCATTCTATTAATGAGAGAACACCTCCTGCCTAGAGAAATAAAAAATATTTTTCATAAATTTCCCCTTTTCTCCCTCTTTAAATTATGTAAATTATGATACTTTAACATTACAAGGCTTCCTAAAATTAAATTAAATGTGTTGCTAAGAATCATTAGTGCTAGAAAGTGAAAACAATATTAACCTGGATGTGTTTCTTTTTCCAATTAAAATAAACCTCTAAGCCGAGCACAAATGAAATTAATTTTATCGATAGAATTAATAACACAGCACATTCCTCCATTATAGTAAAGAAACTGATTATGGACAATATTTAGATTAAATAAACAAGATACTAAAACCTAAAACTGTAGACCTGATTCATGCAGACCTATTTTTTAGATGCACTGAATATATTTAATCTGTAAACCAGCTAAGGGTTTGATTCAGAAAAACCTTGCAGTAAGCTAGCAGCTGGCAACTAGTGGGAGTCAGGGAGGGGGGGACAGTGTGATATGATGTCCAGCGGAAATCCAAAAGTCGCATCACACCTCTCTCAAAATAACTGGAAACTCAACAATAAAACCATAGTTTCTGATTATTCCTACAGAGGCCTCATGTCACTTCTGGGTTTCCCCTGGAAATGATGTAATGCCATTGAGCTGACAGAGATCTTTACATTTATTTTTCTTCAACCAACCAATACAGCAGTGGCACGCAGCAGGGGTTGCTAGCAGGTCTCCCACCATAGCAGGTGACCCAGCAACCCTATCTTACAGTGTATATTAGAAAATTCTATACTCTAAATAGCATCATATTGGTTACAATAAATGTGAATAATAAATTATTTTGAAGAACAATCCGCCAAAATATCAATTAAAACTTTACGGAAGTCAAAGTACATAAAGTACAAATATAAATCACCCTAATCCACATGGTTCTTAACACCCTTTCAAAGAACTCAAAAAGGCCAATCAGATAGGACTTTGCTTTAAAGAAATCACACCTTGCTCAGTAGATCTTGCTCTTCCTTGCTCCATTTCTAAATTGCAAAAGTGAAACAATACCTGAGTACCATTCACTTGTTTATAAGTTTAAGAAAATACAGATAAATTATGTATAGGACATTTTGCCCATGGCTGATTGGAGAAAAATGATTTATAGTGCTATCCTAAACCAAGTGATTTAAAGTTCATATCTATGGGGGTTTTTTTCAAAAGCCTCGTTACAAAATATAGACATGAACAGTCGTTTGACTGCTGATTTTCTAAGAAAAAGCCCAATTTAAATAAAAATTGAATACATTTCTTTTCCTGAGGCTCAGCAGTAATATTCTTGTAATAAATGTACTCTGTATAATTTTACTGACTTAAAATTTTATAATTTCTAATTACAATTAGTTTAAAATATTACACTCCATTCAGTGCTTATCATTTTGAATCTGCATCTGGATATATTGAGAGAATGTTTCCAGTCAGTTGTGCATTTTCTCAGTGGATCAATTCATTGCAACCTTTCTGTTAAAACTATACTACCATGCAATAATGAAATCTCATATCTGCTGTAAAGACAACATTAGGAACTGTCCTAATTTCACTATGTAGTGAGATAGTTTTAACTAAGATAGTTATGAAAATGTTGTACCTTAAGCAAGTGCAGCTTTCCTCCAGAGCTCCTTGTACAAATTAAAAAGTGTTTTGTAAATAAAAAACATTGTCTTTCACCTTCTTTTTTCAAAGACAATGATCCCAGACGAACTTTACTAAGCTTTCCCCTCTCAACTGAAGGGACCTGAATAAGAGTACCTAGTGATTACAAAAGGAAATAGTACATTATGAATATATGATTGATAAGTGATGTTCTTAAATTCTGCATCTTGTAATTTATTTGACATTGTAGCAGAAAAATAACGAGGTCCACACAGAATTTCTGGTATGAAGCGAGGTTTTACTTTGGTACAAAGCAGAGCTCAGCCAGGCAATGTGTCATGCCTGCACCAGACCCAGCCCTTGCTAACCCAGAGCAGGAGCCACCTGAAACTGATCAGGCCACACCAGGCCCTAGCTCATCCCCTCCTGAAACTGATCAGGCCACACCGGGCCCTAGTGCATCACCTCCTGAATCCCCGCCACCTGTGAGCCGGCTCCGTGAAAGGAGACGGCAGGAGTTCAAAGACAGACGGAAAGAAGCACGCATGCGTGGGAGGAGAGATCTAAGCCCGGAGTACTAACGAGTTAACAAGCCAGCACAGTATATCTGTAGTCCTGGCCTTAGGGCAAACTGTGCTGGCAACGAACGATCCTCCTCGGACGTGACCACGCCCTGCACCCTCTTGCCTGCTGAGAGAACCCGTTTGCTCCTGACCCGGCTTGAATCTTGGACTTGGAACTGGACTCTGCTTTTGCTCTGTGGACTGGCTTAGGTACTTTGAATATATTCGGCTTGCTTCCTCTGGCTTTTGACCCACTGCATTCCTGTGACGACGCGCCCTGCTTCTCCCTTCGGTTGGACTGATTTATGGTAGGGACTAATTAGGACTGCTAGATAACGCTTGTGCTGCTCCTTGAAAGCACCGTAGCCGGCTGCCAGCGTCCTGGCCGATTGCCAGGGCAACAGCAGCCGCCCGTCTCTACCTGAAGGTCCGGGTCGCGACACAATGCAGCCCAAGGGAACTGAGTAGAATCATTCAGAATACACACAGTTTTCTAGCAGGCGAACACGGGTTTATCTGATTTAAACGTTCCCACCTTCGCTGAGTTCTTTCTGGTGAAATTACATCGTTCCTTTACTTTATCTATTACAGCAAGACGCTCTTAGGAGGACGTTACCTTATCTAGTCAGCCAGCTTGAGCGCACACCCACTTGGGCGGTGATCAGCGCTCCAACGGAGAGTTAAATCAGACACTCTAGTTTGAAAGCAAAGCATGTTCTTATGCATTGTATTCATTATTATAAAGGTATTAATTATTCAGGGGTTCCCCTTTAACATTATCTGTATATCTTACAGATCATATACCAATTTTAGATGGCAAGCCAAAACACATTTATTTCAGTGTTGACTATAATTCAGCGTAAAGACTGTTTGATTGCAACCTTTATTTATTATAAAGACTGAATTATAGTTCACTGAGTCAACAGCAGAGGGAACCCTTTTAAACCCACCAACTTCAATGGATGTATAAGGGCACAACTCTACTTAGGATGGCATTGTTTATAATTTTTTAGATTTTTCACACAAAAATTATTTACAGTCCACCTTCCACAGTGGCTGTTTTCTCCAAGTGAACAGATCTCTGTTACCTGGAGATCAGTCGTGGGACATATCCACCTATCACCTGGATCACCTAACCCTATATGTGGGGTATTACGTAAAGAGCAGTTTTGAGTGTGTTTATTGCTATTTTCTATAAGAAAAATTACTTCTGAAAGTCAAAGGGCTCTCCAAAGCAGTATTTTTTCCACAGGGAGATTATTTTCCATGTAGATCTCATTACCACTATTTTTCACTGTACTTTCCTTGCCTCAGCCTTTAAGTTACCATTTTGTGCCATGCTACCAGCCATTTTCCACTGGTAGGGCTGAAAGCCTTCTGGTGGGGCCTGGAAATCTCCTGCTTTTACAACTGATCTTCAGCTGGCAGAGAGCAGCTCTCCTGGAGAAAATGGCTAAAGGATGGACTTAGGGTTGCCAAGTCCAATGCAATAAATATCTGGGGACTTTGGGGGGTGGAGCCAGGAGACTTTGGGGGTGGAGCCAGGAGACATTGGGGCGGAGCCAGGAGCAAGGGTGTGACAAGCATAATTGAACTCCAAGGGAGTTCTGGCCATCACATTTAAAGGGACAGCACACCTTTTAAAATGCCTTCCTTCCATAGAAAATAATGAAGGATAGGGGCACCCTCTTTTGAGGCTCATTGAATTGGACCCCCTGGTCCAATCCTTTTGAGACTTGGAAAGTATTTTGGGGAGAGGCACTAGATGCACCTCTACCTCAAAAAACAGCCCCCCCAATACCCACAGATCAATTCCCCATCATTCCCTATGGGAATCGTTTGTGGAGGTGCATAATGGCTGTGGGGGTGGGGCTTCCCCCGCTAGCCAGCTGGCTGGGGGGAGGGGGGAAGCCTGTAAAATCGAGGGATCCTCCGCTGGGACCTGGGGATTGGGAAGCCTAGATGGACTCATGGCATTGTACCATGCTAAGGCCCTGCCATCCCCAAACCCCACCCTCTCCCAGATCCACCTGCTAACTCACAGATTGTTAGCCTCCAACTCACACAGTTTTGTCTTAGCTCAGGAAGGATGACCCCAGAGCACACTAATTTATGCAGTACCTCACAACTTTAATGCCAGTAACTCACAACTTTAATGCCGGCAGCTCACAAAGTAGAATTTTTGCTCACAAGACTCTGCAGCTTAGAGGGAACATTAGTCTCCAGGTATTTTCCATCACAGACCTGGCAGCCCTATTTTCCAGCCTTTAAAAAATGGCAATAGCTAGATCTCTACAGATTTATATCTACTGCAACAGTGTATTAATTTTCAGCTTTATTTTTAAGTAAGCCTCCACCCTTGCAGCATTTTAAACATAAATTTGTAGTTAGAGTTTTTCTTCTTCTAAAACCACAACAAAAAGGGCTAGAGATTTAGTTTTGTTTTTCTTGTTTGTAATGCAGTTGCTGCTGATGTTTTGGAGAAAGGTAAAGGACCACAGAATAGCTTGGAATGGGAAGGAATTATTGTGTTTTGCTGAAATTCAGAGGAAATTTGGTAAAGACCATTATTTCTTACTGATGGTGGTAGTGCTGAGTAGTATCAGTATATAACATTGGTGTGTCTTCTTTGCTTAAACTGCTTTAGAAAAAAATATGTGGTAGACAGTTATTTATTTTTATTTCTATCTCACTTAACCTAGCCTACATTTATTTACTTACTTTGCATTATAAACAAATAATTTAAATATTAAAATACTGGGGATCAGATCTGAATTGCCCTAAATTCAAATGATAGTGTTAAAGGATTGGCTGTACAGGGTGAGGCAATGTTATAGCTTAGTTGAACAAAGATATTTAATCCATACCAAGATGTTTATTTCATTAGTAACTTTCTTCCTGTAAGAAGTTTAGAATGTAGTGTCTCCACATCCCCATGAAATTACACAGTAATAATATTCATTTTGCCAGTGTATGTACACTGCAGAAAGTTGCTCTGGGGATAACTATGTAGGATATGTTGTCAAACATAGACAGACAGAGCAAACTATACAAATGAAAGTTTCATCCTATTTTATCTTTGCAACCATCAGCTGCCTATCAGGGAAACAAAGTTCAGTTACAGACTGATTTATTTCAGCTCTTCAGTGAGTTTCATGGCTAATTCAGATCCACTTGGTCTGTCTGACATTCCATCCACTGTAGAATATTGCCCACCCAGTTGGAATAAAGAGACAGACAAAAGAAGTTGGGTAAACTAAGGGCCATTTTATTAAAATCCCAATGGCAAAGGCAAGGCATTAGCTGGCGGCACAGCCAAGGTCAGGAGTGCTTCCTGGACCCCTTCCTTGCCAAGCAGTGGGCAAGCCACCCTGCCCTGGAATGAAGCCAACTCCCAGTGGCTCTCTTCTGGCTGGCACATTGCTTGGAATAAGCCCAAGAGATCCCCCCCAAATTGTGCAGCTTAAGTGGAGACTAATCTTGGTCATCCCTTAGACCAGAGGTGGCCAATGGAAGCTCTCCAGATGTTTTCTGCCTACAACTCCCATCAGCCCCAGCCAGCATGGCCAATGGCTGGGGCTGATGGGAGTTGTAGGCAAAAAAAAAAATCTGGAGTGCTACCACTGGCCATCCCTGCCTTAGGCAATCTGCATTCTCCCACCCATGCCGCACAGCCCAAGGGGGGACCTTGCCAGACGAGAAGGAGAAAGAGAAGGAGGAGAAGGAGAAGAAGTGGTGGTGGTGTGAAGTAAA
This sequence comes from Heteronotia binoei, assembly GCF_032191835.1. Lineage (NCBI taxonomy): Eukaryota > Metazoa > Chordata > Lepidosauria > Squamata > Gekkonidae > Heteronotia > Heteronotia binoei. The sequence goes on from NC_083226.1 coordinate 131,826,465, forward strand.
CTCTGTGGAGTCCATAGCCCTGTTTAAAATTTTAACTCAGGAACAAGCATGACTTTTCCATAGCCTAAAACCCAAAAAACTTAACGCTAATAGGTACTTTCTCCCCTAAAATAAATACCAGGAAACCCTTGATACCATCTGCCCTGCTTATTTTTAACAACATTTTGAAAACATGTGATGGCTTTGTTTTAGATGTTTCTTTTTATTATTAATAAAATATACCAAGAATTTTGTTATTAGAATTTATTAATCGACAGATTTCTAGACATAAGTACAAAACAAGGTCAATTATCTGAACAGATTGGCAAGTAACAGCCATTTTAAACAAGACTCAAGGCACCTGTGCAGATATTAATGCAGCACAATATCTAATTTAAATGGTTCCTTATCTGTATACTACCTCTAGACTTGCAACATTTTCATGAACAACCTTCCTTCTGGGCTACAGGCTACTGGTATGCAATCCCTAAACATACACAGCAGGTGCACAGATGAAGCACCCTTTAAGGCTCAAGAAACCATGAGCAAGTACTTTTCACAAATTTAGCACTTCATTTAAATCAGCCCTATATCCTGCTGAATTCAGTGGGACTTCTGCATAAATACATTTGGACCAGACTGTAAAAAAATCAGATATAGATAAAAGTAATTAATATAATCTGTATAGCTGAGCATAGTAGGAATAACATACATCAAAAAATTAACATGCAACAGCACATGTCCATTAAAATAGCCTATGAATCAATAATGGCACAATGTAATATTTCACAGAACTAGTGTAAAAAAACCTACAACCAGAACTCATTTGTGCAGTCAGCCCTGACAACCTGGAAAACAGGATGGTGTAACCAAGAAGATTCAGTCCACTTTCCACATATTTCCTCATTAAAAAATGAGCGTTGTCACAGCTGGAGTGATGGGATAATAATGGAGTACACAAGTAAGCACATTGCCCTGTGACAATTACTCCAATAAAAAGAAACAGTAGTGGAGGATCCACAGAAATAAGAGATTATTTTGCAAAACAGCAGGACCTGTTTTTAAAATGTCCTGCCTATTATGCAGGATTAGTTGAATGCAACTCAGTGTTGAACATGACTAATAACACACTAACTACACGCAATGGCCTTCTTCAGTTGATGGGAAGAGTTTCCTATCTATACTGAAAAGCATTCCAAACCATATTATCACAATCTGTTGAATACTGCATCAGCCACACTTAAAGATCCACATCTGATTTTGAACACTACCTGTTGGAAACTGTTTAAATAGTTCCTGATCCAGAATCAGGAATTGTGACACAACCCTAATTACTGGATGCATCACAAGACATCTGCTGCTGGATTTAGGCATTTAAGAATGTTATGTTGATGTTGAGAATCAATTGTTTTTAAAAAGTAAAGCAAAACACTCCTGTGTGAAATGTGTACGTGAAATTAATTTAAATTCATTTAATCTACATTCCAATAAATTAAAATTTTCAATTTATATCCCACCCTATCCCACAAACCAGCATTTAACTGGTTTGATATCAGGATGTCAGAAAAATATCTTAAAAGAATACAGTTTCATATAAATGAATGGAATTACACATATATACTTTGCAAGAATAATTTTGACTACTCATAATTCAGATGACAGGTGTTTTCCAAAATACATTATTGAACTTCAGCAAACATTTATGTGCCACAGAGATGCTGACATGGGAGAGGTAAAAGATCTGCAGTAGAGAGATCAAACCGTAATTGTTTTTACTTAGATACACATATTTCTTTTCCTTTATGTATAGCAATTACTTCACAAAATTATTGGTCCAAGGGCCCAGAGAGTTGGTAAATAAATCCTGTCAGTTCATCAATGGCTGTGCTATTGCACAGCTGTCTGTTTTGTGGCCATTTTACTGTGAATCTGTACGCAGAGGTGATGGTATAACTGATGATAGATGGGAAAATATTTAAAATTCCTAGAATGCAATGCGGCTCCCAAGCGGAGGCAGGCTGCACAGCCTTGTCTCTGGGGGCCCTTTTGCCCCTTCGTAAGGAGGAGGAGCGGGCAGGGCATTATGGGAGGTGAGGGCAGAGTAGGCACACCTTAACGGCTGTCTCTGCTTCTGCCTCCCAGTCTTCGCCTCGTGCTCGGCCCACCCTCCCGCCCTTGAGGCAGTGGTTGCTCTGAATTTATAGGGGACCGGGTAGGAATTTTTTCATCTCTTCCTGTTTGGCTGTTGGAAGTGGTGTTTTTCACCTACATCACACAGCTTGTAGAAGGGATTGCGGAATTGGCTAGGGTGTGGCAGGTTTAAGTAGGTTGGTCACTTTCAGGTTGGCTGGGTTTTTTGCCTAACTTCCGTTATGCAGCTTGGTGAGCACCAATAGCACCCCAGTTTTGGGGCACGGGGTCTAGCTAAATAATTCCTGGCCTGTGCGTAGGGTTGCCAATCCCTACGTGGGGGCAGGGGATCCCCCATTTGGAGACCCTCCCCCCACTTCAGGGTCGTCAGAAAGCGGGGGGAGGGGAAGGAAATGTCTGCTGGGAACTCTATTATTCCCTATGGAGATTTATTCCCATAGAAAATCATGAAGAATAGATCCACGGGTATCTGGGGCTCTGGGGGGGCTGTTTTTTGGGGTAGAGGCACCAAATTTTCAGTATAACATCTAGTGCCTCTCCCCAAAATACCCCCTAAGTTTCAAAAAGATTGGACCAGGGGGTCCAATTCTATGCGCCCCAAAAGAAGGTGCCCCGATCCTTCATTATTTCCTATGGAAGGAAGGAATTGAAAAGGTGTGCCATCCCTTTAAATGTGATGGCCAGAACTCCCTTTGGAGTTCAATTATGCTCGTCACAGCCTTGATCTTGGCTCCATCCCTAAAGTCTCCTGGCTCCACCCCCAAAGTCCCCAGATATTTTTTGAATTGGACTTGGCAACCCTACCTGTGCAGACTAGTTGAGTGATGAAGTGGGCTGCCTCAGGTTTGCATGGATTGATCCACCCTTCAGCTGTGCGGATGGGGGCTGGAACTCCAGGGCATAACCTTTGCTAGGCCAGTTGGGTACGAGCCATGCATTTTGGCTATACCTAGAGGCAGGGTGGCTCGCCCATCATGCGGCAGGGGAGGGGTATTTCATCCCCTGGCCCTGTCATGCTGCCTGTTATGTTTATAGCCCTTGTTGTTAATTTAATAATAAAGAAAGTGGCCCTTAGTTACCCAAACCCTTGTGTCCGTCTCTTTCTTCCGTCTGTGGGGGCAAAATCAAAGGTTTTTTGTTCTTGCTTTTTTGCCAGCCACTCAGAAAGTTAGAAAAACATCTGATATGCATATACATGAGCATCAGGTTTTTAGATTATTCTAGCCATGTAAACATAAATATTCTATTTTATATATGTGTTCCATGACTAGACGAATCTAAAAACTTAATCTAATTAAAATTAAAAAAAAAACCAGATCAAGGAGTTCAATTGTTTGTCCTATTTCATTCAACTTTCTGATATGAAAATCACTATTTTAAATTTGTGGCCATTTTCATATATCCGATTCAAGGAGTAAATTGTTTTCTAATCCCAGGTTTGGATATTTGAAAGTAAACACTGCCTGCAATTTTATGCAAGCCCCTAAATATTTTACATATAACTGCATATTCATGCAACTAATGGAGTTTTGTACTGAACCTCTCCCTTAAATGCTTGTGCCTATTCAAAGCCCAGCAAGCTACTTTTAGAACTCCTGAGAGTTTCATCAGCTGATTGACTCCACCTTTGGGGTCCAATAGTTAAAGAAAACATTCCGAAATCTAGTTGGGCAAGTATAAGGCTAAAGGAGACTATGGATTATGGCTGTATCTTTATAAGCAACCTACATTTATACAATATGACATTTATATTATATAACATTATATATTACAACATTTACGAAGACTTTTTATTAGGTGACTTTTTGCCATATGTACAGTGTTGCCGCAAAAACCATAAGCAGCATCTTCTAGCAGGCACAATTAATGCACATCTCTAGGCACTTTAAACAGACCAAATGATGATATTTTCCACTGGCACTGGAAAAAACGTCTAACAAAAACCCCTCTCTATCAAACAGTATCATTTTGAACTGTTCCTGAAGCACAAATCAAAAATGGGAACAATAGGCAGCTGTTTTCATTCCTCACAATTTCTCCACCATTTGACAAAGCTTCAAGTGCTTCAAGTTTCTCTTGCGCTTTTGTCTGAATGTTGGCATCATCTGGGACAGCAACATTTATTGGACAGACAGACCTATTTTCCATGGTGCTGTAGATAATTTCTGGTCCACTGAAGATCATAGTCTGGTTATAATGTATGTTATTTTCCCATGGGTGATTTACTATTATTGTGCTGCTGTTTTTCATGCCCCCTGGAAAAAAAACAGCATAGAGGTGGGGCTCAGCAGCTGCCCAAAATCTTAGGGGCTAATATTCATGAATCTTATCTGGACAGTGCAGACTTCTGAAGCCTGCTACTTTCCAATGATATCTTATCTTCCAATGATGCCAACATTAACATTCTTTATTTTCAGTTGCATGTTAATAATACTTCATAAATGCACAATAAACTAAAAGATCCTACCTTGTCGTATAAAAGTCTGGCTTGTGTCCAGTAATATATCGCAACCCTCCACTATCATTCTTTCTATTGCAAGATTTTTCCGTATGTTTTCTGTGTCACTTACTTCATCGTGCATCACTCTATTGTAGAGAAGGAAAATAATGTAAAAATTCCCAAATTGAATTTGTAAACATAATCTGCCAACCCTAATTTTTAACTGCCAAAATACAGCCTACTAAAATACCATGCAAAATGCCCTGAGCTTCAGAGACAGCTTGGCCAGCAAGAAGTCTTCTGTATTTCTGGTTCAAGACCGCTGTGCATGACATGTACAAGACAACATTGGATTTATATTCTGCTCTCCACTCCGAAGCTCAGAGTGGCTCACAATCTCCTTTATCTTTCTCCCCCACAACAGACACCCTGTGAGGTGGGTGGGGCTGAGAGAGCTCTCACAGAAGCTGCCCTTTCAAAGACAACGCCTGTGAGAGCTGTGACTGACCCAAGGCCATTCCAGCAGCTGCAAGTGGAGGAGTGGGGAATCAAACCCGATTCTCCCAGATAAGAATCTGCACACTTAACCACTACACCAAACTGATCCCAAAGGGTATTTATCTTAGGAAATCACATTCATCACCAAGCAGTCTGCAGAGCAGCCTACACAGTATACTCTGCCCTCATCTGAGTCTCCATCAGCCATGTCAACGAGCAGAAGTGAAAACTGGGCTGTAACACTGCATGAATGTAGAACAAAGCAGGAGTCAAGTAGCACCTTTAATACCAACGAAGTTTTATTCAGAATGTAAGCTTCTGTGTGCTCTAAGTACACTTCATCAGACAATATGGAATGGCAAGCGGTCCTAAATATAGAGAAAGTGGGCAATGCGTCAGTATGCAGAGTCATGAAAATGTTTTTAGCAGATTAAAAGAACCATAAATTGGGGTCTGGTGTTTGTTAACTGGGTTGAAAAACAACAAAATGCAATATAAAGCAGATTGATGTCCATGTACTAAACCCATTAGTTATCCTGAAGTGAAGTGTAATAACTGAGTCAGTTGTGATGTCATTGTTGTTCAATCTCTGGGTTAAAATGAAATAAAATTATATTACCTTTTCTTGTTTCCATGATTCTGCATACTAATTCACTGTCCACTTTCTCTATATTTAGGACTACTTGCCATTCCATACTATTGCAGATGACACCCAACTCTATCTGCTAATGGACGGCCGGCCTGACTGCGTCCCTGAGAATCTAGACCGGGCCCTGCAGGATATGGCAATGTGGTTGAGGAGGAGCGGGCTGAAATTGAACCCAGCGAAGACAGAAGTCCTTTGTCTGGGTCGGGGCGCCCGGGAAGGGGAAACACCTCTTCCGGTCTTCGACGGGGCGCCGCTGAAAGCGGCGCACCGGGTTAGGAGTCTGGGAGTTTTACTGGAGCCTTCATTATCAATGGAGGCCCAGATTGCAGCCACTGCCAAGTCAGCCTTCTTCCACCTGAGGCGGGCAAGGCAGTTGGCTCCCTTCCTAGAGCGCCAAGATCTGGCAACGGTACTTCACGCAACGGTCACCTCGAGACTGGATTACTGTAATGCCCTCTACATGGGGCTGCCTCTGTACCGAACCCGGAAGCTGCAGCTGGTGCAGAACGCAGCGGCCAGGCTACTGTTGGGGCTCCCTAAATGGGAGCACATACAGCCTGGGCTGCGCGAGCTGCACTGGCTGCCAGTTATATACCGGGTTCGTTACAAAGTGCTGGTCATTACCTTTAAAGCCCTATATGGTCGAGGACCTGTCTACCTCAGGGACCGTCTCTCCCTATATGAACCCCAGAGAGCACTGAGGTCAGCTGGAAAAAACTTGCTGACTATCCCCGGACCAAGAGAGGTGAAGTTGCAATGCACCCGCAATCGGGCCTTCTCCTCTGTGGCCCCGAGCTTATGGAACCAACTTCCAGAGGAAATGCGGGCCCTGCGGGATCTTGAACAATTCCGCAGGGCCTGCAAGACTTTCCTCTTCCGACTGGCTTTCGATGATGTAGAAAATTAAGTACTAATGATACCGCCATCATAATAAAGAACAAATAGCAATAGCATTAGCACTTTTATAACTGTAATTAATTTTAAATCTATTAGAATTTTAATGTTGAATGTAACCTTGTTTTTATACAATGGAATGTTACTGTTACTGTTAGCCGCCCTGAGCCTGCCCCGGCGGGGAGGGCGGGATATAAATAAAATTATCTAATCTAATCTAATCTAATTGTCTGATGAAATGTGCTTAGAGCACACGAAAGCTTACATTTTGAATAAAACTTTGTTAGTCTTAAAGGTGTTACTTGACTCCTGCTTTGTTCTACTGATTCAGTCCAACACGTCTGCCCACCTGGATCTAACTGCATGAATGTGCCATAGGAGTTTAATGCATGGAAAAACTGTATCCAGTCTCATAGACAGAACCATCTAGACATGCCCATAGTTTGCAGCTGGTCATTCCTCTTATAAGAGACTCACAGGTCAATGCTTGGGGGTGAGCGCTTAGGGAGCAACAGGCTGTTATGATGGCATATCTCCAAGCTACACTGTTGTAACTTGGAGGCATGCCAGTGTAACGCCCTGGTGGTTACAGAAGCCGGTGCAAACCCACTGTGGCCACTCACCACTGTCCTGCTGCCTTAGGAGTGGGCTGGGGGCATCGTGGGATGCCCTCCAAAACCACAGGAAAGTTACACCAGCTCAAAATCACAGATCCCAGCTGGGGACAGGGGGAGTAAAGACTACCATCCCATGCCCCTCTTGCCTGTTTCATGGCAGTGACCCAGAAAGATATGGAGGTCAGGAATTGACTGGCCACCCCAACAGTGGCAGCTACAGGAGTGGACAAGGATGGAAGTGAGGTGGCTGTAAGTATGGGACATGGGCATGGTTCCATATCACATGGGCAGGGCCTGACTGATGTGTTCCTCTCCATTCCCTTGCTGTCAGGCCTCCAGGTACAGGGCCATGGTCAGCACAGAATATTCAGTCACCACCACCCTTCCATATGGGTGGCAATCAAAAGGGAACAACTGGAGACCTGGAGTTATTGGAAAGATGCTGTGTTCCCAGGCTACCATGGTTGGTGGCAGCTCTGCTGACAGCTATGGGCACCTGGAGTGACTTGGTGGCTCTCTTAGAGAACATGCATGGCAGGTAGGTGTGTGCTGAAGGGTTGGCTGGGGACCCCATTAGCCCCCACCACTGTGACTTCCCCACTCCTCTGGTGGCAGGGTTGCCCAGGGCCAGCCTCAGCAGTATGCCTATATACCTTTTGCTTTGCCCATACTACTTCCCTGGGCCCTGAAGTGCATGACTCCTCCACTCCCTGCCTCTCAGCTCACATCTCTGCTGCACCAGTGCCTTAGGGCTGCCACCTTGTGATTGGATGATTCCCCTGTTCATACCAGCCACCCCATTATGTGTATAACATCTGGGAGGCACAACAGTGCAGTTGCTAGGGATGCTGACCCAGCCATGGTCCATGCAGCCCCCTGCTGGAACTTTTGCCCAATATATGGCCTATGCTGAAACCAGTGGCACAGCTGTTGTGTTGGCAATTGGCCACCTCTGCCTCAGTAGCCCTCATGATTGTGCTGTCAGACACCATATCAGGGCAAATAAGGATTGTGATTACTTAAAATGGTTTCAAGATATAGAAGGAAATTCCTACTGGGAATTTATGCAACAACTGTACTTTTGACAATTCTCTTAAAAATCAGTTACAGACATTTTATGGTTAGATTTGAGTCCAGTAGCACTTTAGAGACTAATAAAAATTTTCAGGTATAAGCTTTTTAAGAGTTTGTCTGATACAACATGCCTTGAAATAGTTATGTTATATCCTTGAAGTCTGACCTATTACTACTTTGCTATCATGTAGATTAGTTGGGTTTTTAGTTTTTAACTGAAACTATATAGAAATTGCTTTATATATTTTACTGGTGCATTGTACCCCATCCTGAGCTGCTTGTGGGGAAGGGCAAGATAAAAATCCCATAATAAATAAATAAAGCTCTTGTTAGTCTATAAGGTGTTACTGGACTCAAATATAGCTGTTCTGCTGCAAATCAACACAGCTAACCTCTGAGACATTTTTATATCTGCCGTTCCAAAAGGTGTAATAATTCAAGCTTTTACAAATCATGCATTGATTCTATATATTTTATGGTTTCTATTTTAAACAAAAATAATCTCACCTTGAAAGTTCTTCTAGCTTTGATTTAGCAAATTCAAGACTCTTTCTCTCCACATGTTCATGTGGTGTGTGAGCAAGAAGTTCATGTAAGGTTATAATGTATCTAGGAATCTGAAAGCAAATGAGTTTTTAAAATATAAGATAAATTATAAAACAAGTAATTTTTCATTTTTCTATTTGCTGCTTAACTCTCAAGAAATAGTTCATTTAACCTGGTAAGAGTAGAGTTAGTGTATGGAGGTTAGCTGCAGAGTCTGTTTCATGAGAAGATTTCTAAGTGAAGGGGGAAAAATAGCAAAAAAAGCAGGGACAATAGAAACCCCACAGAACACAATCAAAGTCCAAGAGAATCTCTGCAGTTGAATCTGAAAGTGGGGGCATTTTTGCAAGCCCAGCAGAACCAGTGCCACCGTGGCACTGCAAACTCAACAGCACTAAACTGATACAACTAGTTTGAAACTGACAAGAGTGTTTCCAAGGCTGGAGAATTCCACCTTCCCCCCCATTGCTTTGAAGTTCTGTAAACATTTTGTTTGAGTGGAGCCAGTCTTGTCTGGAAATGTATCCATTCTCAAACCAGCACAAATCTCCATGAATTTCAGTTCACAAACTATGAACTGAACAAAATTAATCCCAAACTATATAGTTCATAAACCAGTTCATACCTATCTCTAATTCTTAAACTTGTGTGCTAGCTACATGTCTTTGTTGCAGTGTTCTGTATGACAGAAAATTTGAGTTAGAGAAAATTTTACTTCAAATTAATTTGTCTTGCAATTTCTAGTCCTGATTTAGTAGTATAGAACCTATAAAGAATGTACAGAACCAGAAATCTCATAGGACTGAAATATTAAAAGATTAGAAGCAATTATCCTAAATCAAAAGATAATTTTGAAAGTTTCAGCCTAGCTAAAGAATCAGCCAAATGCTTAGTAAGTATCCACATCACAATGTTATCCAGGCTTCTTTACTGTACTTTAGTGTAATGGTCAGCCCCATTTGGGATGATGAGTTGTAATGTACAGTTAGTACCTGCAACCTGAGATGAGTAGGAACCTACACTGTAATTTTTTCAAATGTATTTGATATTCAAAACTATATATTAAATCTCAAGCCAGTATTTAGTTTATTGCGTGACAATGTGAAAATGCTGATGTGGTTTTATACCATGCTGCCAGTGGTAAAAATGAATATGGAAATAAGTAATGTCTATCTAGGAAGTACATTTGTATCTTGTCCTTTCACTAGGAGATTAGGACAGCATATGTGGGCATATATCCACCATCCACAGCTTCTGGGGAGCAGAATTTTCCTGCTTCCTGCTCCTGATCTCACCACTGAGTGTCCTGTGACTTTATTCCAGGAATCAACAACAAAGAGAACAAAGTGGGGTCTGCAGTGGTATAGAGAACTGGCAAAGATCCCTGTCAAGTGGCTGGGTTTCCTGTTAAAGCAGACCTCCCACCCCAGATTTTGCCACTCTTGCTGCTGCGTAGTATATATCAGCAGGAGCAAAATTGAGGAGGAAATCAGCATCATGCCAATGCCATGGCATCACTTCTAGGAAGTGACATCACAGCTCATGACAGAAGTGACACTGCACCATTGGCATTATGCCAGTCATTAGAATTCCCCCACATTTCCTCATGCTGGGCTGTCAGTACTGGGCTAGCAATCCTGCCCTCTCATTCTGCAAATGAATAATGAAAATTCCCTCTCTTCCCCAGGAGCAGGGGATTCCCACCTCCACGAGAGAATGGCAACCCAACTGAGACAGTGTAATTGGCCCAAGGTCACCCAATTTCTAGACAGAATGGGAATTTGAACCAGATTGTCCATATTCTAGTCAGACACACTAACATGGATATCAAACAGAAGGCTTGAAGGATGGAACTGGCCCATCAATGGCTCTTATCTGGCCCATGAACAACTGGTGTGAGGGAGGGATAGGCTTGCCAATCTCAAAGTTCCAGCAGGGGTTCCCCCGCTTTTGCAGGCTCCTTCCGGCCCCCAGTCAGCTGGTCGGCGGGGGAAAGCCTCGCCCCAACAGCCCCCCAGGACTGGATCTACATGTTTTTGAGAGGGGGGCAAAATTTTAAAAGATGCCCCCTTATGGGCCCATTCTACCTTGTGGGCCCATAGAATAGAAAGGACTCCATACTCAATTTGGCACCCCCCCTCCAGTGGCACCCCCTAGATCCAGCCCTGCAGCCCCCATGCAGGCCTGGCGCTGAGGTTTCCAGCGCCCCATGCCGAAATTTGCCCCCACCCCCTCCTTTTCCCCCCATAAACTTTCCTTACCCCCTCTCCATCCCGGGCTGCAAGCCGCCACCCTCCTCCTCCTCCTCCCTCCCTCCCTTGCACTAGGAGCCAGTGCCACACTGCACTCTGCTTGCCACCCCCCCCCCATCCCCACCGCGCCTAGGCTGGTCCTTACCAGCTTCAATGTTGCTGCACACAGCTTCTAAGCCTTTGAAGGGCCCGTGGGAGGAGAGTTCACTCTCCCTCCTTCCTGGAACCGGAAGTGAGGGAGAGCGAATTCTCCTATGCGGGCCCTTCAAAGCCTTAGAAACCGTGCACAGCAACATTGAAGCTGGTAAGGACCAGCAGCGGGGGAGGGGGAGGCGAGCAGAGCACAGCGCAGCACTGGCTCCCAGCGCCAGGGAGGGAGGGAAGCGGTGGGGGGGTGGGAGGCGAGGCAAGGCAAGCGGAGCACGGCGCTAAGCCAGCGCCACAAAGGGAGGGAGGGAGAGAGGAGGGCGGCGGGAGGCAAGGCAAATGGAGCGTGGCACTGACTTCCAGCACCACAAAGGGAGGGAGGAGGGCGGCAGCAGCGAGGGGGGAAGGCGAGGCCAGCGGAGTGCGGTGCTGGCTTCCAGCGCAATAGAGGGAGGGAGGAGGGTGGCGGGGGGAGGCGCCTTAGTGGGAGATGGCGCCCTAGGCCATCGCCTAGTTCGCCAACTCCACGTGCCAGCCCTGCCCCTATGTGCCTTCAAACCTTGAATGCTTAAAAAGACAATGGGAACAGAAAGGTGCAGCTGGTTGGGGTGAGGACATGAAGACTTTATTCAGGGGAACGGCACTACTTTTTTTTTAACTTATTTTCTGAGTCAGACTTGTCAACCCTAGCAGAACTCCCTTTGGAGTTCAATTATGCTTGTCACAACATTGCTATTGGCTCCATCCTCAAAGTCTCCTCGCTCCACCCCCAAAGTCCCCAGATATTTCTTGAACTGAACTTGGCAACCCTGGGGAGGGAACAGGAGACCGCAGCAATCAACTCTTCACTTCAGTGGCAACCTCACTGGTAAGTAGGGGGCTGCTGCACCCACATTCTTGCCAGCTTAGTGTTCCAAGAGGTTGCAGTCCTCTTCACTTGGCCTGCAGCTCTGATAGTGCTGTCCCAGATGGCTTCAGGGATCAGCATTTGCATGTGTGGGGTGCAGACAATCCTCTGCCAAAGCCTGCTAGCAGTTAGTGCTGCCATATTTGCTCTCCCTATGCAGCGATATCCCCTCCCACACACAGTTTCAGCCCATGGTGGGAATTCTTTGGCAGTTTCTTCTGCACATCAGGGGCATAGTCCTGCCACCATGCACACAATGTGGCAGCCATTCCCTATGGACCACCCAGCAGCCTTCAGCTGTAGCCAACTGCTACCTCACAGTGGGCAGCACTGGTGATCTCTGGTTATACTGGTTGCTGGGTGGCCGTTGTGACCAGCATAACCAGAGATCACCAGAGCTGCCCCCTCTGAGAGCAATAACTGACCCTGATGAGATGCATTTTGGCCCACTGGTCTTCCTCAGTGGTCAAAGAAATGACATTACAGGAATGGTTCCTAAAATTACAATACAACAATAATTTCTTATAAATCAACCCAAATGAAGTTTTTTTTAATGATTATTGTCTGCGACCAAAGACAAAGATATTAATTAGAGGCCTCATTTTTGAGAGTTTACTGCCATGGTCAGGTACAGTTCCAATAGCAATTATTCAATCACGCACCTAATTTTTAAAAATATTTTTCTTGTTTGGTCAGAAAAAAATCAATGAAGTCATTGAAGTCAAGAATCAATACTAGTACTTTTAGTAGTAAGTTCCTCCTCTTTTTTTGCTTACACTGAAGCAGCCATTAGGATTCTTCTAACCAGCATAATTTGATAGCATTTATAAATGCTTGATAATAAACATTACCTGAAACATAGGGTAAGTCAGAAACGTCTCAAGCATCCGTCCCTCGCAGGCCGGGTTGGCTTCATATTGCTTTAAGAGTTTGTCAAAATCTCTGTTCTGCTTACAGTTTGCAAGAACCTGGAGACTATACTGGTGATTCCGAACAAATTCTTGATAAATATTCAGCATAGGTAGCAGGATATCAAATAAATCAGCTAAAAAAACAAAGGCAAAGTAGAAATATGCCATTATCTACCCCTTGTAGTAGCGTATTTACAAGAAAAAATAGATTAAAGTAACATGGTTGAATCTGTAACTGATGTTCATCTAGTGTTCTTCTGTCTGGGCACATATGGGAACTATGCATGCATAAGACAGTCACAGAAATTTTAAAAGCTCCTGAGAGTACAAGACACTTTCCCACTATTCAGTGCAGTTTCCCACCAAAAGTGCCTATAAAAGGCAGGGGCGGGGGGGGAGAGCACAGAACACTTGAACATTAGTTACAGATAAGTGCAACCATTTTTTTCATCATCCTGTCTTCTGTACAGTCCTAAAGAACAATGAGCTCCTTATTTCCAAAAAGGGTGTCTGAAGATCTTCTTGGAAGATCAAATGTGTGGCCCGGGAGCTGAATCAGGCCTCTGGAGGGCTCCTATCAGGCCCGCAAGCAAGTCTGCTTCCTACTCCCTTTCTCTTGCTTCCTTCTGCATCACAGCTTGTTTTTCACACAGAAACAAAGCCTCTATCTTCTTCATTGGCTGAGGCTCCTCCCTTGGGGAGGAAGGCAGGAAGAGAGAGCTTGCTTTGCCAGGCTCTCTCAATTGCAGAGCAGAGCTACTGAGCCAAAACTCTCTTATTTCCACTGGCTGAGGCTTCTTCCCCTCCTTGTCTCCTGGGGAGGCAGGGAAAGTGCCAGAGCTTCCTTTGTCCAGTTCCCTCAATCACACAGGAGAGAGACAAAGCATATTTAACGGCAATAAAATTTTATTCAAGGTATGAGCTTTTTGCCTTGCTGCAAAGAGAGAGAGTAGGAAAGCAATGTGAGATATTTGGATGAGGAATAACAACAAGCCAATGATGTGGATTAGGCTGAGACTGTGTCCAGACCAAGTTCACCCAGCACATTTCCTTTGTAGAATAGGGATTTTTAACCTAGGCTTATTTGCATATTAGGCCACACCCCTGACATCACCATTGTTTCACACAGGGCTTTTTATGTAGAAAAAGCTCAGGAGGGACTCATTTGCATATTAGGCCACACCCCCTGGTGCCAAGCCAGCTGGAACCACATTCCTGCTTAAAAAAAGCTCTAATTACTAGTATTTCTTCAAAGCATCTATAATACGTTGCTGTTAAACCATCTGATCCAGGCGCTTTATCTTCCTAAGTTTTATTATAGCTCGGTTAATTTTTTGTTTGTTATCACTTGGATCAAGATTCTTCTAAGCTCCAATATAAATCTCTTAAGTGGCACCTTGGATAAATATTTCTTAATTTCTTCATCATCTACGAGGTCTTCTTTATAAAGATTCAAAAATAAATTCTTTATTTGTTCATGTATTTCTTGATCTGCATAAGCTACCTGGTAAGCTTTTCTAGTCCTAGGTTTTCTCCTTTTTCTCTTTCTTTTATTAGACAATGTACAAGGTACCTTCCAGGTTTATTTGCACAGTCTTTTGTTTTTAAAATTTCATTTTTTCTGCAGTTCTTCTACTTCTAACAAATCTAATTGATTCTTTGTTTTTATTTCCTTCATTTTCTTCTTATTGCCAGTAATTTTATGGTCTTGTTCTAGTATCTTGATTATCTGTTATTTTCTTTATGTAATTTTGCTTCTCTCTTTTGTTTTTTGGAACTTTTGCCAACAAGGTTCCTCTGATGTAAGTTTTGTTCATCTTTCATATTGTTGTCGCAGTGATTCCATTTGTGTTGTCAATGCTAAAATATTCCATCAAATCTTTATTGCATTTTTGTATTACTCCATCTTGTAATAATAATGTATCATTTAATCTCCATATTCTTTATTTCTTACTTCCATTCTTCCAGATAATCTCTATTGAATTGGGATCCACTAAAATCTTTGGCAAAATCTCTGCTTTTCCAACTTTTGAAATTAAAGTTTTTTATGTCAAACATATGTCTATTCTTGAAAGGACTGGTGTCTATCAGAAAAATACATAGTATCTTTCAATTGGATGAGCTGTTCACCAGACATCTTACAGTTCTAGAAATCCCATGTATCTAAATGCATTTGTGTGTGTGGTGGGGGGTATCTTTGACATTCTTAGATCTGTCTTTTTAAAAAAATCTAATGCCCCGTTCAGATTTCCAAATATTAAAATCTCACTATCTTGGAAATCTAGTAAAATTTGATTTAAAACTTTTAAAACCCCTTATTTTTATTGTTATTTGGGGCATGGATTGACACCAATATCCATACTTGGTTTTCTGGTAACCTAATCTTCAAAATGAAATATCTTCCATTTTGATCCTCTAATTCTTCAAGAACTTCCAAACTTTGGTTATATATTTGTATATTTGGTTGTTAATATATATTTGGTTATTAATATGTTACGACACCTTTTTTCTTTGTTTGTGCAGATGCTGTATATACTATTCAGCTCCTGCTTTTGGAAGGCATTATTTACATCAGGGTCCAACTCCACATCTTATCACGCCCAAACAGATGGGCATATGGAATGTATCAATGCATCCTGAAACAATATATACAGTGTTTCATCAACTTCCAGAAAGATGATTGGTCTGACCTCCTTGCATTTGCTGAGTTTGCCTATAATGATGCCCAGAAAACATCTATAAACGTTTCCATTTTTTGCAACTTATGGCTTCCACTCTGGCTCACAAAACTATCATCCATGCCTGTAGCTGACCAAGACTCTAGAAACTAACAGCAATCCATGCAGTCCTGCACAAGTAGTTAGACTTAGCAAAGCAAACCCACAAAACTCATGATGACCACAAATGTTGCTCCAGGCAGATACTATGTTTGGTTACCTACCTAATTCCTAAAGACCATTCCACTAAGAAGCTAGATTATCGTTTCCCATAGTTCAAGTGGTTTGTCCAGTAACCTATTGTCTACAATTTCCCCCATCAACGTGAATTCAAGCCATGTTCCATTGATCACTACTGGTCCTGGACCCTCCATATGCATCGGATGCCCTTAGTCTATATTCCTGCCTCCACTCATTCAGGTAGATGCGGAAGAGGAAAAAGAGATTACACAGATCTTGGATTCCCAGTTGCTCCATGAAACACTACAGTACTGAAAAAGAAGTGGTATAGGCAAGAGGAACACTAAAGGCAAAACACATATGATGTCCATACACCTCACCTTCTCCAGTGCTGCCACCACCATTACACAGAAAACCCAGTCCCAGAGGCTGAGGGGAAGGCATACTCATGGAGATGGGGGTGGCATCATGACCCCCTCCACAGTGATTCTGACTTGGAATCCCTAGGGGTGGAGCCAAAGTCACAGACTGAGGAGGACCAGAGAGATCATGAGGGACCTGGCACTGCAGAGTCTCCTGCAGACTATGCTTTCTCAGCACCAGAGGCTGCCTTGCCAGAGCCTACAGGGGAAACACATCCACTAGTCTCAGAGATAGTCTCCAGGCCTCTGCCATGCTGGAGTCCTGTAGTTCTCCAGTCCACAGGAACACTAGTGGCAGAAGGCCCGGGCTGAAGTGGCACAAAGGAGGCAAAGCACCAGGTTAACTACATGCAGCAACATTGTAGTGTTGACTCCCCAGTCCATGAATGACGCATCTCAGACTTTTTGAGGTAGCTGGAATAGAAGTCAGGACGTCCCAGACATCTAGTAAGCCTGCATAATGGGAAAAGCGAACAGGGTCCAGTGAGTAGAGAACTTTAGACATTGGGTTGATGCCTTGGGTTGCAGAACAGGCAACCTCTGTATTGATAATTCACCAGCATATAACTGGATTAACAGAAACACATTATGTGAGCTTTCAATTCCCTTCTAATATCACTCTAGAACATTTAAGAAATTGAGTCTTTGCACAGATAAATTTTTAGGCAGGCTAATTTGGCAACTAGACAATAGGGAATTTGTACATTTGCAGTAGCATCCTATAAAGAAATACAACATGATGCTTCCCTTATTTTAAAAATCTTTCTACCTGTCCTATTAGCTAAACGGTCCCGGACCAACATGTCCATACAAAACTAAACATGATGAAGAAAGCAAACATATATTTATGTAAAATTTCAATATTTACTCACCTAAAATTAAAGTAGGCCAATTTGCTATTCTTGCTTTTAAGCCTTGATGAAATATTTCATGAAGAAACATTATGGTTTCACTGGAAAAAAGAATCAAATAATAAAATGTTAACTGTAATTAGAAAACTATTTTGTGAATATTATTTGCATATATTAGAAATATCTGAATTCCTATGCATATATTTTTTCAGAAGTATGTCCCATTGACTATAAATGGAGCCATGGCCTTTTTTTGTAGCAGGAACTTCTTTGCATATTAGGCCTCACACCCCTGACATAGCCAATCACCCTGGAGCTTACAGTAGGCCCTGTACTAAGAACCCTGTAAGCTCTTGGAGGATTGGCTACATCAGGGGTGTGTGGCCTAATATGCAAAAGAGTTTCTGCTACAAAAAAAAAGCCATGAATGGAGCGTACTCCCAAACAGGATTGCAGCCATTCAGCCTATCCCTATCCATGTTTATTCAAAAGTATTTCCCAACGGAGTCAATGTGACCTTCCCAGAGATATTTGCTTAGAACTACACTCCAACAACTTGACCCTATCAACGGCCTATTACACATGCACAGCTTACTACAGATTTTCCAAGTAGCTGAGTCCTTAAATTTGGATTCTATGCCTGTGTTACACACCATTCTTTTTTCCCCTGCGTATTTATTCTGCAGCTACAACGAAAAACCACACTTTTCTTAATTGGGGTGGGAACATCACTTACATGTGGGGGTGGCATCCGAAGTTTTTTAAAATTCACACAATCATCCTAGCACAGCTGTACAGTAGGGGCAAGTAAGTGCCTTCTATTTAAATACCCATGGTTCAGTGTTTCATGTGTGTTTTAGCATTAGTTTGTTGAACAAACAGGAACACAAAGAAATACAGGCAAAGTGGAAAAAAACAACATTGTGAAACCGGTAAGACTATTTTAAAACTGACAAGAGCATCTGCAAAGCCCTGTTTTCTACATTACCAAGCCCTAGGCCTAGGGAATTATTTTTTGTGTTATTGGCCACAGGGAAAAATTGGAAAGAGTCACAGGATCTCATAATATGGTGAAACATGAGTGTAAAGAATGCCCAGCAGAACCCAGTGACACTGCCATTGTAAGCCTTTATGCACTGATCTTAAAGCAGAATCACAACAATCTCAAGCAAGGGGAGGGAGAGGGTTTGCAAGCTCTGTTGGAGTCAAGAAAATGGAAAGGGAACAAAAAGGAATCCTGGCAAAAGGGAAAGAACCTCTTGAAACTGATGAGAGTCTGAAACAGACAAGGCAGCAGCAAAGCCTTTTTAAAAGCCTGAGGGATCAGTTTGGGGGGAGGTACTGCTCTCCTACTCAAAGGTGTTCCAAAGTGCATGCCCTAAAATAGCCTGGTGTCCTCCCCCACAATCTTTACAGCAGGAATGCACAATACTATTTCTGGCAGAGAGCCGTCATCACTGAGCAGTGATGTAATGGCTAATGGCTTTACACAATAAATTTTACTAACTGTACTGAACTGACCAGTACAATTGTGGTTGTAGAGGAGGGGGATGGCAGAAGGTAGCTGAGTGGACAGAATGACTTTGATGTGGGCAGGGAAGCAGGCATCAATGGGGAGCAAAGGGAAGGGGGGGAATCCAATGAAATAATTCTGCTCTAAGATTCACTTCGACTTGGATTCGAACTTTTCAAAAAGTCACCACAATGGTGCTCAGAAAATGTGGGGAAAAGCAAATTAAAAGTAAAGTGAGCACTAAAGGGAGGAAAGCAAATGCAGAAACAAACAAACAAACAAAAGCCCCTGATGGATATGGATGCTGAAAGCTACAGATAATGCACATACGAAATAGGACTATGTTTACTCATATGTAAGTCCTATTAGGTGTAGTGAGGCTTACTTGACAGTGCAGTCCTAACAGACTGGACTACCCATGCATATTATTGCACTATAGCAGTGCAATCCTAAACCAAGTTACATCTTTAATAATCCACTTACCGTAAATAAATGGGCTTACAATGGTGTAACTCTGCTTATAACTGCAATATAAAGTGCACTACTTTCTCTTGCTTACAATAACACTGTTGGCATTCTTAATATTTGAGGGATTTGTATTTTTGAGTAGTACTTAGATGTTCTTAGTTTTTGAATAAAAGCAGAAAGACATTTTAGTTAGATACATGTAACATTTGTATAACCAACAATGATCAAAGCATCGGCTGCAAAGTAGATCAGCATTTCTAAAAAAAAAATCAACAAACGTTCACTAGCAATTTATCTGTGATGCATGTTTCCTTAACCATTTTAACAAGGACAACATGCCATTAGAGTTAGTAATGAGAATGTCAGTATAAGTCAGTTATCGGTGTTCCTCCAGGGAAGACAGAATTGTTGCTACATAGCTGAGTGTTGCTGATGTATTCTTGTTCTCTGCTCCAAAGAACAGGAACAAAGTGCTTTCAGTTTTTTTAAAGTCCAAAAGATAAAACATGTGACAAGTTAAATTGTAACTTAATTTTTAAAAATCTGTTTTTGAAATACTCAGTGGAGAAGGCCAAGAAGAAGACGAGGAAAAATGCAAATTAAAATGTTATTGTCAACATCACTGAATCATAGAGTAAGATCTATAATATATATAAAATACCTGTTAAGGAATACGCTGCTGACATCATCGTGAGTAATTGGTGGTTTCTTTGAACTTGCAGCCATCCTTAACGGCCTTAGGAAACAATTCACAAGGATATAAAGCTGATGCACATACTCAGATTCAGCCTCGACCATGTTAAAAACTATCTGGTTTCTCTTCCGCATACTTTCTGCATGTGGAGAGCAAATATAATCTTGGACAATTGTCTTCCATTTTCTTCTACACAACCAACCTCGCATAAAACTCTGAACCTACCAATTGAAAAAAAATTAATGGCTTCATCAATGCATGCACATGGTACAGAATAGCAGCTTGGACATTTTTCACACAATCTTCGCATATGACTGACTACAGGGAAGGATTTTTTTGTGTGTGTGTGTATGCATATTCAACCTTGGTGGAAAGAATGTCATGTGTGAAGCAGCACTCAGTTTGCTTTACTGTTTTGTAAGTTTTCATATCATATGTTGTGTTATAATCAGCAGTCCCTTGCAGATATGAGGGATGCTTCTTCAGTAAAACAGCACGTACACAAATGTGCAGACAAGGAGTATGATATCACAAAAAAGGAAAAAATACCCAGACAAAAGAGAGTAAACCACAAAGGTAAAGAACACAAAAACAGAAAAAGTAGCATGATGTTATATATAAATAAATCAATTATGTGCAGAAAATATAACATCAGTAAGTTAATACATAAACATCTCAAAAAACAGGAAACAAATATACATATGCAATAAAATAATACACAATACCAAGCAAAATAAAATGCCATTTTCTTTTACCCAACCAACCTTGCAAAAAACTCTGAACCTACCAATTGAAAAAAAGTTAATGGCTTCAGCAATGCATGCATGTGGTACAGAATAGCAATTTAAACATTTTTCACACAATCTTCGCATATGACTGACTACAGGGAAGGATTATTTTTTGTCTTCATTAGAAGTGGGGTAACAAAGTAAAATCTTTTGGAAAAGGAACCTAATGCCTTCAGAAGGAACAGAAATGCCTTCAGAAGCTTTTGTAACTGGTTCAGTAGCATTATAAAATAACCCACAGATTTCAGCTCTAGCAGCCAGCAGCATTGCTGCTTGGCTGCAGATATGTCTTTGCCTCCCTGGAAGGAAAAGGGAGGACTTCTGCTGCCCGCTTGGGCACCATTCTGAGAGGGCGGAGCTTGCTGCTGTAACGGCAGCACCATCCACCCCCTGCCTCAGTCTTCAACAGATGATCGGCGAAGCAGGAGGGTTTTTAGGTCTCTTCTGGCGGATTTTGTCAGTTTCGTGTTGGGCCTTTGTTTAAGAGATCGGGTGGTTGATAAGGCCAGACAGGAGCCCTTTACTTGCTCCTATTTAGGCACCTCATTTCAGCATCTGGGACTAGTTACAGAGATCAGGTGGCTGATAAAGCTGGGCAGGAGTGTCATTTAGCTCCTGCTTAGGCATGTTAGTTCCTCATTGCTTCCTGCCTCTCCAGGGTCCAGCTGAGGCTGCTTTTTCCAGCAGCAGTGGTTGCCACGTGTTTCTGGGAGCAGAAGGATAAATGGACTTTCATTAGAAGGCTTGTTGAATCTGTTGAGACCCCTGGTCCTGACCAGGCCACAGTTTCAGTACTGGAGGGTGCCTTCCATTGAGATGTGCATCTAGTGGATGGACCCTCTGGGGATTGCCTTCTTGCTGAACTGACCTGGTGGGAGCTGTGGCGTACAGCTTTGGCTAGGGGCTGGGTCCCTCGACTGTGGAATGGCAGGGGAGGTGTCTGTTGAGACCCCTGGCCCTGACCAAGACATATTTTCGGTTAGCCCTTGCCGTTTATTACTTAAACTTAAACAAAGTGGCCCTTAGTTATACACAATACCTTGTGTTTAACTCTTTATTCCGACTTGGGGGGCAATAGCCAATGGTTATACTAATATTCTCAAGGGTCAGATTTCTTGTGGCCTGTTGTGCCAGCAAATAGACTCCCAAGACGAGGCATGATTACTATTGTAACATCACATTTTATGATGTTATGTACTGGCCATTAGCATAAAAACCACGTATAGAAACAGAAATAAAGAAACTAGCCTCCCCACCAAATTAGGTCCCCATAGCTGCTTTCAAAGAAAGATATTGAGAGATCTCAGATTATATGTCTCAACTGGTTTGGCCCCAACTATGTCTGCATCTCTTTCGTATTACAGTCACTTAATGCGTTGTACACACATTACTGAGAGAAGATGCTACAGCAGACGCTGCCTAGAATCTGGGGAGGGGCATCTGCCTCCTTCCCTACCCAGTCTGTAATACCTGCTTGTACGAAATGTGGCTATAAATAGCCTGCTTGTATGACATGTGCCTATAAATAAATACAGCCTGCTTGTATGACATGTGCCTATAAATAAATCACTGGCACCTGTGTAGGCTTCCCAATCCCCCACCCCGGGTGGGGGACCCCCCGATTTGGAGCCTCCTCCCCCGCTCGCCAAAAATCCAGAAGTGGAGGAAAAATGGCGGCCCTTCCCTTCCCATCCAGCCGCGATCACAGCAGCTTCTCCTCACTCCTTCCATTCCCACCCAGCCCCAATCGCAGCAGCTTCTCCTTGCCCCTTCCCTTCCTTTCCCACCCAGCCCCATCGCAGCAGCTTCTCCTCGCCCCTTCCCTTCCCACCCAGCCCCATCGCAGCAGCTTCTCCTCACCCCTTCCCTTCCCACCCAGCCCCGATCACAGCAGCGTCTCCTCGTCTCTTCCCCTCCCACCAGCCCCAATCGCAGCAGCTTCTCCTCGCCCCTTCCCTTCCCCCCCCACCCAGCCCCATCGCAGCAGCTTCTCCTCGCCCCTTCCCTTCCCACCCAGCCCCGATCGCAGCAGCGTCTCCTCATCTCTTCCCCTCCCACCAGCCCCAATCGCAGCAGCTTCTCCTTGCCCCTTCCCTTCCCCTCCCACCCAGCCCCATGGCAGTAGCTTCTCTTTGCCCCTTCCCTTCCCCTTAGGCTTCCCAATCCCTAGGTCCCAGCCGGGGATTCCTGATTTTACAGGCTTTCCCCAGGCAGCTGGCCAGTGGGGGAAGCTCCTCCCCCACAGCCACCCTGTACCTCGAGATCTTGGGCAGGACCTGCAAACAGGTATAGTTTTAAAATGTGTGTGTGCCTTTAAATCAGAGCAGGAAGTACTTCGTGGGGAAGGGTTAGCAACAGCAGACCTCGTGCGAGTGCAGCCCCTCTGTTTGTTTTGCTTTCCTTTCAGACAAGTGAATGTGTGTGTAAAAGAGCAGTGTAGCCCCTGTACTTTCCAGACCTGGTTGTGGAGGCACCAGAGACTCCTGCTTTGTTCTGCTTCAGACCAACACGGCTGCCCACTTGCACCAGAGACTGTTAAGCATGTGTATGAGAGAGAAAACGGGGGGAGGGGAGGGAACTCTATTATTCCCTATGGAGACTTATTCTCATAGGAAATAATGGAAAATTGATCCGCGGGTATCTGGGGCTCTGGGAAGGGGCTGTTTTTTGAGGTTGGGGCACCAGATTTGCAGCATAGCATCCAGTACCCCTCCCCAAAATACCCCCAAGTTTCAAAAAGATTGGACCAGACTGTCCAATTCTATGAGCCCCAAAAGAAGGTGCCCCTATCCTTCATTATTTCCTATGGAGGGAAGGGATTTAAAAGATGTGTGGTCCCTTTAAATGTGATGGCCAGAACTCCCTTGAAGTTCAATTATGGTTGTCACACCCTTGCTCCTGGCTCCGCCTCAATGTCTCCTGGCTCCACCCCCAAAGTCCCCAGATAGTTCTTGAATTGGACTTGGCAACCCTACATCTGTGCTTAGAAGGCACTAGAGCAGGGGTGTCAAACATGCAGCCTCTGGGCCAAACCGGCCCACCCAGGGCAACAAACAGGCCTGCGGGGCTCTCTTCTCCCCCCTCCCCACTCCTGTCCTCACCTTGTGAAGCTCTGAGGCTGCCTGCAACCTCTGTTCCCAGCTCCTTCTGTCTTCTCTTTGCAGAGGCTAAAGCTGAAAGCAAAGCTGCAAAGAAAATGCGGAATTGATTTTGTTTTCAGGCTTCTGGGCAGAGCAGAGGTGAACAGAAAATCCACTCCACATTTTCCTTGCAACTCAGTCTATATGTTTCAATGGAGAGGACCTTCCCAGCTTTCCTATGGCCAGCTGAAGCTTCCTGGAGTTGTGTCCTTGCAAACCAAATATTGATGCTTTGAGACAGCTTGGTCTCTTCTCAGTGGAGTGAGAACTAGTGTCTAGTGAATACTCTATTTTGGGAACCCACAGCCAAAGGGGGATATTACACTGGAAAACCATTGCTAATCTGAGTAAACCCGGGGGTGGGGGGACACTTGCAATACCTTGCCAATTCATGTTTTCCCAGGCTGAGAGTATTTTTTTTAAGTTTCTGCTTTGATCCCTTTGCTTTTTCTTGATGTTTTATTTTTAAAATTGCATTGCAAAATCCAGTTATCCCATTATCCCGTTATTGCGTTGGCCTGTGTCCTCTATAAAGTCTATATCGCTGCTATCTGGCATTTACATTTTAGGACATGCTCGGTCCCACAAAGTCCCATTTATGTCAGATCCAGCCCTCCTAGCAAATGAGTTTGACACCCCTGCACTAGAGAAAATAGAATACTGAGCAAAAAGGAACTATTATTTACACAGAATCAAATCAAATCCTGCTCCAAGTCAGTGAGCCAGCCATGTGATAGGTGTAAACAACACTTTAGGAAGACAGACCTACCACACCACAATTCTCATTGGTGGTAAGACAACTTTGTACAATATTTTCACTAGAAAATGTTTCTGTCAAATACAGATGTACTGAGTTTTTAGTCAGACCCTCCCCTCCTCTAATCCTCTCCAAACTATGCTAGAATAATAGTCAGATTTGAAAATTTCTGAACACTGTCAACAATCATTTCTTAAAAATGGAGTAGTTATGTAAAGCTAAAGTAATGCAGACTTTTGGTTTGGGTTTTGATTAGTTAATACCCAAACTGTGAAGGGGGACCCCTGAATAATTAATGAATACCCCTATAATAATGAATGAAAGCATGCTTTTGCCTTTAAAAAGAGGGTGTCAATGTTTGTTTAAAGCAACTGTCCGTAAGAGGCCAGATAGTCTCAGTGGGTGCAAATTCAAGATTGTAAATTAGATTAGAGACAGTGACCTCATTGAGGCCTCTGGATGTGTATTAGATAACAAAAGGGCCTCCGCCTCTTTGAGAAGCTTCTTGCAAGAGCTAATAACTCATGGAGACAGGACATATGGAAAAATACTAGAAGTTACAGGAGGGTGGAGCATGTTGAGTTAGATAAGCTTGGGGGCCTACCTGCTTGTTCTGGGTGTGAATAAAAACTTATAGAGAGTTTATGAAGTCCTATGAGATGGCAGTCAAGGCCGCAAAGAAAACATACTTTGCGGCGGAGATTGTGTCCGCAACTTCGCGCCCGGCACAACTGTTCAACATAATTCGGACTCTTACAACACTGCCACAGGGCAGACTAAACTCTAACGAATTGGAAATTGGCTGTGAGGCTTTTGCGAATTTCTTTGCGGATAAAATCGCATCGCTCCGTTCCGACTTCCCTGCCATATTAGATACAGTTAGCGAACCTGAGGCTCCGTGCCTGTCTTCGGATCATGTTCTGGACGGCTTCAGTGCTCTCAGCCTGGAAGAAGTTGACAGGATCCTCCTATCTGCACGCCCAACAACTTGTAAATTGGACCCGTGCCCCTCCTGGCTTATTAAGACCTGCCAGAGGGAGCTGAGATATCCTATACAGGATATCATAAATAGATCCCTATTGGAGGGGCATTTTCCATCAGCGCTTAAAGAGGCGGTGGTCCGCCCCCTCTTGAAAAAAGCAACGTTAGATCCGGCCGAATTGGCACACTATCGGCCGGTCTCGAATTTGCCCTTTTTGGGCAAACTTATTGAGAGGGCAGTGGCGTTGCAGCTACAGAGCTTCCTGGAGGACGCTTCTGTCCTTGACTCCTGCCAGTCTGGCTTCCGCCCGGGCCATGGGACGGAGACAGTGCTGGTCGCCCTGGTGGATGACCTTCAGCGGCATCTGGATCAAGGCGGCTCGGCGGTGCTGATGTTGTTAGACCTATCGGCAGCGTTCGATACGGTCGACCATCGGCTGCTGGCTTGCCGCCTTGCCGACATGGGGATTCAGGGGCTGGCCTTGCAATGGCTTTCCTCTTTCCTTGATGGTCGGGGACAAAGGGTGGCGATTGGTGACGAACTGTCCCGGAGACACATGCTTGATTGCAGAGTGCCTCAAGGGGCGGTACTTTCCCTGATGTTATTTAACATCTATATGCGCCCCCTTGCCCAGATTGCCCGAAGGTATGGGCTGGGCTGTCATCAGTATGCTGATGACACCCAGCTCTATCTACTTATGGACGGCCGGCCTGCCTGCGCCCCAGAAAATCTGGACCGGGCGTTGCAGGCAGTGGCTAGGTGGCTTAGGCTGAGCAGGCTAAAGCTGAATCCGGCAAAGACAGAGGTCCTTTGCTTGGGTCGTTGTGGCCCGGGAAGGGAAATCCCCCTGCCAGCTTTTGACGGTGCGCCGTTGATAGCGGCGCACAGGGTCAAAAGCCTGGGGGTACTATTGGAGCCTTCACTGACCATGGAGGCTCAGATTGCAGCCACTGCCAAGTCCGCATTATTTCATCTTAGGCGGGCGAGGCAATTGGCCCCTTTCCTGGAACGCGACGACCTAGCAACGGTGATTCATGCCACGGTCACCTCGAGGTTGGACTACTGTAATGCCCTCTACATGGGGCTACCCTTGTGCCGGACCCGGAAACTGCAGTTAGTGCAGAATGCTGCTGCCCGGCTGCTATTAGGGCTCCCAAGATGGGAGCACATTCGGTCGGGGCTTCGGGATCTGCACTGGCTGCCAATAACATTCCGAGTCCGGTACAAGGTGTTGGTCATTACCTTTAAAGCCCTATATGGCCTAGGACCTGCCTACCTTAGGGACCGTCTCTCCCCACACGTTCCCCAGAGAGTACTACGATTGGGTTCACAAAACCTGTTAGTAATCCCCGGGCCAAAGGAGGCCCGTCTGAAATCCACCAGGGATCGGGCCTTCTCGGTAACGGCGCCTTACTGGTGGAACCAGCTGCCGGAAGAGGTGAGGGCCCTGCGGGACCTAGGGCAGTTCCGCAGGGCCTGTAAGACAGCCCTCTTCTGGCAGGCCTACAACAACTAACTGACACTGAGAAATTTTTAGATGGAACTAAAATGCATTTAATAGACCGCTGGTTTTTATGTTTTTATGTCTTATTAATTTATTGTTTTAATCTTCTTATGTAAATGTTTTTTATGCTAAATTTATGTACGTTTATTATGTTGTAAGCCGCCCTGAGCCACTTCGGTGGGAAGGGCGGGATATAAGTCTAAATAAATAAATAAATAAATAAAACTGGCTGGATGTAAAATGATTTGAACTTAGTCATATTGGGCCTATGGCTGGCTAAATTCTGCCTTGATATCAAAGTAAATTTGTTTCATACCAGCAAAGTGTGTGGACCTCGTTATTTCTCTGCTTCATTTTGGTGCGATTGGCCTGGAAATAACAGGGTAAGGATTTTTTCTTCCCCTTGGGGTGGCTGCATAACCGTCTGCCTTCCACCCTCATAGTGGGAAGAATGGACTAGGTGGCACGGTCACATTTTTTATTGAGTTCAGCTCTCTCCGACCCGGTGGGGGAAGGTGCCCAGCCAGCTAACCAAGATCCCGTGCCTGGTTGAACCGACGTCTGCAGGGAATTGAAAGATCTTCAGGATTGTGAGTATGAACTGTCTGGGAATTCTGCTACCTCTCCTTAGGAGAGAAGGGTCTGATCACCCCTTAAGCTCTGTCTATTAGGCTCTGCTTAGGAGCTGAAGCACAGAAGCTAGGATCTGGGAGGATTTCTGTGGTGTGTGTGAATGAGAGGAGATGAAGCCTCTAAGCAAGAGGGATTTTCTCTTGTGTAGTTCCCAGCAGGGTGACTTCACTGGGTCATGAGAGAGAGGGAGTGTAAACCCTCAGGGCTCCCTGGCTGCCAGACCCCTTACTGGCAGCTCCTGTTTCCTGTTTGAGAGCCAGTTTGGTGTAGTGGTTAAGTGTGCAGACTCTTATCTGGGAGAACCGGGTTTGATTCCCCACTCCTCCACTTGCACCTGCTGGAGTGGCCATGGGTCAGTCATAGTACCTGCCTAGCTTAGGGACCGCCTACCTTAGGGACCGCCTCTCTCCATATGTTCCCCAGAGAGCACTGAGATCCAGTTCCCAAAACCTACTACGAATTCCTGGACCAAGGGAGGCCAGACTGAAGATAACAAGGGAGCAGGCCTTCCCCACAATGGCTCCCCAATGGTGGAATCAACTACTAGAGGAGGTGCGAGCCCTGCGAGACTTAAATCAGTTTCGCAGGGCTTGCAAAACCACCCTCTGTCAACTCGCGTTTAAGATGGAACCCGGAAATGACACCTAGCCATCTTATACATATACTGAACTGTGGCACTTTAATTTGTAGCTGTTAATAATTTTTATTGTTTATTTAATTTAATGGAATGTATTTAACTATTTTAATTGTCTTTTATTGTAATGATTGGATTTTAGTGTAATCATGGTGTAAACCATGTCATGTGAGCCGCCCTGAGCCCGCTTTGGTGGGGAGGGCGGGATATAAGAATAAATTTATTATTATTATTATTATTATTATTATTATTATTATTATTATTATTATTATTATTATTATTGTTGTTGTTGTTGTTGTTGTTGTTATTGTTATTATTATTATTATCACAGAGCTTGTCCTTGAAAGGGCAGCATCTGGGAGAGCCCTCTCAGCCCCACCCACCTCACAGGGTGTTTATTATGGGGGAGGGAGATAAAGGAGATTGTGAGCTGCTCTGAGACTCTTGAGTGGAGGGCAGAATATAAATCCAATGTTTTCTTCTTCTTCTCTCTCCCCTTAATAAAATAAAGAAACAGAAGAGCAATGATTTGGACTAAAATTAGATGAGGCCAGTTCTCAGGGGGAGGCCTGGAAATCTCCTGGAATCACAGCACAAAGTTCCAAGCTGCAGACTCAGTTTTCTCTGCAGTGTAATGGAAGTTTGGTGTGAGTGAGAGCTCAGAGCCTGGTTCCCTCGGGATCTCATCTTTCTTTAGATTTCCATTCTAGATCTCTAGTAATCTGTCCTGTCTGGATATGGCAACCCCATTCAGGAAAAAAACCTAACTGCAGAGAATGTGGCCTTGTCCAAAAGATCAGGTCTCTGTTTGTGTGACAAAGTCTGCCACCTGTCTGGCCAAGGTGGGTCAGCAGACTTGCCAACTGATAGTCCAACACAGGTCCAGAGTCTGGTATTTCCCCCAGAAACACCAGGAAGTTAGGTTGCCACCAGACTGGATAAATCCTTTAGCACAGAGGCCCTAGTCAAGCCTTTGCCTATTAGGAAAACTCTAGAGAAAACCAAGCCACACCACTGCAGCAAGGGGTTCCCCAAGTCAGTTTTCACAAATTGATAGTAGGTACTTCCAAAGGCTAATGGGTAAGTTTGGCTCAAATTGTGGTGGCCCTGAAAGCAAATAACCACTTTAAATAACTTAAAGAAACCAAATAGTCTTCTCTACAAACCTGAAAAAGCCCCAGGTTTGCAGAAAAATTTGAAATCTTAAACAAAACAAAACGACTGATAGGAGAAGCTGTACTTCTGAGAAATCAATGCACTCTGCAAGGGGTGTTGTGGGGGTTGCTAGGCAATCCCAACAGTATTGCCAGCCTTCAAATCTTGGTTTATGTCAGTAAAAGGCAGGGAGAGAGCCCCCCTTTTTACCTTTGTGGGAGGACTAGGCCAGTCCTGGCAGCAACTACTAGGTGCCTTTATAGCACATGACTTGATTGATTCACCTAGGACTGGCTACTTGCTACTATTCAAAAGCAGCCTCCTTATGAATGCTGTTATGATGTTGTGGATAGAGTCTCAGATTAGGATCTGGGAAATCAGGTTAGACTCACCACTCTGCTATGGAAACTCACTAGACAATTTTGGCCCAGTTACAGATTCTCAAGGGATATAGGGGAAAGTGAGGTGCCCGTGCAACTTAGCCTGGCAGGTGACACCACTCAACTGGACCATAGTTTTCCCAGGGGAAAGCTGCCAGGTGGGGGGAGTAAAAGTTGAAGACAGGGACTATATAAAGATAGGTTGGATGGTAGATGAGAAGGCGATAAGGAAGTAGGAAAAGGGGAGAGGCTATGGGAAGGGAAAGTGGAAATTGTAGGGAAGGAGGAAATGAGAAGCCCCCCTGCAAGTCCTTGCAGGTCTCTTGCTTGTTTGTTATAATTCATCAAAGATTTCAGGTTTTCACAGCTGGTAACATCATTAGGGTTTGTAGAATCTTTCAGGCTCAAGTGCCGTGTTCTACTGGAGAAAGTTTTCCTTCCAGACATTTCGTTCTCAGCTGTGGAGAACATCCTCAGTGAATGCATAGCAGCCAAGAAGGTCAGAGCGCCTGCTCCGGCTGCAACGCCACTGAGGATGTTCTCCACAGCTGAGAACAAAATGTCTGGAAGGAAAACTTTCTCCAGTAGAACACGGCACTTGAGCCCGAAAGATTCTACAAACCCTAATGTTATAATTCAGTTTGTTAAGTGTAAATGTGTTTGTTTCTCTTGGTATCTATTTCACTTTAAAACTCCAGCAGAATAATCTAATATAGCTCTGGCAGAGGTTGTCCTTGAAAGGGCAGCTGCTGTGAGAGCCTTCTCCAGCCCCACCCACCGCTCAGGGTGTCTGTTGTGGGGGGGGAAGGTAAAGGAGATTGTGAGCCGCTCTGAGACTCTTCGGAGTGGAGGGCAGGATATAAATCCAATATCTTCTTCATCAGTGGTCCACCTCCCCAACAACATCACTGCCAGATTCCCTGTCCCCCCTCACTGTTGCTGCTGCCCCTGGGCCCTGAAAGTTCCTTCAACAATGCATCTCCTGAGTGCTGACACTTAAGGTATGTGCACTGATTGCATATGCACAGGTAACACTCTTGTTTCGGGGGGGAGTTAAACTATCCATGTAATTTTTAAGTTTTCAATTTTTTTCTGCACTAGAGGTGGGCTCCCCCAAGTTTGGAGGGAAATGTTCTTTCTGTCAGCGTGGGCCCAGTCCAAAGATTTAGATATCCACAGATTGGCTCGGGAGAAACAGATATATAGATGATTAAAAATATTGATAGAGAAACTGAATTTTTTGCATTTAAGCAGGATTTGTGGAAACTTACCTTTTTAATCTTTTTAATATCAGGATCTTCTTCTTCTTGGTTATTTTGGTAAGGTCGCATTCGTTCTTTCGTCTTATTGAGAGCTACAATCTGGCAAAAGCAAGAGTGTTATTAAGGGTTTTCATAAGTTTCAGAGTCTAATAAGTTATAATTTCAAGTCTTCTTGACCCTGCGGAGAATTACTACAGTAAAGCCTTCAAGGGGGAGAGACTTTGGCTCAGTAGTACAGCATCTGCTTTGCATAGAGAAAGAACCAAATTCAAGCTCCATTGAAAAGGATCAGGTAATAGGTAAAATGAAAGACCTCTGCTCAGAACTCTGGAGAGTCTATGACTGTCAGAGTAGATGGAACTGACCTTGACAGAACAATATTCTAGCCAGGCCTGTTGCTAGGGGTGCCTGCGCCCATAGGCCGGACTGCAATCCTCTGCCCCCCACCCCTGTTATCTTAGCGCATGTGAAGTGTGCGCACTGGTTATGTAACAATGACATCACGGTCAACCCCCCCACCCCAACTTTGCCGAGGACTCTCGATCCTCGGGAGACCCTGGCAAAGTCTGAAATGGCAGCAGGCTCCACCCCCCCTCCACTGGGGGAGGGCCCCCAGTGCCGTTTGCAGGAAGGGTTCCTCTTGAGGAGCCCTCTATGCAAACGCTCCCCCCCAACCTTCCTGCACCTCTTTCCTCCACACAAGTCTCAGGCGGGGGAAAGAGCTGGCACGGGGCCTCCTCCTCGCTATCGGGCTGCCTTTCCTGCAGGAGAGCCAGTCTGAGAGCAAAGCTGAACCTCCTCTTTCCTCCACCTGAATGTTGGGCTGGGGAAGGAGCTGGTGCAGCCAGACCTCCTCTTCAATCTCGGACTGCCTTTCCTGCAGGGGAGCCAGCCCAAGAGTGAAGTTGAGCTGCCCCTTTCCTCTGCCCAAGACTGGCGCGGGGTGTCCTCTTCGCTCTCAGGCTGCCTTTCCTGCAGGGAAGCCAGCCTGAGAGCCAAGCCAAACTTTCTTTCCTCTGCCCGAGTCTCAGGAAGGGGAAAGAGCTAGCGCAGGGGCTCGTCATCGTTCTCGGATTGTCTTCCCTGCAGAAGAGACAGCCTGGATGTGAGGTCGAACTGCCTCTTTCCTCTCCCTGAGCTGTGCCAGCTGGCATATGGGGAGGGGCACCTTGCGCCGCCCTGTAGGCCAAGCAGTGGCTGAAGCAGTCACTGACATGGCCTACTCCCAAGCGCTAGGCCTGGTTCTGGCTCGGTGTAAAGCAGCTTTATGTTCAATTCAATACTGTAATGACCCTGAGAAGTACCCTAGGATAGGTTTTCATACATTTAACTACCAAACCAAACACTGTTTGGTGGCCACTAGGGTCATAATTTGTCTCTTAGTTTGTTTGGGACTACAAAAACAGGGATGGTTGTCAAGCACTTTGCAGGACACATTACAAAACTGTTTTGGGATGTATGGGCTTTGGTGGGGGGAGCCAAAAGCTATGCAAGCTCTAGGAAAAATCAGGATTGCCTTTACTTGTAACTTGTTCATCAAGTAGTATTCTATCCAGAAATACATTGAGATGATGTATGAGCAGGCCAGCTGTGGAGATGAAAGTTATAAAATTTTCCAGCAGTTTCTGAAGTGCCTTCAGCTTCACCGCACAGCCCATAATCAGAGATGGGAATTGCTCTTTTGCACATTTCTCCCCTTCACTCCTGTGAAGTATTGTATGATTCTAAAAGAAGAGAGGCAACCATGCGGAAAGGAGGGAGAGATGTGTGCCTGTAGTGAAGACCAGTTGACAAACAACAGTTTCAGGCAAGTGCAACCCTGTTTTAATCTTTATGGTTTCTGTGCAGTATCACAAGCTCACTTACCCTGGAAGTGGTCCTTTATCTGAAGACACTCTATAGAAGAGGTGTCAAATATGCGGCCCAGGGGCCAAATCAGGCCCCTGGAGGGCTCCTATCAGGCCCCTGAGCAACTGGCTCTTGTCTGCTCCCTTCTCTCTCTCTTGCTTCCTTCTGCATCTCAGCTTGCTTTGCAAGGCTTGCTCAATTGCACAGGAACTATAAAGCAAAACGTCAGTTTTCTCCATTGGTTCCCTCCCTGGTCCCCTGGGGAGGGAGGGAAAGAGCCAGAGCTTCCTTTGCCCAGTTTCCTGGATCCCATGGGGGAAATACAAAGAAAGCACCTTTAAGATCAACAAGTGCTAATGTTTTAAACATGTTTTAAGTTATTTTTAAAAATCTTTAGTCTGTGTCCTTTAAAAAGTTTATATTTATGCTACCTAATTTTAAATAGGTACACATATGGCCCGACATGGCCTGGCCTGGCCCGGTCCAACAAGGTCTCATTTATGTCAGATCCGGCCCTCATAACAATTAAGTTTGACACCCCTGCTCTATAGAATAGCTTTCCAACATCTGACACACATCTTAAATTTAAGCCCACAAGCAATATCTGATGGAAGTGACCACATGACAGCTCTATAGATGTCACAAAATCATACCACTGAGGACAGCAGCAGATGACACCAGAGCCCTGGTGGAATGAGCAGTAACTGGTAGTGAACAAGGTATCTGAGCCATAGCCTAAGAGCATTCAATAGCAGACACCACCCATTGAGAAAGGGACTAAGGAGAAAATTAATGACCCTTCCTAGGTCCCCCTGTAACAGACAAAGATATTTGAATCTCTGTGGAATTTTGTACAAGTTTTTAATATAACACAAATGCTAGAAGAGCCAAAATGTGTAGCATGTACTTTTCTGGTAAGGATAGTACAGGGAAGAAGACTGGCAGAATAATATCTTGGAAAAGGTGAAAACTGGACACAATCTTGGGGAGAAACTGCAAATGGGGATGGAGGACCACTTTATCCACATTATATTTAGTGGAAGGGGGAGCTGCAGTGCAAGGATTTATTCACCCATTCTACTGTCCTATGTAATAGCTGAAGATCTGAGAATATTTTAAAACACAGAAAATTATTTCCACTGGGATGGTGACAACGATTGAAAAGTGCAAAAAACCCACATTTTGCAGAGGTCTCACATGTAAGTGAGCATAGGACAGTTGTGGTTGAGGCCACAAAACATAAGAACCTTTGAATATTCAAGGCAAGTTGGAATCTGCGCTTGAAAAAAGAGAGTGTGCCTAATCTAAAGGGAGAAATGCATAAGCCGCCAAGGAGCTGAGAATTGCTTCTATGAATTGGATAGATTGGGTAGGCTATAATTTGGATTTCTTCCAATTCAAGAACAAATTCAGATCTTGTATTTTATGAAACAAAGTGTTGGCAGATGGTGCCACGAGGAGCCAGTCATCCAGACAGGGTTAAGTACTGCAACCCTGCAAACACAGGTGAGCAACAGCACAGCCATTTACTTTGTAAAAACTCTAGGAGCTGTAATAAGGCCCAAAGTGTACTGGTACTTAGCAGCTCCACAGTGGAATCTTAAATATTTCCTGCTGTGATGATGAATAGAGAAGTGGAAATTAGTATCTTGGAAATTTAAATCCACAAACCTATTGTTTATTTCCGACAATGTAACTACTTTAAGAAATATAACATACAGAACTTGGAAGCTTTTAAACATTTATTCAAATTTTTGAGGTTTAAAATTGGTCTCTTTCCTCCTTCCTCTTTGTCCACCAAAATAATGAGTGTAAAAACCATTAATTAGCATATCTAGTGCCTAGTGGGAACTAGTTAAATAGCCTCCTTACTTAAGAGCTGGGTAACCTCCTCCTGCAATTTAACTGGAGGAGGGGAAAGAAGCAGGGTTATAACCAGGTAACCCTGAACTCTAGGAAATAACCATATTTAACTATGGCAGAAGGAGCTGAGCAGGACCTAGAACACTGTTCAGAGGAATAACCTCTGCCACAAGGGAGTTAGGAGGATGGTGAGTGTACAAAAAACTTGCCTGCTGATGTGTATATATTGTCCAGTTTATGTGCAGAAGGAGGTAGAGGTGCTAGTTTGGTCCAAAGACCTACAGAAATAGGCTACAGGCTAAGAGCATTATAGTACAGAACCCAAAGGATCTGTAAGCTTTGGATCCAAACATAAAATGTTCAGTTCAGCAATTTTGCATTAGCTGCTCTGAAAACAGATGAAGATCTTCAATAGGTGAAATTGGTGCAGAATATCCCACTGTCTCATTAGGAGACAGAGCCAATGCCACTACAAACCTCAGTCTTATTTGTTTATTTTCTGATTTATATTCCCCTCTCCCCCATAATTGTAGGGCTCAGAGCAGATTACAACATAAATAAGCAGTTTTAAAACAATTCCTCACAACTAAAACCACTGTACATGTAGAACAAGCAGGTGAATCTGAAGACAGAGCTAAGTCACTGACACTACAGAGAGTCTATGTGCCTTCTTTTCAGGATCCAACTGGCACTTAGAGGAGGATATCAATGGCACTGATAAACCCTTCTCCTGGAGTGCTGACTTCAGATGGGAAGACCTCTTGTCACACTTCTCCAGGGTGAATTGCTTACAAAAGGCACAAACACCTATTATGAATCTCTCCCAAACAACACAACTTATGGATGAAGAGGGACCCCTGAATAATTAATGAATACCCCTATAATAATAAATGAAAATATTTTTTTGCCTTCAGAAGAGAATGTCCGATGCAATGTTTAAAGTAACTGTTAGAGGCCACACAGCCCAAATGGGAGTGGATTGAAGGTTGTAAAAAGTAGATAAAAGAGGCCCCTCTGAGAAGCTTCTGCTAAGCTGACAATGCAGAGGGACAAGGAATGGAAAATTACTGGAAGGAAAGCAAGGAGGTGGGGAATGTTGAGTAGATAAGGCTGGAGGCTTGGCTGCTTGTTTGGTATGTGAATAAAAACGGGCTGTATGAGAATAACTTTAACATAGTCATTTTGGGGCTTATGCCGGCTAAGTTCTGCTTTGGTGCCAGAGTAAAATCGTTTCATACCAGCAATGTGTGGAGCTCCATTATTTTCCTGCTACATGGACATCGGTCTGAGCCATTTTGGTGCTGTTTTCACTGCACTTTTTAAGAGGGCTATTCTGAGGGGGAAAAGAATCTCTGACACCCTGTATAAAGGAACAGACATCAGTAGGGACATAGCCAGCATTTTAAAAGTCAGGGGGCACCCTTTCCCATCCACTGTGGGGTTTGCCTTTTCTCAGAAGCTTTCTGGGGTAGAGGCAAAAGCTGGAGGCTCTGAAAGTGGCCAGTCAAGGCAGCCAACCCTAAATCTTTAGAGTCAAGAAGGGACTGCACATTGCGTGCAAGCAGGAGGGTTTCCTTCCACCTCCCTCTACTCCACCTCGGTACTCTGCAGCCAGCAGCTCCATCCGTCCCCTCGGCCCATTCTACATGGCTTCCTCCACCACCTGCTCCTCCACCTCCATTCTCTCCACCTGCTGCTTTTGCTGCTGCAGTGCACTATGCCCTGCTCAGCTCTCCTGGCGCCAGCTACCACTGATAACGCTTCACCGCCTCAGCCATGGCAAAAAAAAAAAGCAGGCTTTCCCAGAGGAGCTGGGGGCAGTGCTCCACAGCCTCCCCCGGACTATGGGGTATCAGAAAAAACAAAGATCTCAACAAACTGCATGGAAAGTCAAGTGAACAACAATACTTCTTCCAAAACAGCAAAGGAAGAACCTGGGGAATGATCACTGCATCTCCTTGGACATGAGCTGGTTTCAGAGGGAAAGGGCTGATACCCAGCAGAGGGTGAGGAGTGCACCTCACACTATGTAAAGCACTGGAAAGCTTTAGAGCGTTAGTCTCTGTAGCTTTCCTGTATATGTGCAATCCTAATGCTGGACTCCACAGAAGCCACAACTATGAATTAGACATATTCCTATACCCTACAATAATGAATACACAATAAGAAAGAGTTGAAAAAAATATTCAGAAAGCTTTTCCTCAATAATGCAAGCCAGAATAATCACTAGGCAGTAATTATAATAATTTTCTTTGTTACAAGGGTCAGTCTAGTTTCACTGTAATTAATGAGAGTTTTGGTATTTATTAAATACCTTTTAAAAAGCAAATTAGTCATTTCTGGCAGTACAGGAGGAAATGAAGCAATAGAACAACTGCAAATTATTTTGGAACATACCTCTGATTTAAGCCTTTCAATTTCTGTGTCTTGATCTTCAAGCTGATGTCTTAGCTGATTGGCTGAAATCTTTTCGGTTTCTACAATCTGAACTAGATGAATATATTTTTGCATTAATACCTCCCTCTCAATCAGAATATCCGAATAGCTACAAAGAGAAAAAAATGTTTCAATTAGCAAATATATCAGTACCAACCTATGCAAACTGATCAGTCCTAAATATAGAGAAAGTGGGCAGTGAGTTGCCATCCCATTTTTGTCTGATGAAGTCTGCTTAGAGCATATGAAAGCTTACATTCTGAATAAAACTTAGTTGGTCTTAAAGGTGCCACTTGTCTACTGCTTTGTTCTAGTGACTAAGGAAGATTTATAATATCAGATTATAATCAACCGTGAACTGATCCAGCATCAGGTTCTTCCAGGTATCACTGCAGTCTTTCCATCATCCCTGGTTGACTTCTCATCATCCCTTCTGAATCTTCCTCCCAGTCAGCCACCCTTCTCTTCAGGGAGCCTTCTCTCCTCTCCCACATATAATGAGCTCAATAAAAGCCTTTGATTTTCTGTATCCTTTGGTGAGATATGATTTTACAGTTTGCTAATAGAAAAATCACCCTTGGCTACCAAGCCCAAAAACAATTAGTCGACCAGTGTCCATGAACATGTACAGTATATTCACCTTGTAGAGAACTGTGGAATGTCTTTTTGCATGTAGAGCTGTAGACTATAGCCAGGGCATTAAGAATATTAGTTGACCTTGAGCATGTTGCCATTCTTCAACAAAATGCATTTTAATTATTACTGCCCTTTGGACCTATGAGGGATTTAGTGGAACCAGTACTGAAATGTTTTACTTGGTCGCAGACAAGGTTTACATGGACATTGCAGGACAAAATAATGTCATCTTGCATAAAAGTATTCTATATCTATGCTACTTGTTTTACAACTTGCAAATTTTCTAAATTTTGTCAGTTTGGCCTGCCTGAGATGAACAGCTCTGACAAGGAAAAATCAGTACCAGTAATTAAATTAAAGGTAATTAATTAAAAGTGATTATTTAATTAAAAGTAATTACAATAATTAAAGTATTTTCACAGTTCTATATTATTTTCTTGATTTCTAATCAATAATTTAAAATGCTTTAAATATATTATTTGCAATCTTTAAAATATAAATCTTTAAAATATAAACCTATTTCTATTTATTTAATTTAAAAGCCCTAAATATAGTATTTATTACAATACAACTGCCTCCACTTTCCAACTTGGGAGTGGGAGGGAAGAGACTTGGAATAGCTATTAAATTTTATTGCTCTTTTCCAGCACAATCTTATATTAAATCTAACTGAAGAGAGCTCTCAAAGTCATTTTCTCCTTTTTAAAGATCACAGTGAGGATGGTTTGCTTTTTATCAGAATCAATGTGTTTTAAAAATATAAAATCAATAATAAATGTCCATGAAAAGTTCTAATGCTTAGAAGTAAAGCTACTTTACAGTTACCATGTCAGTAGTGACTCTTATATGATCTTATTGTTCTAGTGTTACCAGAAAGGCAGTGGGAGATAACAGTAACTATACCAATATGTTAATATAAAAGACAGACTCAGTGACCTTGAACTTGCTGCATGTTCAAAGAAATAAGCAATAATTAAGAAATAAATTCAAAGAAATAACTGCCAACATAAAGAACTATTACTGCTTTGCAAGAGTTACATCAGTCAATTGTCACACAATACATGACAAGAAATGACAATACACTTCATACAACCTTCTTGAAGGGTTTGGCTGACTGCTATATGAAACAGGATTCTAGACTAGATGGGCCACTGGTCCGATTCAGCAGAGTTTTTCCTATGTTCACAAACTTGGATGCTCCACTGAAAGCAGGAAGCTTCCCTCTGAAGCACATTAATCTGCTTCAGCTACCAGTTAACTCAATGGTATTGCCATTATTTCTTTATTAAGGATCAGGTTTCTCCTTTGGCCTGTTCATCCTTCTGGGATTGTAAACAGGATAAGAATTACACCACATATTTTGGGTATAGAACCTAATAATAATAATAATAATAACTTTTATTTATATCCCGCCCTCCGCGCCAAGGCAGGCTCAGGGCGGCTCACAGACATGGCATGTGCCATGATTACGATAAATACATTATACAATAAAATACATTCGAATAAATTAATTAAAACCATAACAGTTAAAGGTGCTATAGTAAACACAATATATATCAGATGGCTAGGTGTCACTTCAGGATTCCATCTTGTAGGCCATTTGAAAAAGGACAGTTTTACAGGCCCTGTGGAACTGATTATAGTCCCGCAGGGCTCGAACCTCCACTGGTAGTTGATTCCACCAATGGGGAGCCATTATTGAGAAGGCCTCGTCTCGTGTTGTTTTCAGTTTGGCCTCTCTTGATCCAGGGATTTT
Organism: Heteronotia binoei; assembly: GCF_032191835.1. Lineage (NCBI taxonomy): Eukaryota > Metazoa > Chordata > Lepidosauria > Squamata > Gekkonidae > Heteronotia > Heteronotia binoei. The sequence continues at coordinate 131,866,149 of NC_083226.1, forward strand.
TAGAAGATTTTGGAAGCTAGATCTCAGTGCTCTCTGGGGGATATATGGAGAGAGGCGGTCCCTAAGGTAGGCAGGTCCTCGGCCATATAGGGCTTTAAAGGTAATAACCAGCACCTTGTAACGAACTCGGAACACAATTGGCAGCCAGTGCAGCTCCCGCAACCTAGGCTGCATGTGTTCCCACCGGGGTAGCCCCACTAACAGCCTGGTCACCGCATTCTGCACTAGCTGCAGTTTCCGTGTTCAGTACAGGGGCAGCCCCAGGTAGAGGGCATTACAACAGTCCAACCTCGAGGTGACCGTTACATGGATCACTGTTGCTAGGTCGCCGCGTTCCAGGAAGGGGGCCAGCTGCTTTGCCCTCCTAAGATGGAAGAAGGCGGCTTTGGCAGTGGCTGCTATCTGTGCCTCCATTGTCAAGGAAGGCTCCAGTAGCACTCCCAAGCTCTTGACCCTGCGCACTGGTATCAGCGACGCACTGTCAAAGGCTGGTAGGGAGATCTCCTCCCCTGGCCCGCCGTGACCCACACAAAGGACCTCTGTCTTCACTGGATTCAACTTCAGACCACTCGACTTGATCCACCCTGCCACGGCTTGCAGCACCCGGTCTAGATTTACAGGGACGTCGCCAGTCCGGCCGTCCATCAATAGATAGAGCTGGGTATCATCAACATACTGGTGACAACCCAGTCCATACCTTTGGGCAATCTGGGCAAGGGGGCACATGAAGATGTTAAACAACATCAGAGAGAGAACTGCCCCCTGAGGCACCCCACAATTAAGTAAGCGCCTCTGGGACAGCTCTCCTCCAATCGCCACCCTTTGTCCCCGACCCTCGAGGAAGGAGGAAAGCCACTGTAAGGCTAGCCCCCGAATTCCTGCATCGGCGAGGCGGCGGGTCAGCAGCCGATGGTGGACCATATCGAACGCAGCCGATAGGTCTAACAACAGCAATACTGCCGAGCCGCCTCGATCCAGATGTCGCCGGAGGTCATCCATGAGGGCAACCAACACTGTCTCCGTCCCATGGCCCGGGCGGAAGCCGGACTGGTATGGATCTAAGGTGGAAGTGTCATCCAAGAAGCCCCGTAACTGCAACGCCACAGCCCTCTCAATGATTTTGCCCAAAAAGGGCAAATTTGAGACCGGCCGATAGTGAGCCAATTCGGCCGGATCAGATGTAGCCTTTTTCAAGAGAGGGCGGACCACTGCCTCCTTCAGGGGTGTTGGAAAAGAGCCCTCCGAAAGAGATCTATTTATGATGTCCCGTATAGGACATCTTAGCTCCTCCCGGCAGGCCTTAATTAGCCAGGAGGGGCATGGGTCCAGATCACAAGTAGTTGGGCGTGCAGTGACAAGGATTCTGTCGACTTCCTCCAAGCCGAGCGGGTCGAAGTGGTCCAGGATCAAACCAGAAGACACGCACAGGGCCTCGAGTTCACTTACTGTATCTAATATGGCAGGGCAGTCGTGGCGGAGCGACTGGACCTTGTCCACAACAAATTTTGCAAAAGCCTCACAGCCTATCTCCAATTCCTTAACATTTGGTTTGCCCTGTGGCAATGTAGTAAGGTTCCGAATTACCCTAAATAATTGTGCCAGGCACGAATTTGCAGACGCAATCTTAGCCGCAAAGTATCTTTTCTTTGTGGCCTTGACTGCCATCTCATAGGACCTCATAAACTCCCTATAAGATGTTCTAGCCACTTCGTCACGAGTACGCCGCCATTGCCTCTCTAGCCGTCTAAGACCTTGTTTCAGCTGGCGTAACTCCGGGGTGTACCACGGGGTGTACCTAGCATACTGTTGAAGCCAAATAAATGTTTATGTAGTGAATCCAAGGTTAAAACCCACCTGGGAGAATATGGGAGCAATGCTAAGCAGGTCTATTCAGAAGTAAGTCCCATTTTATTCAGTGTGGTTTTAGGACTAAAGCCTATGTCAGGAGAAAGCCGAAGGATGAGACAACCTCAAAGTTCAAAACCAAAATAGCTGACCACCATGCTAAACTGGGATTTGATTGGGAATTGGGAGGGGAGGGACAGACTGCATACAGAAGATGTCAGATTTTTGTGTGTTTGTAATACTAAAGAGCCAGAGGAAAAGAGTTTTGGAAACTTCCTGATAGATTGTGGTAGATTCAAACTTTGTTAAAGGACTGATCAGTCAGACAATAATCTCATTGATGACTTCATACCTAGCTTGGTGAATGGCTTCTACCCATTCCTCTCCATCGACTTCCTCCTCACAACGGAGCTCAAGTGGCTTCTGCCCTTCATGGCCAAAGAGGACAGTAAAATACATCTGTAAATTGTAAATGACACACAGTTGTATATATCAGTATATATAAGAAAATGAACTACAAATGTTTATTATATTATTAAATACTATTAAAGTCTGGCAAAGGATTTAATTGAAATGAATTGCTGACCTAAAAACTAAACTCTTGTCTATAAAATTTCTGTAACTTAATACTACTCCATAATTGTGTGCAGATGTTTGAGAGCTGTAAGACAGGAAGGAAGATGGGAGAGGGAAGAGAGAGAGGTAGAAGAAAGCAACTTTAAATGCATTCTCCAAGCTGCCAGATGGCTTGGTGAAGTGATTTAAAAAGAAAAATGTCTTCTCCAAGCCCACTGATGGCCTTCAAGAGTCACACAATATGTGTGAAAGAGCCACATGTAGCTCCTGAGCCATAGTTTTCCCACCCCTGCTATAGTTTATTTGGGAGGAATTCACGTGACACGTTCCCTGAATAAATAACTCTTCTGTATACATGCTGGACATCCCAGTGCATGCACATATAGCAATCAGAGCATCCCAGTGCATGTATATACAGCAAAATATTTGTGTATACATATTTCTGTTGTCATATGTAAGTGAACACATACAGTATAAAACCACAGCTGAATAAAAATCTATTATACAATAAAAAATTGTCACCTCTATGTATTATTGTAATCATTCTTTTTTCAAATAGGCAGCAGCCAATAAAAGAGTCCTTTTTACTAGTGATGGGAAGGCAACAAACTGCTCTGCCTTGGAAGCCATTAAAACATTAGCAAGACTAACAGCGCAATCCTAAGGAGGGGGACTTAAAAAGTGCTTTGGGAGCAAACTAACCACTGCATGGGTAGACATCCGAGTTGCACCACTCTAACCCCTTCCACGCTAGCACAAATGGGAGCTACACCCATCTTCAGGTGCCTCAGAGTACGCCTGCCCATGGCTGCTGGAGGAGTGGCACACCGCCCTGCCTGTGGTGCAACTGGGGCGGAGAAAGCCATGCCAGAGCAGGATGGGTGGCCCCAGGGGTGTGGCCAGTGTTAGTCGGCTCCCTAAGACCTTCCAACCTGGGAACGCCCCCCCCCCAAGAGGCATAAAGTTATGGCAAGTAAAAAGCTGGTGTATCCCATAGACACCTGTTGAAACAGAAAACAAAGGCCGCCACCACAAGAGCTTGCAAACCCTTTAGAAAGCCATGCAATTGCCTCATCAATCCCCTCACGCCCTGGGCCAGGTGAGTCCCCTTCCTAACACCCAATTGCTGCTCCCCATCTCCTAGAAAAGCTTCTGCCCTGGCCTCGCAAAACTCTTCAGGTAGGGTAGAGCATGCAGCACGGAACTCTGCCATGGAGCTCCCTGCCATGTTGACTTAGTGTGAGGGCTGGAGCACTTTGATGGTGGGAGCTGCACAGAGAAGGCACGTAGACAGTACAGTGTGAGGTATTTGACTTGCGAGGAGGAGAGCATAGTCTCTACTCTGTGGCTAATCTCTCCTGTTTCCAAGCCACAACAGGGTTGGAAACAGGACACATTGCACTCAGGCTCAGCGCACATGGGTGTTCGCACACGGACAGGTAAGTGCGATTGTGCACCCTCAAGTTGCCCCTCCTTCCCTCTCTTGAGGCTGGGCAGATTGACAGCATCTCCAGCACTGGAACCTGGTAGCGAGCTTGGGCATGGGGCAGTCGCCCCAGACCCTGCATGCCATTGGAGAGCCCCGATGTCTGTCCTCTGCCTCATTCCCACCCTTGGTGGGGCAACGGGGGGGGGGGGGTCTGGCAGCTATTCCGTTGCCTGTGGGGAGGCAGGTCAGAGACTGTCCCTTTAAGAGAGTACCTGTCCACCGCTGGGAGTCCAACAGGAGGCCGTGGTCCTGGTTGCACCTAGACTTTGTGGGGCGAAACCAGGGCCATATATTCTTTATCTTAGTCGATGCATACACCACGTGGTTGGAAGTGATTCCCGTAGCTTCAAGCTCCACCGCGGCGGCGGTCAGAGCCTTTCGAAGGGTCTTTTGCACTCATGGGATTCCCAAGACCCTCATCACAGACAATGGGACCGCTTTTACCTCCCGGGAATTCCAGGAGTTCTTGAATCGGTACCTCATCCAGCACATTCAGTCCGCCCCTTTCCATCCAGCCACCAATGGCCAAGCAGAGCGCATGGTGCGCACCACTAAAGAGGCCCTGGGTCGCATTGTACAGGGAGACTGGGATCACCGCCTGGCAGCCTTCCTATTTGATAACAGAATCACCCCCAACCCCGTCACCAGGTTAAGCCCTACCGAGTTACTAATGGGGAGGAAGTTGATCACGAGGCTAGACAGGTTGCATCCTGACCGGGCTACTGACCTCCGCAGTTCCCCCAAAACCCCTCTTCTCAAAGGGATCCCTGGAGTGCAACCATTTTTTGATGACGTTTTGATCGCCGCCCCGGACACTGAGGAGTTCAGCAGCCGTCTGCACAAGGTACTCCGCCGTTTCCAGCTGCTAAACTCCTCAGCGTCCAGGGCGGCGATCAAAACGTCATCAAAAAATGGTTGCACTCTAAATACAAAGTGGAAAAATAGAACTGAAAACTGCTGAAGAACTGAGTTACAAATATGACTGGTTTCAAATGCAACAAATAAAAAGTTTGGTGGAGAATGATATTAAAACTGAAGGAATAAGGAAAGAACAAACAGAAATGAAAAAAGTTCTGCTCGGAGATAATGAGAAATTAATTTCAAAAGTATACAAATTACTTTTACAATAGTCTACAGAAGATGAAGTAGTGATATCTCAAATGATAAAATGGGCAATTAATGTTAATAAAGAAATAAAGATGGAATCTAGGGAATATTTGTGGAAGAACTCTATGAAACTCGCAACATGTCAAAGTATTTAAGAAAACTGTTTTAAGATGATATATAGATGGTATATGACTCCAAAAAAATTAGCAAAGATGAACAAGATGCCGGACAGGTGTTGGAAATGTAAAAAGCATGAAGGTTCTTTCTACCATATGTGGTAGACTTGTGTAAGAGCTAAAATGTTTTGGCAAATGATTCAGCAAGAGATTTCTAAGATTTTGGGATATAAATTCAATAAAGTTGCAGAGACTTTTCTGCTGGGATTACAAATGGAAAAATTTCCAAAAGAAGATAGAACTTTAATATGGTACTTGCTCTCAGCTGCTAGGACATTGTATGCGCAGCTATGGAAGCAAGAAAAAATACCAGAGAAATGGGATTGGATTATAAAAGTTATGTCATGGAGTGAAATGGACAAATTAACAAGAAAATTAAGAGACTATGATTTGGAGCTCTTTAAATTGGAGTGGAAGAAGTTCAGAAGATACATAGAAAAAGAGTGGAAAATAAAAGGACATTGGACAATCTTTGATAATGATTAAGTTTTTAAAACAAGAATATAACTTTTGGGTTTTTTAATAGTTAAGGGTACCTTTAATATTTGTTTCTTTTAAGTAAATAACACTGGCGAGGATCAAGTTTTTTTTTTTTTTCCTTTTTTTATTTTATTGTGTCTCAAATATTACATTACATAGAATACATTTCCAATTCTCTTATGACACCATTTTTACCCCTATTTATATCCCTCCCCCCCACCAAGTGACCATACTAAAGTTACAATTAAATTTTTAACCATGAGCACACTTTTCCCAATTTTTCAAATATAGCTTTGTTGGCTTCCCCCTTAAATACCCATGAGAAGTATATATCCCATTTCTCTTTTATCTCTTCAATTTTTCTATCCCATATCTTATCTTGTTTTAAACATTCTAATATGTCTGATTGTATATATTCATACAAATAATTGTTCCATCTTTCCAGGGTCCATTTTAAGCTCTCCTTCCAACCATATGCTATCACTGCATGTGCTGCTAATATCATTGCTTTGAAAATGCTCTGGTTTTGTTTCTCAATGTTATTGTTTTCCAGTACCCCCATAAATAACAACTCCCCATCTATATCAATATTAAACTTACATGCCCCCACTATTTTTCCCCGAATTTTCCCCCAAAACTCTATAACCTTGGGGCACTCCCACCATAAGTGGGAGTACCACCCTTCTTTTGCATTACAGTGCCAACAAATTGGTTTCATCCCTTTAATCATATATGCCAATTGAGCCGGCGTCCTATACCATTTCAAGATTATCTTCCTTTCAAGTTCTCTATATTTCTCTATCTTAATTTTCTTCAAATTCATCATTAACTTATTCACCTCCTCATCAGTTATTTGTTTTTCTTTATTCCATTTGTTCTTTAAGGTTCTATACATGAACTCCTTATCTTTTACCAATTCAAGGTAAATAATCCCTGACAGTCCTTTCTTCCTTTCATCCACATATAGTGCCTTTTCTATAAAATTGTCATCTCTTTTAATAGCATCTTTATACTTTTCTTGTCGGATTGTTTGATATAATCCCATTAGATTTAACCAATATTGTTTCCCTATCTTACAGTTCAACTCCTGAAGTGGTAATAAGGCCCCTTGGCTATTGTACAAATCCTTGACTCTTATTATGTCTTCCCTTTGCAGCTCTTCATAGAATTTTGGGTTCATCTCTTTTTCCCAGATATCCTTAAGTGGGGTCCATTTCGAGGTTAAAGGCATTAAGATCTTTTTCCACCTCTTCCACACAATTAAAGCTATTTTTCTTGGACCTTCGGTTTGTATCATTACCTTTTTTATCTCTCTCGTGTAAATTCCACTACTACCTGCTCCCTTATTGACTGCAGATTCAAGTCTTACCCATTTATCCCCTTTCCTCCATTCTAACTCCATCAGTGCTTTCAACTGAACTGCATCATAATAAGCTTGTAAATATGGAACTCCCCATCCTAATTCATCTTGGGGCATATATATCAACTTTTTTTGTATTCTTGCTTTTTTCCGACCAAAGACCCAATTTTTAATATGTTCATCCCATTTCCTTATCGTTTCCTGATCTAATCTTATAGGAAGTACTTGAAATAAATATAGCAGCTTTGGGAGTATAAACATTTTTATTGCTCTAATTTTCCCTAGGATACTCAAATTTTTGTTCTTCCATTCCTTCAATTTCTTTAAAATCTTTAACCACACCTTATTATAATTCATTTTTTGTAGCCTCTCTATATTTTTATTAAGATAAACTCCTAAATATTTAATTTTGCTAACTCCTGATTTCATCCCCGTTAAGGCTAATATTGCCTTCTTGGTTTCCCCACCTACATTAATAAACATTATTTCTGATTTCTTAATGTTTATTCCAAGTCCCGAACATAACTTAAAATCTTCTAAAATAACTAACAATTCTCGTATTGCCTGCAGTGGATTACTTATTGTCAACAAAATATCATCCGCAAAAAGGTTTAATTTCAATTCTTCCTTACCTATTTGAAATCCCTGAATTCTACCACTATTTCGTATCCTATCTGCTAGGGGTTCAATTGCTAATGCAAATAACAAAGGAGATAATGGGCAACCTTGCTTTACTCCTCTCTGTATCGAAATTTCTCTAGAGTGCCCATCATTTATTCTAATTACTGCTTTACCCCCCCTATAAATTTCCCTTACAACATTTAAAAAGGGCCCATCAAAACCAAAGTTTTCCAATACCTGCATTAAATAATTGTGATTTACCGTATCAAACGCCTTATACACATCTAATTTTAACAAGGCCAAAGTTTTCTTATCCTTACAGAACAAAACATTCAATATATTTCTCAATGGATCTGCAATAAATCTACCTCTAACAAAACCATATTGATCTTCCTTAATCAAGTTTGGTAAATATTTTTCTAGTCTATTAGCTAGAATTTTTGTAAATATTTTATAGTCTTGATTAATCAGGCTAATTGGCCTATATGAATTTATTTCTAGGGGATCCTTCTGAGGCTTCAAAATTGGTAAAATTTCAGCTTTTTTCCATGAATCTGGTATTTTCCCCCCTTTTAAAATATAATTAAATAAACTTTGCATTTCTGGTATTATTAACTCTGCCATTTCTTTATAATATTCTGCCGTAAAACCATCCAAACCAGGGGATTTCCTGTTTTTTAACCTTTTTAATACCTCTATTATTTCCTGCCGGGTAATTTCTTTATTCAGGCTCTCTCTCTGTTCTATCGTTAATTTATTATCTAGCTGTTCCTCGAATCTTTGGTTTTCTCCCAAATTGAATAGTTGTTGATAAAATGTAGCAAATTCCTCTCTTATCCGAGCATTTTTAAAAAATTGTTTATCCCCATTTCCCTTAATACATCCAATTTTTTGTTTTTCCTTTTTCATCTTTAAATAATTCGCCATTCTTCTCATTGTATTTATATTAATTCTATGGTACTCATTCTTAACTAATATATCCTTTTTCCACATAGATAATGAATCCAAGTTCTCTAAATCTTTTTTAAGTTTTTTGAATAATTCATATGACTGCCTATTATAATTTCCCTGTAGGTCTTTCTGTATTCGTTTAATCTCATTTACTATCCTACTTCTTTCCTTATTATTTTCCTTTCTAATTCTAATTTCCTTAGCTATATAAGCTCCTCTTATAACTGCCTTAGCCGCATCCCAAACTACTCCTTCTGTGGCTGAATTCCTATTTTCTCTAAAATAGCATTCTATATCCCTTCTTAAGTCCATCCGATCTTTTCCTGTCAAGGGCAGATATGCCTTATATTTCCAAGTAAACTCTTTTCTCTCTTCACTTATTCTAAATTGCACTCTTAAAGGAGCGTGGTCCGAAATCCATAATGGCTCAGTTACTGCCTTCATCACCTCTAACTCATTTGATTCCTTTACTAAAATATAATCTATATATGAAAAAGTCTTAAATCTATTAGAGAAATATGTAGGTTGAGAATTGTTCCCTTCATATGTGAACACATCTTTCAATTTCCATTTCTTAAATTTCAAGGTTTTACTTTTCTTAAAATCATAATTCATATCCCCTGCCACTACCACATCCCCTTCATAAAAGTTCTGCAGTTTCTGGAACACCTTATTTAAGAAGCTTACCTGACCCATATTTGGGGCATAGATAGATACTATTGTAAACTTCCTACTATTCAACTTAAATTTCAAAAAAACATATCTTCCCTCTAAATCAGATATTTGATCCAGTACTTCTAACTTCAAGCTAGAATGTGTAAGTATCGCTACCCCTCTTGCCTTCCTAGTTCCTCTTGCTTCCACCCTTGTTTCCCATAGTGTAGAGTTTAGTAGGGGTTTTTTATCTTTTTTACCTTTATGGGTCTCCTGGAGACACACTATATCTATTCCCTGTTTTTTTAGCATATTTTTCAATCTATACCTTTTTAAATCTGAAGCCAACCCATTTATATTTAAAGATAATATTTTAATTGTCTCAACCATTTTCCTTTGTAAATTTCATACATATGTGCTCATTTCTATCCTCTCTTACTTTGATGGTCACTACCTTTCCCCTTCCCCCTCCCCGAAGAAGAACCCTCAAAGGGTGTACAGGTGGCATAACCTCCTGACCTCTTCGTTGCTAAGTTGGGGTCCACGTTCCTTTCCCTTCCTCCCTATCTAATTAATGTAACTCATTTCAATATTTCTCTATAAGCCATCTTATTCCAAAAAAAAAAAAAAATTTTTTTAAAGTAAATTGAAAGCAATATTAAATTTCCTTGGAGACTCTCATTACTAAGAGCCCCCAGTGTCTTTTCTCAAACGCTTTGGCTTGCTTTGCAGTGTCTGACTCGACTCTCCTTCTTCTTCACTGCTACTTGAAGTGTTCTCACAAGGTTCCATGTTGGTCGTCTTCTTGCTCCTCCACATTTCCTGGTTCTAACGGCCTCATGTTGATTCCCAATCTCTCCAACATTTTTCTTGCCTCTTCTGGATTTTTAGCTCGCAGCAGCTTGCCTTCTTTAAAAACCAAAATCACTGCCGGGTAGCCCCATGAAAATAATATTCCATTTTCAACAAGACTTTGCGTATAAGGTCTTAGTATGCTCTTTGCTGGAGTGTCTCTGGAGAGAGGTCCTGTCTTACTATAACTTTATTATCATCAAACTGTAAATCCTTCTGAAGTTTCAAACATTTATAAATATTGTCCCTTATTTTCTCTCTTGCAAAAGCCATAATAACATCCCTTGGCTTTGCTCCCAGGCTTGGCTTGGGGCGGAGAGATCTGTGTACTCTTTCTATATCTTCCGTTTGTATCCTTAAATCATATCGCTCAAGCCATTCCAGTAGTTTTGATTCAAGGTCTTTCTGTGTAATCTCTTCAGGGATGCCTGATAAGCGAATGTTTCTTCTCCTTTGACGATCGCTTACAAACGCTAATTTGCTCGTTAGCTCTTTAATTTTGTCTTCATTAACTTGAGCTTTTTTGGCTGCCTTATCAGCCACCTTTTTTATGTTCTTAATTTCTATAGCCATCTGTCTCAGGTCTGTTTTAAGAGCTTTAATATCGCCCCTTACATTCTGTTCTGAAGAAGCAATGAGCTGTGTTAAATCCTTCAGCTCCTTTTTAGTCGCCATGTTCTCTTCTCGCTTTCTGGCCTCCTCCCAGGGAGCGGAGAGTAAAGAGATGATAAGAAATCACACTTCCAAAGACTCACTCTGATTGATGCCCTCCAGGTCTTGCTTCCTTTCACAAATATTTCAAACTGTTTTCAGAAGTTTATCTCTCTTCTTCGATGGCTTAATAACAAATTTCTCCGGGAGTACGTTCTGGGAGCGTCTTAACCGATTTGACGCATGCGTGGTTCCCACTGGCGAGGATCAAGTAACGGCGGGAGAGGTGGGGGAAAAGTAAGATAGGGGGTAGAAATTTTTTCTTTTTTTAAGTTTTTATAAGATGTAGATATAGTTTTGCTACCATATGTTACTAATAAAATTGTTTCTCACTATCAAAAAAACAAATGGTTGCACTCTGGGGATCCCTTTGAGAAGAGCATCCATTATGCTCTGAAAAATCCCCAGAGCCACACTAACCCCAAATTGCAACCGCCGCACTCAAAAAGCTCTCCTGTGAGTCACAATGGTCTGGGCTTCTGCTGTCTCAGCGTCCACCGGGAGTTGCTGGTACTCCTGGGCCAAGTCCAGTTTCCAAAAAAAAACCTTAGAGCCTGCTAGGGCTGCCAGTACGTGGCTGACCACCGGAACGGGGTATGGGTTGTCCTGCAGTGACTTATTTATTGTGCACTTGTAATCGGCGCATATGCACACATCTCCATTCAGCTTCACTGGAGTGACTATGGGTGTTTCCCATGCAGCACAGGATACCAGTTCTAGCACTCCCTGGGCTATGAGGCGGTCCAGCTCCGCTTCTATTTTTGGTTTAAGAGCAAATGGAACTCACCTGGCCTTCAGCCTTATGAGTCTCACGTGGGGATCGAGGGGTAAGGTGATGGGAGGCCCCTTGTAGCACCCCAGGGACCCTTCAAACATGCAAGTCCACTGGTCCCCGGATGTAGCTCCGCAAATACACTCCGCCAATCAAGATCTGTGGTGGGACCTGGCCAGACTGAGGGTTGTTCCGGGGTATGTATATAATCGGGACCCGGCCCGCGTTGCCCTGCCTTGTGATGTACTCGCTAATAAAGCATGTTGCCTTCAACACGTCTCGTCACTCAGTACATTACAAATATATTATTTTAAAAATTGATAATATTTAGTAACTACTCTTTTACTAAAAAGCATTCCAGACGTTGCAGGTCAGGGAATTCCGTATAGCCCACTGATACAAATACAAATCCAGAAACAAACAAGAACAGAGGAACAGCCTTAAGATCCATGCCCGAAACATTTTTTCTCACCTTTCACTCTCTGTTCTTTTTAAATATCCAGCCTAAAGAATAGTTCTGAAGAACTCAAAACCCTTACATTACTGTTTGTCATTTAGGTTAATCACAATTTTTAAAAAAATCATGGATATTGTTCAGGGATTTAGTGAGTATAAATGGGCAGTCTTCGCAGTGGAGGACGGTAAGCAGTGGGGTGCCGCAGGGCTCGGTACTGGGTCCCATGTTCTTTAACTTGTTCATAAATGATTTAGAGTTGGGAGTGAGCAGTGAAGTGGCCAAGTTTGTGGATGACACTAAATTGTTCAGGGTGGTGAGAACCAGAGAGGATTGTGAGGAAGTCCAAAGGGGTCTGTTGAGTCTGAGTGAGTGGGCGTCAACATGGCAGATGCGGTTCAATGTGGCCAAGTGCAAAGTAATGCACATTGGGGCCAAGAATCCCAGCTACAAATACAAGTTGATGGGGTGTGAACTGGCAGAGACTGACCAAGATCTTGGGGTCGTGGTGGATAACTCACTGAAAATGTCAAGACAGTGTGCGTTTGCAATAAAAAAGGCCAATGCCATGCTGGGAATTATTAGGAAGGGAATTGAAAAGAAATCAGCCAGTATCATAATGCCCCTGTATAAATCGATGGTGCGGTCTCATTTGGAGTACTGTGTGCAGTTCTGGTCGCCGCACCTCAAAAAGGATATTATTGCTGTGGAGAAAGTCCAGAAAAGGGCAACTAGAATGATTAAAGAGCTGGAACACTTTCCCTATGAAGAAAGGTTGAAACGCTTGGGACTCTTTAGCTTGGAGAAACGTTGACTGCGGGGTGACATGATAGAGGTTTACAATGCATGGGATGGAGAAAGTAGAGAAAGAAGTCCTTTTCTCCCTTTCTCACAATACAAGAACTCATGGGCATTCAATGAAATTGCTGAGCAGTCGGGTTAAAACGGATAAAAGGAAGTACTTCTTCACCCAAAGGGTGATTAACATGTGGAATTCACTGCCACAGGAGGTGGTGGCGGCCACAAGCATAGCCACCTTTATATATATATAAAATTTTTGCCACTGTGTGACACAGAGTGTTGGACTGGATGGGCCATTGGCCTGATTTAACATGGCTTCTCTTATGTTCTTATATTGAATCATTATTTCATGTTTTTCTTTTTAAAAAATCTTTGTTAAATTTTATGTAGTCTGATCTTCTCATGTTTGTTCCAAGAGAAGATTTTCTGAAGAGTAATTTTTAATATACATTTTTTATTCAGTCCTTCTTCCAATGAGTTCAGGGCAGGGTATATTATTTCCCCCTCCTCCATTTTACCCTCACAAGTAGATAAGGCTAAGAAGAAATGCTTGTAACTGTAAATAACAAGTGCAAGCTCCTATACAAAGTATCTTTATTAATTGTCAAACAAAATATCTATACAAAGTATCTTTATTAATTAAATATCTGTATTAATCGTCAGTATAAGGTCTGATAGTGTAGGATTTCTTATTGTTACAGGTAATACTGTGATGGAATCAATTGTGGGGGGGGGGGGGTTGCTAGCAGAAAATAACAGTTGGCTGCCAAGTCCAGCCACAATTGTAGACTCATTGGACACTCTCATGGACATATGTCTAGTGGAATCATGTCTTCCTGGCAACATACAGTAACAAGTTGGGTTAGATGAAAGAGGAAAATCTGTAGAGAAGTAAAGTTGGAAGCCAGGGAAGTAGAGCCCATACTCATGCCTTATACTGAATCAGGCCATCAGGCCATCAAGTCCAGTACTGACTACTCAGACTGGCAGTGGTTTTCCAGGGTCTGGTGGAGGCCTTTCACATCACCTGGTGCTTTTAACTGGATATGCTGGGATTGAACCTGGGACTTTCTGCATTCCAAGCAAATGCTCTGCCACTGAGCCATGACCCTTCCCCATCCATACTGAAAGTCACATTTATCATTCACAATAATCAGAAATATAGAAGGCTGTTTTCTAACTAAAGCATCTCCTTTTGTGGTATAGATAATTTTACAGACAAGTTTGAACATTGCTAACCTTAAATGTTTCATTCTGTAATAGGCTGTCAGCTTCAATGCAAGTTAGTGTTAGCAGAAGTAGGACAGTAGCTCTACATGATTACAGTACAAGTGCTTCCTTATCACACCCAGAAGTCTTTGCGTTATTGTCTTTATATTATTTCATTTTAATGAACATCAGAGACACCATGTACCAATTAGATCTTCTGATGGCACTTCTGATGAAGATTTTCATGTGAAATTAAAATTATTAACTCCTAAATTGTATTAAAAAGATAATTAACTAGAAGAGAAGAACTGGGAATATTGTAACTCTAAAGTTACAAGATGAATCCCTAATGTTTTCCGCATTCCAATCCCCAGCTACAAAATTTGTCCCAAAAGACAGTACAACAGCAGCAAGAAGACTATCTTCCATTAAGCTGACTTCTTCTGATAGGCAGGGATATATAGTTGATGTTCCCTGAACAGGAACTGATGACTGGAACTCTTTCCTCTGTGTTTGGGAGGCAATACCCTGATAACAAAAGCAGTTCTAATAGTGTTGTAGCACAAGGATTTTTTTTTTAAAAGCAGAGAGGTGAAAAGAACAATGTGTTGTGTTATATCTACATGTACTCCAGATATGTATCTGTGCAAATGCGGTCCCTTTGTTTAAAGTCAAATCCACATCAAAATATTCAATTTTAGGAATCAACCTTCCTTCCCTCACTCATTTTCTTGTCTAGGAAAATGCTGGCTTAGGTATAATGCTTTAAAAAGAAATCTTCAACATTCTGTGCTAAAAATGTGCACCTAAAAATACCTACAATTTTTCAGCTTCAGATTTTGGGAATGGGTTATATTCCGGTATTTCAGAGTATTTGGGTCCACCCATACTATTTGATTGTCTGGAGATCCAGTCAGTGATTTATTACAGAACATACTTTTCATTCAGCATTTTTTTTTAATCCCCCAAAAGGAGAGGGTACCATTAAAGAAAAAGAAGAAGAGCTGGTTTTTATACTCTGCTTTTCTCCATCTTAAAGCCAATTTCGCATTCACCTTTATGCCACTCTCACGTCTGTCTTCTCAGCGCAGCATCATCTTGATTTCACACTATTTGCGCCAGAGCTGCAGCAAACATCACGGTTTTTGCACAGCAAATGGAAACCATTAAAAATCAGTTTCCATTTGCTGCACGAAAACCATTATGTTTGCTGATGCAAATAGTGGAAAATCGGGAGGACGCCGCACTGAGAAGACGGACATGAGAGTGGCGTAAGGTGAGTGTGAAATCGGCCTCAAAGTAGTTTACAATCTCCTGCCATTCCTCTCCCCACAAAAGGCACCTTGTGAGGTAAGGAGCTGAGGAAACTATTCTGAGGGAACTGTGACTAGCCCAAGGTCACCCAGCCCAAGGTCACCCAGCAGGCTTCATGTAAAGAAGTGGGAAATCAAACCCAGTTTGACTGGACCTTTGAATAATACACTACTTGTTCTGCAATCACTGAGCGGTACAAAGCAATTACAAAGTCAACACAACAACTTGCACTATAAAATAATATTTCATAGCGATGTCACCTCAGAGACAGAAATGACTGGTACTTGCACAGGGGACTACCTTTTTTTTACCAATGAATTTTTTCTCCATATTTGTGAAAACCATGTGTCATCCATCTGCCTTCTCTAACACTAACCAACTAGGGAAATCCCCTTAGCCACATCTTATGATGCAAATCCTCCACACCTGCTCCTTGTGAATTGCACACAAGGCTTTTTAGACTCACCACTTGAAAAACAGTGTACAAAGGAAACAAGTTTTTCTTCTCAACACTATAATTTAGACAGCTGTACAAATGTTTTGGTTAACATAGTTCTAGTGCCTAACAATATATCTAATCCTAATCATGGCGAGTCTCCAGATATTTAAGTCCATTGATCTTGGCCATGTAAACACCAGATATTGGCCATGTAAATACCAGATATTTCTACAAACATAGGAATATATGAAGCTCTTATACTGAATCAGACCCTTGGTCCATCAAAGTCAGTATTGTCTTCTCAGACTGACAGTGGCTCTCCAGGGTCTCAAGCTGAGGAATTTCACACCTATTTGCCTGGACCCTTTTTTGGATATGCCGGGGATTGAACCTGGGACCTTCTGCTTACCAAGCAGATGCTCTACCACTGAGCCACAGTCCCTCCCCTAAGTCTGGACAAACTAGAATTTGTTTCCTTCCCACTGTTACCCAAATTGGTTCTCATGTCAAGAAGGTAAATGAGGAGCATCCTCCACACATGAAAATTAAGCACACAGATTCTGGCTCAGAGGTCTTTTGAATCACCACTAACAGCATTGGGAAAAGTACAGAAAATGGCAACTAAAACTATTAAGGTGATGGAACACTTTCCCTATGAAGAATGGTTAAAGAGGTTAAGCTTGGAGAAATGCCAACTGAGGGGTGACATGACAGAGGTTTACAAGATTATGCATGGGATACAGAAGACAGAGAAAGAAGCACTTTATACTCCCTTTCTCACAGTATAAGAACTCTTGGGAATAGGGTTGCCAGGTTGGATCGACCAAGTGGTGGGGAAGTTAGAGGGACTTTCCAGGAGCGGGGGTTGAACATGTGATGCGCACACAACGTAATGATGTCATTACTCAGAAGTGATGTCATCACACTGGCAATGTTGTGTGGTGATGCTCTGGTATTTTGGGCAAAACTCTATGGTTAACATGCGCAACCATCGCAAACATGATGTCATTTCCATGTGATATCATTATGTTGCATTTAGGAATGGGATTTCCCCTGCCAGCCAGTTGGCCAGCAGTGGGAAGAGGCCTAAAAATCAAGGGATCCCCTGCCCCCTACAACTGGGAAATGGCATCCCTACATAGGCACACAATGAAATGAATAAGCAGTATGTTTAGAACAAATCAAAGGAAGTCCTTCTTCATCCAAAGAGTAATTAACATGTGGAATTCACTGCCCCCAGAAGTGGTGGCAGCCACAAGTATAGACAGCTTCAAGAGAGGATTAAATAAACATATGGAGGAGAGGTCTATCAATGGCTATTAGCCGCAAGGTATAGATGGAACACTACATCTGGAACAGTGATGCTCTGTATTCTTGATGCTTGGGGGCAACAGTGGGAGGCCTTTTGGATTTCTGGCCCCACTAGTGGACCTACTGATGACACCTGGGTTTTGGCCACTGTGTGACACAGAGTGTTAGACTGAATGGGCTATTGGCCTGATCCAACATGGCTTCTCTTATGTTCTTAACTAGGATATGCAATAGCATTGAGCCAAAACTATGGGATCTGGCTGCCTGTTGGTAAAATCTGTGTTGCACTTTGAGCAGTAGAGCCTTTAGGATCTGAGAAACTATGAGTGCAATGGTCAAAATATAATGTGATGGGACAGCGCAACTTTCAGTTGTAGAGATGTACCTGACAAGAGTATCTAGGTGATGTAATGGGGACATGTGCCCAGTTGCAGGTGACTGAATTAACTTAATGGCAAGTTTGACTCAGACTTGTTGATAATGACCAAGAGATATTCTGATAGCCTTTATGGGTTCTTGATTGAACTACCAGTGAAATCTAAACTGTGAGGGGGATTCGGAGAGTCTCAAGTTATTACTCTGCAAAATGTTATTACTCATGATTAGGGTGTGAGGAGCTTTAGAAGACCACACAAAAGATCTTTGATTAATAAGTTTTGGCATTCTCAGGTAGCTAAGCTACTTTATGGAGAAATACATGCTTTAGTCAGCAAACCCTGTATTGATATGAAAACGATGCATTCAGCTGTGCCACTAACTTCAAAATTGTTGTATGAATCGAGAAGGGACATGCAAGCATGAGAAAAAGCAAGCAGCCACAGTTTGAAAATTCAGCACTTGCCTAATGCTACATCTACCACAGGACAGCTATGATATTGGACAGTGCTTTTGACAACAGGCAGAGACCATTAATATATATATATATTTATTCATTCATTTATGTTATTTATAGTCTGCCTTTCTCTCAGGGACATCCTGAGTCATTACAACCAACAAAATGGGACATTCAGTGAACAATGTATTAGGATTTTAGAAGTCAGGGACCTGTCAGAATGTACTGAAGCATAACATAAGTATTGATATATTAAGTGGTACAAAAATTACTTACAGTAAAATTTACATAGAAGTATAGATCACAGTCCCTAATCATTTATTCAAGTAAGTCTGTAAGCCTCTGTATACAGTGCAACCCTGTTACCTGTGCAGAACAGTCTAAATAACTTAATTTTGCATAGTTTGTAGAAAGCCAGGGGAGTGGGGCAGGTAATTCAATAATGCAGGAGCCAGAATGTGAAGAAAGCACATGTACAGGCAGAATCCCCTGCTGACTTGAGCAAAGCTGTCATGGCAGAGCATAGGGGGAGAAGCAGTCCCACACATAAGAGGGACCAAGGCCATGAAGGGTTTTGTATGTGATAAGTCAATTCTTGAAACTGAGGCTGGTAACAAATGGGCAACCAATGGATTAAAGGGCCATCTTACATACTAGGCTGAGTTGGCAAAGCTAATTTTCAATAGACAAAACTTTAATGTGCTCTGCTCACTGTCACATAGACAATGTTATCTGTAGCTAAACTCAGACTGCAATGTAAGCAGGTAAGATAATGGTGACCTGATCTGAAAAGCCCAGGAAGCTAGGCAGGGTTGGTCTTGGCTAATATTTTCAATAGGAGACCTCCAAGGAATACCAGGATTGCGATATGGAGGCAGGCAATGACAAACCACCTCTGAATATCTCCAGCTCAAACTGCGTGGCAAACTGCTTTTCCAACTGTTGTTGGAAGGAAGCTATTTAATTCAGGAACCCATAGATCAGGCCATATCCAGTAGAATCTGAAATAGAATCTTAAAGAGATCCTGTAAGAAGCCATCTTCATTACTGTTCATTGTGGTTTTAATTGATGTTTTAAAATCCTAATGTGATTATCAGGGCTTTTTTGGTAGAAAAAGCCCAGCAGGGACTTATTTGCATATTAGGTCACATCCCCTGATACCAAGCCAGCCGGAACTGCGTTCCTGTGTATCCCTGCTCCTGGTGGTTATAACTTTTTATGCTGTAACCCATCCTGACCCCACTTGCAGAGAGGGCAGGATAGAAATTAAATAATTAAATACATAATACTATTCTTATGCTATCTCACCGATGTGTAGATTGCTACTCTTAAGGAATCTTCCTTCCTTCCGGTCTGACATCTTTCTCTCCACACTATGCTAGGCACCATGAGGGCAGGACATGCTTTCTGCATCTCCATCCACCCTACATCTTCCTTCCTTCCCTCCTTTTCAGCTCTCAAACATCTGACGTTCATGTCTTGTGACTCTCAAACATCTGACATTTATTCTATGTAGCTCTTATATTAAGCAAGTTGGGCACCCCGTTCTAGACTTTGAACCTGGCCCTTGGGACTCAAGGGATTACACTTCAGTGGAGAGAAGTCTTAACATAGGAAAGCTTTTTAAAATCATCTGAAGGCTACCTTCTCAGTAGCATAAATTACAAAGACTAAATTATAATTCACACAATAATTATATTATTACATGAGGGCTTTTGTGCCATTAATAGCTTGTTGCTCTTAGACAAAGGACTGTCACCTGATAATAAAAAGAATGGAAACCCTTTATCTTACCCTTACTGTTTGGCCTTTCCTTATTTTGCTCTGTAGCTTTAGCAACTGTATCCAGTTTTTCCTATCCCATTCCTTGTAGCTTCTGTATAACAAATTAATACTAATGATCATCTACAAATCCTGAAGCCACTTCTACTGAAGTATAATAGTGAGCAGGAAAAGTGTTTGAAATGTTAAAACACAAGCATTGATTCTAATGGTAATCAATTACCACAGAAGCAAGCTTAAAGCTCTACTGTCAGGAACCATATACCACTATCTTTGTCTTCATGTCTACAGCTTTACAACAAAGTTATCTTTGGTTCTTTGAATCTAAAGTAAGATGAGAGAATCTTCAGTTCTTTGAAGGGGAAAAACACTCAGTAAACTACAACAACATAATGTCCCCCCAGGGAAGGAAGGTTAACAAATTACTTGGCACATAGCTTTCTAGAAGAACATAAACAGTAACAGTCGGGGCAGCAAGATAAATTACAAAAACAGGTATTAGCTCAAAGAAGTAAATTCCAGAATTTATTTTATTTATTTATTTAGAAAATTGATATGCCACCTGCTGACCACAGTGTGATTTGAAGCAAGCTGTTTGTTATATTTGTGTGACAAGGGTATAATCCTGACATAATTGAAATCAATACCCCCAAAACACTTGCATATATGGAAGAATGAAAACAGTGTGATGAGCAAAGACATTAAGTATAATAATATTAGATAAGCGATTATCTGGTAGGAAAAGAACATGTTACTTTCCTTTCCTGGTTGCTTACCCCAACTTGGCTGAGGCTGCTAGAAACACAAGTATTTGATTAAAGTATTATATGCAATAATTATAACAGTGATCATTACACCTATACATTTAATAGTGATGTGGGGCTCCCATCTGCAGATACCTAAATCACAGATTGGGTCCACACCAATGCTAAACAAATATTTCTGAGAACTTGGGGGACTCCCCAGTTTGCAGAAAAAATTGAAATGTTAAAAAAAAAAAACTGGGAGTTTAAATTCCCCTCAAAATAAAAATTAAAAAAATCCACAGACAACACACTCGCCTGAATAGCTGGAGGCCACTGCCACTGCGACCTACTCCAGGTCTGGACACATCAGATGTTGGGAGCCATTCCAGACCTAGCCACCATGACAGCAGATGCCAGGATCTGCTCTGGGCCCAGATACCACCACGGTAGATACTCCAGTCCTAGAAATGGATACTGGGAGAGCCTCTGGGCATGGTGTGAGACACTGGACCCAGGGGCTGCAGCAAGGATCCTGGGAAAGGCTCTGGACCAAACAACCACAATGGAGGATGCTGGTACCCACTCCTGACCCAGCCACCATGGCTGAGTACACCAGGAGGCTCCCAGGCTCAGATAAGAATGGTGGGGCCCGGAGCCATACCAGGCTCAGAGATGGAGGGGAGATGGAATTCCCCTCTCCAGGAGTCTCATGAGCCCCCCACATGTAATAATTATAATATTAAAAACTAGGACGATAAAACTTCTCTCAGGGGTAGCTTAAAAAAAAAAGGATGGTCACACAACTTGCAACCTAAACACAAACCACCAGCTATGTTCCTTGGCTGACCAAATTCTTGATACACAGGGTTTGGGTTTGTTTGTTTGTTTGTTTTTGCAATCCTGATCTAAAGATACAACTACTGTCATGGAAACAATTCAAAGTGTTAGATAGTAATGCCTAGATCCAGAAATATATGTTTCTAGGAACACAATTCTGAACACCCTTTTAATGGAAAAGATAGGCTTTGGACATTCACAAGTTTTATGACCCAGTTTGGTGTAGTGGTTAAGTGCGAGGACTTTTATCTGGAAGAACCAGGTTTGATTCCCCACTCCTCCACACGCAACTGCTGGAGTGACCCTGGGTCAGTCATAACTCTGTCAGGAGCTGTTCTCCTCAAGAGCAGTTCTGGGAGAGCTTTCTCAGCACAACCTACTTCACAGGGTATCTGTTGTGGGGAGGGGAAGGGAAAAGAAATTGTAAGCCGCTCTGAGACTCCTTTGGGTATTAAAGGGCAGGGTATAAATTAAATCTCCTCCTCCTCCTTCTTTCTTTTATTATCTTACTTGGCATTATCTAACAAGCAATCTAATCTATGAAGTAACAGTGAAGTTGGTCTGATCTGAGGATACTTAAATATGATAACTGGAGCTGTAAACAGGCAAAACAAAACATTCTACAAACCTAAAAAAAGCTCTATATTTGCAGAAACATGTAAAATCTTTTTTTTTTAAGTACACTGGGGGGAGGGGCTTAAAACTCCTGACAATGGTAGAAGGAATGGATGTAGTTTTAAGCAATGGCTCCCTGAGTGGCTGCTGCTAGGCAGCTACAGAATTCTATGCTGGGTTTCTGTAAGTAAAAAGGCAGGGGGAGAGAACAGGGTTCTTTCCAGGCCTATTTTGGTCTTCGAGGGAGTACTCATTGAGACCAGGTCTCTGCTTGGAAAATTCCTGGAGATTTTGTGGAGGAGTCTGACAAATGTGGTGCTGGAGAAGACTCTTGAGAGTCTCTTGGACTGCAAGAGGATCAAATCAATCAGTTCTAAGGGAAATCAACCCAGACTGTTCCCTGGAAGGTCAGGTGCTGAAGCTGAAGCTCAAATACTTTGGCCACCAAATGAGAAGGGAGCAGTCACTGGAGAAGATCCTGATGGTAGGAAAGACAGAAGGTAAAAGAAGAAGGGGACGGCAAAAGATGAGATAGCTGGACAGTGCTACTGATATAACAAACACAAATTTGAGCAGACTTCAGAGGATGGTGGAAAACAGGAGGGCCTGGCGTGATTTTGTCCATGGGGTTGCAAAGAGTCGGACTCGACTGTGCGACTGAACAACAACAACTGACAAAGGCAAGTGTGACTGACCAGTGGAGCTCAGACGGCAGCTAGAGTTTTCACATATGTTACCAATAAAATTGTTTTAACTGCAAGAAGGGTGACACAGGGGAGGACAGCATCATGAAGAACAGGAAACTGGGAGGCTGCAAAAGGTGGAGATAACAAAAGAGAGCTCAGGAACAATACAGGAAGAAATGGCAGAAACAGAGAGCCTGGGAGCAACAGGGGCTGAAGCAGCAGTGACAAGAGGAATGTGTCTGCAGTCAGAGTAGCCAGCAGTGTAAACAGGGAAGAAAGACTTGAGGCTGGGCTGAATGCCAAAGCAACAAGAGGGAAGAAGTCAGACAAGCTGCTGGGACAGAGTAACGATGCCAGCCTCAGAGCTAGCAATAAGGACTCGGAGGTAATTAAGAAAGTGCCTTCTGTGAATAGGGACTTGGTTAGGGTTGCCAAGTCCAATGCAAGAAATATCTGCGGACTTTGGGGGTGGAGCCAGGAGACATCGGGGGCAGAGCCAGGAATAAGGGTGTGACAAGCATAATTGAACTCCAAGGGAGTTCTGGCCATCACATTTAAAGGGACAACACACCTTTTTAAATGTATTCCTTCCATAGGAAATAATGAAGGATAGAGGCACCTTCTTTTGGGGTTCATAGAATTGGACCCCCTGGTCCAATCATTTTGAAACTTGGGGGGTACTTTGGGGAGAGGCACTAGATACTATACTGAAATTTGGTGCCTCTACCTCAAAAAACAGCTCTCCCAGAGCCCCCGAAACCTCCAGATCAATTCCCCATTATACTCTATGAGATTCGATCTCCACATAGGGAATAATGAAGGGACAACACACCTTTTTAAATCTTCCTTCCATAGGAAATAATGAAGGATAGGGGCACCTTCTTTTGAGGTTCATAGAATTGGATCCCCTGGTCCAATCATTTTGAAACTTGGGGGGTACTTTGGGGAGAGGCACTAGATACTATACTGAAATTTGGTGCCTCTACCTCAAAAAACAGCTCTCCCAGAGCCTCTAAAACCTCCAGATCAATTCCTCATTATACCCTATGAGAATCGATCTCCACATAGGGAATAATGAAGTGCTCAGCAGACGTTTCCCTCCCCCCCCCCCAACCATTTCTGGCGACTCTGAAGCAAGGGATTGGCCTCTCTACTCACAAGTTGCTGCCAACTTCTTCAAAGTAACACAGACACACCATCCCAAGAGGAAGCCTTTCAATCGGAGACTGAAGCCTCCAGAGGTAGAAAGGCACATGGTCCTCTGGGGGCGGGGCTCCCCCCCACACACACCAGCCAGCTTACTGGCGGGGTGGGAAGGAGCCTGGGATAGTGGAAGAACCCTCTCTGGGACCTGGGGATTGGCAAACCTAGACTTGGTGCAAGAACCTGCAACAGGAGTGGTGGATTTTGAGGGTCGGGACTTAACTTCTACAGCTGGGAGACAGCTGTAGAATTGAGAAAGCAATCAAATGGGATTGAGAACTGGGGATTTAGGCTAGGCACAGAAGTTTGAAGGTTTAAGGGTGTAAGTCAGGGATGGGGAACCTCTGTCCCGAGGGCCGTATGGGGCCCTCAAGGTCACTTGGTAAGGCCCTCAGGGATTGTTGGGCTGAACCGAGCCATGTGGCTACCTCTCTGGGGCCTGGCTGGCCAGCGAGGATCGTGGGGCCCAGCCGCACTGTGCAGCAGCCTCCCCAGGGCCAGGCAGGGATCACAGGACCCAGATGTACTGTGTGGCAGCCTCCCTGGGGCCTGGCTGGCCGGCCAGAATTGCTACAGGGCCTGGAAAAGTAACAGTTCAGTTTGCACTTGATTATCCCAGATGGTGTGGGATAATATGCTAATATGTGACCTAATATGCTAATATTAGGGGATGTGGTCTAATATGCTACTAAGTTCCTGCTGGGCTTTTTCTACAAAAAAGCCCTGGACCTATGCATTTGCCTAGGGCAACAGGCCGCATGTGTGTGTGTGTGTGCCAGATTAGGCTCTCCCCACGTGACTTCAAATAGAAAAACAATTATTTGTATTAATTTTGCCAGCCTGAATCGTTCTCCCTTAGCAGAACACTGTTTTTAAAGGTGATAATTTTTTATGGCCTGCGAATGATGTTATAAATATCCTTATGGCCCTTGGCAGAAAAAAGGTTCCCCACCCCTGGTGTAAGTGATTAATGAAAAGGAGTCTGTGAGGAATTGGGAAGGGAGTGCCTGACTAGTAGTGGAGACTCCTTGGAGTGAGACTCCATGGACGAAGATAAGTGACAGCAAGGTTTGGGGATGGGAGAGCCCTCAGCCCAATATAATGTCATAGAGTTCATTCTCCAAAGTATTCATTTTCTCCAGGAGGACAGATCTTTGTCATTTGAAGTTCAGCGGTAATTCTTGAGACCTTCAGGTTCCATCTGAAGGTTGGCAACTTTATGGAAGCAACCTCTGGGTAACTTGATAGCACCCAACTTACATGAATCAACCAGACCTAACAGTTTGCTCCCGTTCAACAGTAGCCACCCTATGAAAGCCAGTATAGCATTGTAGTATAGCAGCTAGAGCTTCACACTAGGGTCTGGGAAACCCAGGTTTGAGTTGCCATCTTGCTGTGGAAGCTCAATCGATTATTTTGGACCAGTCACACACTTTCACCCTAATCCACTTCACAAGATTGTTGTGCTGATAAAAAGGAGGACAGCTCAGTTCTGTGCTTGCCTTAATAGAACCACTACGATCTAGTGTGGTGGGGAAGATGTTGGCATGCTGAGCGAGAAGTTAGGCAATGGGGTTTCAAGACAATGGTGACCAAGGATGGAGTTGATCAAAACATATGGGTGTACCAATATGCATTCCACAACAAATGAATACAGATACATTCCCACCTAGCTCCCACTCACATTATATTATGTCAGTGATAGTATAGGTACCACAACAAGTGGTTTTTTAAAAACAGCACTATCATAAATAATATTTTATTGTACATGACTGGATCAGGGCCAGGAAAGGAAAAATACAACCTCTCTGACTTTTGGGGAGGAATGAATATGGTTAAACTGACTTTTGTTATCCCCCCTATCTTGTTCTGGCTCACAGCTTTTAAGCTAATGTTAGGTTTTGTGGCACAAAATCTATTCTCTAGCAACAATACAATTAAACATAGGAAAAGTAGAGACTCATAGGCCAATATTTAAGCATTCACAAAGGATTCAATAACTAGGGATTCATTAAGGAGTTTCTTTTCAGTTTGCAGGTAAGACTAGAACAGCATGAAATGATACCTTTACAACACAATACTTTGTAAAAATATATGTTAAAAATATCAAAAGAAGAGCAATACTTGAGAAGCAAGGCATATTAACGAAGTTATAAATGCACATAATGCTTCATTTTAATTAAGATCTATGAATGCTTTGTTTTTATTATTTTTATTTTGTAAGGTACCTTAAGTAGGTTCCTGGAGAGGAGGCATAAAAATGCTCTAAATAAACATGCTAAATGAATGCAGTGCATAAAGTGCCCCAATCCCATAAAATGATTTTTAATATGTTGCACTGGATGAGTTTGATTGTCCTGGGTGAATGTGAATTTGAATATGCATTCCATGGAAGGAATACAGTGCAGGCAGATAGCATCTAAAATACATATACATTCAGATGTACATCTGTGTGTGCATTCAATTTACTTTTAAATTTTTTTATATAACAAGTCAGTGAGGTGGATTAGGCTGAGAGTGTGTGTCCGGGCCAAGTTCACCCAGCACATTTGCTT
The DNA here is from genome assembly GCF_032191835.1 of Heteronotia binoei. NCBI lineage: Eukaryota > Metazoa > Chordata > Lepidosauria > Squamata > Gekkonidae > Heteronotia > Heteronotia binoei. The sequence goes on from NC_083226.1 coordinate 131,892,528, forward strand.
TATAGACTGGGGATTTTAACCTAGGCTTCCTTTATAAGTAGGTTGATACTGGCCACTATGCATTGCTGTCTCTGTTCTTGCCCTGCCTCATATGAGCTGTAGTTATTTCTCTGGGGGAAATTATAGTTTTGTAGACAAACACACAGCCCCCAGTCTGTGTCACGGTACCATCACATGTCCTTGACCAGCAAATGAAGCAAATTATGTACAAAAAATCACAATACCCAGCCATGTCATGTTTTTCTCTGGGTCTTAGGATCAAAGCACTGACCATGAGATCTCTGTAATTCATGTCAATTGAGTCAAAAGAAGATTTGCAATTTACAGAAACACCTGAACAGCATACTCAGGATTGCTACAGCACAGACATTGTCTCCAGATTTTAATGCAATAATTCAGAGCAAGAGGTATCAGTTATCAGAGACTGTTAAATAAACAAAATATTGCAAGTGTCCTAATGTTTTAAGCATGTTTTATTTTAAGTTAAAAAAATCTTTAATTGTGTTTGTGTCCTTAATAAAGTTTATATCTCTGCTACCTGGCATTACACTTCATGACACTCATGGCCCAGCTAACAAGGTCTCATTTATGTCAGATCCAGCCCTTATAACAGATGAGTTTGATTGTTCCTGGTTAGAGTTTTATACTAGGATACAGGTTCAAATCCCCACTCTGCTGTAGAAGCTCATTGAGTGACGCTTGGCCAGTCATACATTCACAGCCTCAACAACCTCAGAGGGTTGTTGTGAAGATAAGATAGAGGAAAGGGTATAAAATGCTTTGTGTCCACACTGTGGAGAAAAGCAAGCTAAAGATGAAATTAACAAATAATAAATACAGCTGGTGACATGAGGACTGGTTGGTTAATAGGTGAGAAGGAGAGAAGGAAGAAGGAAAAGGTGATGATGTGGAGGGAAAGAGGAAATAGTGTAGGAGGGATACAGGGAAAAGTGAGGTGTCCCTGACAAGTCCTTGTGGATTCCCAACCATGCTAGGGCCAGGCTCAGCCATCACTGTGCAACTTGCCCACTGTTTTCCCAGGGATCAACTGTCAGGGGAAGAGAAAAAGGGAATGCTGAAAACAGGGTAGGTTGGCTGGTGGGCAGGAAGGAGAGAAAAAGGCAGGAAAAAGGGAGTGGCTATGGGGGCTTTCAGAAAAGGTAAAGAGGAAATAGTGGAAGGTGCAAGTTAGATACCCTTTCACAAGTCCTTGCAGTCCCTCACTTGTTCTAATTTCCACTCTAATATAAAAACTGTCAATTTGTTTCATAGCGTATTTTAAATGTTTCTCTTTAATTAAAAGAACTTTATTTTGCACCATTAATTTAACATTTTGACCTTTTATTTCCTAAAAAAAGTACTGAAAAAAGTTATTTTGTTAAGAATACTAACTTGATTTGAATAAGGAGCAGAATAATAGAAGTTGCCATCTATGCCTTCATTAATGTTGGCAACAGCTTCTACCAACATACACTATATTACTTTTTCCCTAGATTAGTTTGATTTTCTCATATTAGAATATCCAGAAAAGCCAAAATAACTACTTTTGGGAAGTGTTAAGAAAAAGTTGTAGTAAAATTGTTTTAGAATTGTTTAACTATTGTTCAGATCATTTTTATTCCAGATGCTGGAAACATTTCCCATGGCTCTCCACCCCACCCATATCCTTCCTGTTCTGGGTCGCTTAAAAATAATGATAAACTGCAAGAATTTCAGGACCTGTATATGAAAATGCTAGCTGATCACCCTCGAAACTGAAGCACATGAACTGAAATGAAAATCAAGTAATTTTTCCAATAACATGCAGAATATGAAAAATACTCAAGCAGAGTATTTTGTCGGTGTAAAGAGTGTAGTCTGCCAATGCTATAGCATATCTACAATGGGGCAGCAATATACATGAATCACTAGCCATTGTGACTGCCAGCCACACAGTTGCTTGTACTCATCCACCAGGCACCTACTTTGCTGAACTTCAGCCACCTGTTGAAAACTTTGGTAACTTTTAATGTATCCTAAAATTGTTTTGGACATCTTCTGCAGGACTATCAATGGGCCCAGTGAGTTTTGTGGTATCAAGTCATCCTGCAGTTACCACACAACAAGGTAAGTTGTGTAAATTGAACAATAGCATATTTCTGTTTTACTGACAGAACTCAAGGTTTGAAGGCTGGCAATATTGTTGCTGTTGCGTAGAAACTCCTATGATGGTCTTCCATCATGTACAGGCCCAGTGATAACAGCTGGAACCATGCAGTTATATATTTAAATTATGTTAGATATTTTAATTTTTTGCATTGCGTCAAAACTCAGTATACTAATTTTAGAGTTCTTTAGACTAGCCCCTGTAAACACTGGGCGTTTTCACACTCACCTTCAAGTGGTGCGACCACCCTCCTCACGCCGGCGGATCTGCAGGGATTTCGCACCAGAAGCGCCGGCGCACCCAAAAGAGCCGGCGACTTCCGTCGCGAAACCAGCTCAAACGTTTTCCTGCTTCTTGGCGGTTTCCGTTTGAGCTGGTTTCGCGACGGAAGTCGCCGGCTCTTTTGGGTGCGCCGGCGCTTCTGGTGCGAAATCCCTGCAGATCCGCCGGCGTGAGGAGGGTGGTCGCACCACTTGAAGGTCAGTGCGAAAACGCCCACTGTCTTCGGACTTAGGCATCAGTTATATCTTATGTTTTCTTCCATGTTATGTAAACAACTTTTTTCTCATGTAAGTTTACCAGCCAGGCTTGCTTTGTCATGGAGAACAGAACATAAGAATATAAGAGAACATAAGAGAAGCCATGTTGGATCAGGCCAATGGCCCATCCAGTCCAACACTTTGTGTCACACAGTGGCCAATATATGTGTGTGTGTATACACACACACACATATACATACATACACACACACACACACACATATATACTGTGGCTAATAGCCACTGATGGACCTCTGCTCCATATTTTTATCCAATCCCCTCTTAAAGCTGGCTATGCTTGTAGCCGCCACCATCTCATGTATCCATAGGAAGAAACCAAAAGTGCTGCTCTTTCCCACCCCTGGCCTTTTCTAACTGAAAAAAGACCAATGTGCTTGTACTTCCACAGGAGAAAATTTGGGCTGGGTCCAGACCGGCAGCTTGGGACACACGGGAGGTGTCCCAAATCAGGCCCACTCAAAATGGAGCAGCGGAAGTTCCTCCACAAGCTCCCCCGCGAAGCAGCAGTATCCCATGCATGGTCAGATGGCTGTAGAACACCTCAGCTCAGTTTGGGTTTCTTCCCCCCATATTCATTTCAGTGGTCATGTTAGGCTTCCCAAGCCTCCCGCCCTGGCGGGAGAATACTGGATTTTCAGCCTCTTTTCCCGCTTTCCATAACTCTGGAAGCGGGGGGAGGAGGGGGGAATGGCGCCAAGGAGCATTTGCGTCGTCCGGGGAGGAGGTGCTGAGCCTGGCAAGGGAATCTTGAGAAGGGAGGCTGGCTCGCCAGCGAGCGGGTGGAGGTGGCTGCCGAACGCAGGCGGGTCTTGACGGACTCCAATGCCCGATGCTTCTCCTCCTCCCTTCCCTTCCCACCCAGCCCCGTTGCAGCAGCCGTTCTTCCTTTTCGCAAGCTGCTTCCCACGCCCAGTCAGCTGGCTGGGGGGGGGAGAGAGAAGCCCCGCCTGCAAAGGACCATGTGCCTTTGCACCTCCGGAGGCTTGATTGCAAGGCTCCACTTTGGGATGGTGTGACTGCTGCTGTAAAGAAGCTGGCAGCAACTCGTGAGTAGAAAGGCCAGTCCCTCGCTTCAGTTGCCAGAAAGGGGGGGGGGAGGGAGGAGGAGAGGGAAACATCTTCATTATTCCCTATGTGGAGATCAATTCTCATAGGGTATAATGGGGAATTAATCTGGAGGTTTTGGGGGCTCTGGGGGAGCTGTTTTTTGAGGTAGAGGCACCAAATTTTCAATATAGTATTTAGCGCCTCTCCCCAAAGTACCCTCCAAGTTTCAAAACGATTGGACCAGGGGGTCCAATTCTATGAGCCCCAAAAGAAGGTGCCCCTATTCTTTGTTATTTCCTATAGAAGGAAGACATTTTAAAAAGTGTGCTGTCCCTTTAAATGTGATGGCCAGAACTCTCTTGGAGTTCAATTATGCTTGTCACACCCTTGTTCTTGGCTCCGCCCCAATGTCTCCTGGCTCCACCCCCAAAGTCTCCTGGCTCCACCCCCAAAGTCCCCAGATATTTCTTGAATTGGACTTGGCAACCCTAGGTCATGTGCACATGCACCCATGCGCCTATGCACTTGGAAGCAATGTATTTAATTTTTTAAAAAGCCAGAAGCAGTTTGAGGCAGACTGGTGGGTTCACACTGCCAATCCCCCTCACTTGCATGCTCCAGCGTTCAAATGCCAGAGAGGCAGATGGCGTGTGGCGCAAAAATTTGCTATCACTTCGGAAGTGGTAGCTTTTTGAGTAATCTCAGAGATGCCTAAGGATGGGGTGAGTACGGAAGCGGGATGGGAGGTAGATGTGCTTGTTTGGACTTGATTTTTTGTTCCATCTGGGAGCCGTTCCTGTGTCAGCTTAAAGTGCCAGTCTGGACCCAGCCATAGTAACTTTTTTTCCCCAAGCAAGGATAAAAATAGCTTGCCAGTGGTGCTATCCAGTGAGAAAATGGCAAGGAAGTAAAGGGTTAACGTTCCGCTCTGCAGGCTGTACTCCTCCTTGATAAAGCATTACTGAAACCTAAAACCTAACTGTTAAAAGGGGATGGAATTAGCATACCCAAAAATTATAATGCACATTTAAGCAGATACAAATGAAAATGGACCAAGTGGTTCCCATTCCAACTGCATCCTTTATTGGCTATACTATGTGAAGACAAATCGCAAAACTGCATACAACACCTTTTGGGAACTGACATATCAAGCCATATTTCTAAGTACAATATTTCCAAAACGTATTATGTTTTATATTGCTTGCCTTGAAGACTGTTGACAGGTTTAGGAGATGGTGAGAAAAAGGAGTGACCAGATAACTTAACCTAAGCTGCAAATTTTATTTGAATTAACTTGCAAATGAACTTCATTCACTACAAAGCAATCTAGCAATGTCAGCTCAGCAATTTACCTTAATTGCTGATAACCACAATGGAAGATCACATTGGCCAAAGAACACAGGGAGATAAAATTTGAAACTGTGACAGCAGCAAGATTTAAAATGGCAGTCTCCTAGTAAAGGACAGAAAATTTGCAAGACTGATAACCTTCTTCACACATCATATTACCAGCTCTGTCCAACACTCTCTCTCCTAGGGACTTTGGCCCAGTTAATGGTTTAGAAATAAAAGGCTGTTAACAAATCTATGTAATTTAGATAATTTTGATTCCATTTAAATTCAGCTGCTGTTCCTTCGAATTATTACATGCTTTATTGATTTTTCAGACATACATCCACAGTAGCTGCCACTAAGCTGCAAAGAAAAGAACAGAACATCTGGAAAATGAATATTAAACTGTTGTGCATTTGCATCCCTGATGTTTTTGTCATTGGTAGTAATTTTGAGATTGCTAATAAAAATAACTCTCTTGGTTCATTGCATATATTGGGGTATAATACTGGGCACTAACTGGATGGGCTATCCCACCCTCAGGCTGTCCAATTTCCTTTTGCTGCTGTAGGAGCAGCCGCACAAACAGTAAATCCATTAGGGTCCATGAAGGTCTAGCTCTCACAGCTAAAAACAGACACAGAGCAAAAGGTCACCTCTCTCTTAGCTTATTTTAAAACTGCCTATCACTTTCCCACAAGGTCCATATTGTGCTTCCTCTGGTTCCCATATAGATACATTTAATTTGATGCTCTTTGTCATTTTAAAAGTTAATTTTAGATTCTGGAATCATAGTGCACCACATTTTAACCGAATAAACATTAACTCGGTATTTTAGGTTTATTCCTGTTAGAAAACATAGTAATTCACTGACAAAATCTTATTTTTAATAACAGTGGACTGGATCAAACCTACTGTAGCAAAGTGAGAGATTCTACCTCATCATTCCTTCCGTAGCCTATTAAGAACAGGGCTGGCCCTAGCCTATCTGGTGCCCTAGGTAAGGCTAAATTCTCCCCCACCACCCCGGCACTGGTAACCAAATTCACCCCCAAAACTGAGCACCTCCCAAGTCCTCATAGGAACACAGAATCACAGAGCTGGAAGGGACCTCCAGGGTAATGTAGTCCAACCATCTGCACAATGCAAGAAATTCACAAATACCTCCCTCTAAGTTGCACAGGATCTGGTCTGCCTATGTCTCTCCTACACTGCCAAATGTCTCTGCAAAGGGGACCTCCAGGGCAATGTTTTCCAATCCCCAGCACAATGCAGGAACTTCATACTTCCCTCTAAGTTGCACAGGATCAGGTCTGCCTATCTCTCTCCTACATTGCCAAATGTCTCTGCAGAAGGAACCTCCAGGGTAATCTAGTCCAACCACCAGCACAATGAAGGAACTTCATACCTCTCTCTGAGTTCTCCCACACTGTAAGGAAGGCAGCAGGCAAGGTAGAAAGGCAGCAGGTGAGCTAGAAAGGTGAAAGACGAGGCAGAAAGCCAGTGGGAGGCCCTGTCAATTGCACCGCAGAGCTAATGAGCCAAGCCTCTCTTCCTTCTATTGGCTGAAGCTCCTCCCCCTCCTGATCCCCCAGGGATGGAAGGAAGGAGACAAAGATTCCTTTGCCCAGTTCCCTGGATCTCATGGGGGAGAGATATAAAGAAAGCGCCTTTAAGACCAACAAGTGCTAATGTTTTTATCATGTTTGATTTTAAGGGTTTGTTTTTAAAAAAATTAAATTGTATTTGTCTGTGTACTTTACAAAGTTTATATCTCTGCTACCTGGCATTATATTTTATGATACACATGACCAGGCCTGACAAGGTCTCATTTATGTCAGATTCCACCCTCATAACAAATGAGTTCAACATCCCTGATACAGCATTAGATAATGATCATTCCTATGTATACTGTAAACATATATCTTATTTTAAAAAAATGTTTACATTGAAATTATTTTGGGAACAATATGTAATAATACGTTTAATGATAATACATTATTAAAGAGTTCAGTGTTTTCAATGTTTTAAAGTTTAACTTAGTACCAAGATATGCTGATAGCCCTACTTAGCGTTCCCTCTAAACTGAGTTAGTGTGAGCTAGCTCACAATTTTTTAGCTTCTGGTTCACATTTTTGTCTTAGCTCAGGAAAAATGGCTCCAGAGCAAAGTTTAAGCAGTAGCCAAATCTCTTATTTACAAGCTTCATGCCAGTAGCTCATGAAGCAGAATATTTGCTCACAAGACTCCACAGCTTGGAGGGAGCATTAGTCCTATTACCTATTATAACTATATATGAATGTTTTTGTACAAATAATATATTTGCTTTGTTTATGATAGAATTTGTTTTCTGCCCTCAATTCTTACTTCCAAGTAAAAGTATTTATAACAGGGATGTACATAGGATGTGCAAAACAGTAATGTTCAGGAGGACACTCTTAAAGAGATTAGAACAGCTGCAGAATTAAAATCCCAAAACGGCACTTTTGTAATAGAATAGAATTGTAGTCCACTGCAGTGTAGTTTATTTGCTTTTACTGCACAATCTTTACTTTGCCGTCCACTTTTTGAACCTTGCCTTAGAGATAGTTGGAGTTCACATTGTCCTTGATTTCTGTAATCCTGGTCCTACTGCATCATTCATTAGTTGTCTTATGCTGTCTAACTGCACTGTTTAAATTCTGTAAAATACCTTGAGTCTTGGCAAGAAAGGTGGACTATAAAATAAACTTTCTCTTTAGGAGCAAGTGAAATGCTACCTAAGCAAAGGGTTTTCAAAATGCATAACATGAAAAAAAGCATACCTTTTCAATTTTTCCACAGGGAAAACTACAATTTCTTCCCTTTTGTAATGTGAAATGAAAAGCAAAATTTGTGATGTAAAAATTATTTAAGAAAATCTACAGTTTTCAATAATGTCAGTTCCGGTGTACACTGCAAACATATACAAAATGTTCAAGACTTTTGGAAATGTAAATAATGTTGGCAACAATTAATATGCAACAAACAATATGTATTGTTCAATGGTAATACATTAGAAAAAAGTTCCATGTATTCAATGTTATAAAGTTAAATATCCAAATATGCTGATAGCCCTACCTAATGTAACTGTCTGAGAGTGTTTCTGTCCAAATAATTAACTTTCTTTTGTTTACTACAAAATTTGTTTTTGATCTTCTACTTTCTTCTACCGCTCAGGTGGCAGAAATTAAGATACATGTCCTTGGGGTTGTCAGCTCCAGGTTGGGATTCATACCTGGTGTCAAAGAGTCCAGGGCTGAACCCCAGGGGTCCCAGAGCTGTTGATAACAAGTAACCAAACCCTTCTTTATTTTTAAAATTATATTCCGCTCAATCCGACAGATATAAAAACGCTCAACTATTAAAACAGAAGGTATAATATTCAGGCAACACAACACTCTAATATCACACAGCAAGAAAAAAAAACTAGCTCAACTACCTAACACATTTTTAAGACCTGCATTAGAGAGCACTAGAAAACTAGTTTAACTATCTAACACATTTTCAAGACCTGTGTTAGACAGCCATAACTTAAGCATTATCTACATTGCTGTCTGTTGCAATATGAGAATAACATAGTCCAGGCCTTCAGTCTATCAAAATCCAAGCTAGCCTCTTTTTTCCGGGCTCTTAGCTCAATTATAGTTTTTTGGCTGAGCATCATCTGGTGATTATGACACTCAGTCAGGACATGTTCTTACTGGAATCCTCTCAAAAATTACCTCATCACCCCTGACTCCTCCCCTTTCATCCTATAGGCTGTAGGTTCTCTTGTGAAGCTAATTACCACATTTACAGTTCTGACCTTGAAGATTATAATGGCTATGCAGAGAGACCAATTAGCAACACATGCATATTATCATTCACATTAACCCGTGGGGGAGTCAATGGTGATTTGCCTCACATCTGGAGCCTGGGGTGGGTAGGATATAGGGAAGGGCAGGGACTTCAATGAGGTGTAATGCCATAAACTTTACCTTCCAAAGCAGCAATTGTCTCCAGGTGAACAATCAGTTGTAATCCTAGGAGCTATCCAATCACCACCTGGAGGTTGGCAACACTACATATCCTATAGCTAAATAAGCAGTTTGCAACTCTTCCTCGAGACTTAGATACACTTGCAATTTTTCTTATAGAAAATGAAGATATTTACAGTTTCAAATATCATAAATATGCCAAACCTTCATAGCCCTGACCAGGTTAGCCCAATCTTCTCAAATTTTACATTTGTAGTATTGATATTGTAGGTATATCGCAGTGTCAAATATGCTCACTCTTATCTGTACTAGTTATTTCATGCTTATGTAGTTCAAATATTATTAAAATATTGTATCTCTGACACACATTTGAATATGACCATGAAGGAATCTTTCCATCTTAATTTCTTTTAGCTAACATGACGTTATGGGAGGGAAGGTGTCATGTATAGCCCAATCTTGTTAGACAGAGCACAGAAGTTAAGCAAGATGGGAGACCTCCAAGGAAGTCTCTGCAAAGGAAGGCAAATCACTTCTGCTTCTCACTTGCCTTGGAAGCCTTTTGCTGGGGTCGCCATGAGCTGGCTGTGACTTTGGACACACAACATGCTGCTAAGAAAATTATTTTTAATACCACAGACACATTTTTAAAATAAACCTCAATAGCGGTTATGAAATCTAGAATGCAGACACTATAGTGAATATTTAATCCTACGGATATAACCATCCGTTCAACCATCACTAATTCGCATCTGGTCTTGAGAGCGAACCCCAGTCAAGGCCTTTGAAAACAGGACTAAGGAGGTTTATTCCCAACATACAGTAGCTCTCTAACATAGTCATCAAGTCAGATCTTTGCCGCAGTACAATGGCACAACTGATGATGAACAGAAGAGCTCTTAGTCCAGTGAGTATTGGGTGACTCAAGGAGCAAATATCTGGCACTGAATATCTGCTGATTCTGGTCTGGTTCATAAATCACTTATTGCAATATTGTTAAGTGCTGATATTGTAGCTCACAGGCTGTTTGAACTCCTGGATTCTGTGCTTGAATCTCTTCTAACAAAGAGCCTATCTGCCCACAGGCCCCAGGTAACTGGCATAGTATCACCGGAACTACTTATTTTAAAAAATTATGCTTTTCTGTGGGAAGTGCAGAAAGCACATGTGAGGAAGGCACTATGTTCTGACCCCTCCATATATTCTAACCACACAGCAGTTGGTCCCTTTACATATGGCTGCTGGGGAACCACAGAAGGTACAGGGCATTAATACCAACAGAATCAATGGACAGTATCTTATACCAGCACAATGCTGTGAGCTGTGATGTCAAACCAACATCTTACTGTTACAAACAATCTCTGAACATGGCATGGGGGCAGAAATGGTATCCCTAGGAGTATGATCTTATTCAGTTATGAAAAAAATGCATTATATTTAAATCCACAGGATGGTTTTGAAATAGGCATAATTGGGATTAGTATGTAAAACAATTTTTCTTTAGAGCAAAGTTTCTTCCAACCACATTATCTAAGCAAAAACAGAACATACAGAGCACAAACAAAAGGTCTGAGCTATAGAAGAAAAGAAGGAAGAAACTATATTTCTATGCAATAGTCCCAATATGCGTAAAATTAGATATAATTTTACTTGTGGGAGTAGACTGACAGCTCACTAAAATGATGCATTGTGAACCAGCTGAGTATTTTAGGCCTACATTCTGTTAACTAAACCTAAACCTGAAAAACATTTATGTCCTATACGTGCAAAAGCAGAGAACAAACAGCCCAGTCCAAATCTTACTTTCTTACAAGTCCACTCAGTGAAACCTTCTTGGAATGGAATTAGTAATTTGTTTCAGAACAGATGTATTACAAATTGCTAATTCCATTCCAGATTCAATGGGAACATTTTAATTGCGAGTCAAGACCTTCATAATTTATACTGGGGAGGCAAGCAGTAAAATGTTTTTGGTGGGAAAGTCCCATACAGCCCAGTGCCACTGTCCTCATGATGGTAGCACAGACTGATTTTGGGATTGAGGAGTATCTTCTCATACCACACTTCCCTGTTACTACACCAAGCACACCTGTGAAAAAGGCCAAAGCAATGTTTGCTTCAGGAAATTGCCTGCTTGGCACTATTTATAGCTAGCCACTCCTGATATGAATTCTGGTAGTATTCCTGAGGCACACTCTTCCCTGCCTTGGGAAACAAAATTATAACATTTTCTGCCCTTAATTCCAAGGAGAAGAACAAAGACTGAACACAATAAAAATGTTGGGGGACAGGATTAACAAGAGCTTTTCAGGTTCAACTTTGTACCACTAACGTGTATGTGTGTATAAATACTGAAATATGGAAAGTTAGCCAGGATTTGCCAAGTTCCCATCAAGTTTCTTAACCTTTCAGATGACCATTACAGCCTTTATAAAACACAAACCTCAGCCTGCGCCAATAGCTTTCTGATCACCCTTACTCTAGTGTGTACTATAGCAGACCACCACATCTAACAGTCACCTCAAGTGACTTGAGATGGAGCAAGATCCCTATGCTTCTGAAAGGAATCTCTAACCAAGGATGACCAAACTTGCTTAACATAAGAGCTACATTGAATAAGTGTCAGATGTTTGACAGCCTCAAGACAAGGAGGGAAGGAGGGAGGGAGAGGTGGAAATAACACAACTTTATCTTTAAATACATTCTCCAATTGAATTTTTTTTTTAAATTCTCCAAGCTATTGGCTGGCTTGGCATGGAGAAATTATTTAAAGAGACAAATGCCTTCTCCAAGCTGGCCAATGAGGCAGGGGGGCTTCGAGAACCACACAATATTTGTGAAAAAGCCACATGTGGTTCCCAAGACACAGTTTGTCCACCCCTACTCTAAACCCTATTTGACTTAAACCTCCATTAAAACAGTTCTTTCCCCCTTTTTTACTCCCACTCCCTCCAGGTGTTCAGACGGCCCTGAATAGCAGTTTTTGGATCTCTCTCCAGACCACCAGGGTACAAAGAGAATTGGCAGAAAAGGGGACAGACTTCATTCCATCCTTTACATATACCAAAAGCACCAAAAGTGCAATTCATAAAGGTATTTTCCTTTTAAAATTAAAAAAATAGCACTTCCAAAGCAACTGACACCTGCTGGATTATACACATCAAGGAAAGGTAAATCAGTAGCTACCAGATTCTTACTTGGACTGCAGCAATGTAGTGAATACAAGGCTACCAAAGTGCTAAAATGCTGAGATAAAATATTCAATACATTAGCACTACCTCTTGTTATTTTACCAAAACCATATCACTTGTATAGTTGTATAATTTGCATAATTTATGAACATAAGGAGCAGCCTTCTACTGAATCAGACCTATCCAACTTCGTATTTACTAAATCAGACCCATTCAGCTGTAAATCGTAAAGACTTTCCAGTGTGAAATCATTTTTAAGCAAAGTCTGCTAGAGGTTGAACCTAAGAACTCCATTCTACCATGAAGGGAGGACCCCTCTTCAATACCTGATACATTCAAAACCTAATTCAGCAGCCAGTCTCTTCTATTCAAAATGTTCAAACAAACTCATCTGTAGCTCTCACATATCCCTATTTTCCTCAGGATACCAACTGAAACTTACATTTGCCCTATTACTGAACTTTGGGTCTCCCATCCAAACTCCCAGAAACTAAAACCTGTAGTGGTTGCCTCTTGATTATCCCTACATGCAGACATATAGGTGAAGTCTTTAGATTGTGTTTAAATAAACAAATAAAATTAAACTTGTGAATACTGCCCATTCAAATCCAATGAATCCAATTAAACTATTATAGAGTGTTATATTTATAATGACAAATTGACTTTGTGTATAGAAAATCATGTTACTGAGTCCTTTGCTTCATTTGTGATTTAAAAGGGCTCATAAAATTGCCAGGTCAATCTATATCCAAGTATCTGAACAGATATTATATTAAAAGGTTTATAGATGCCAGCAATTTCATAAACTCATGTTCCAAAATATTCTGTTGTTTAGACTAATTCCCGAGGGTGTATTGTTGTAGAGAAAATGATGTCACAGGCTGTAATTAATCAGTAACAGAAATCATTCCAAAATACTAAAGTTATGGAAAATAGTAAGAGGGAAGATATTATGATGTTTTTCATAATTGAATGTACACTTGGTAAACTTCCAATCACCACTTCACTTAATTTTTGTTCTCTTTCACTTATTGAAAAATAAGTATTTTCCAGCTTTCAGAAAAATTGGCAAGGGATGTAACCAATGGTACTTCACAGCACTTTCTATGAAGGAGTTAGTGTGGCAATATTAACATCAGTTGCAGCTTTCAGTCCCAGAATCTTGAATACAAAGGCTCACCACCAGAACATTATAATAATATACAGGTGTCATTTTGCAGAAAAATAGGTGGTGGAGCTCATCCAGGTATTGTTATGCAATTGCACCGACTATTCAATGGACAAGAAGGTGGAACTCTCAGAAGGAGGAGGAGGAACTCTCAGAAAGGTTCAGGAGCTCCCACTGGATCTGAGGCCTGATAATATATAACGGAGTGGCTCTAAACAGGCAGGATAACCACAAACTGCTTCATCACAGGATAACCACAAACTGCCCATACACAACTGAAGGGAGGGGGGCATAGCCAAATAATTCAACCATGGTGTTAACTGGGACAACCTCAACAGGTGGATTGATTGCCAACTGGCTAAGTATCTCTAAAATGTCTAAATTTTCTGGAAAAATGAACAGAAATTACACTGCAGAATTCTCAAACCTCACAAGAGAATCTCAAATGCATTCTCGCTGTATACATACTTTTCACTCTACCTAGAGTTACAAGAAAACAAAATGCTAGCTATGGAAAGGAGCTTTCAGGTCAGCAGGTGTGGTTTACAGGTAGCCCTGAGCACTGCTCAAAATAAATGAGCTGGGGAAAGCTGTGGTGTTGAGAAACATTGGACACCCCATAGGAAAGTCAAATCTTCCTATCTTCACAAAACCTAACCTCAGCCTTTATGTCAGAAATAACATCACCCTGATTGTAAGCAGGAACATAATGGTAAAATTTATTAGCGCCCCATTCTTAATGTTTCAGAGTTACTTTTGGAGACCTGAAGCAAGGCCAGGGGGCAACTCTCGCCATACCCGGAGCCGGTGTTTCGCCTGCCAGTCCAAAACTTGGGAAGAGAAGAAGCGGCATGAAGGTCGCGCCGCCTAAAGCTGAACTGCCAGCAATGCCAAGATATGGCTGTTCGTGGTCCCGGCGGCGAGCAGCCCAGCGCTGACGCCCTGCTGGCCAAGGGAAGCGAGGCTGGGGGAAGTGGTGGCGAGGGGGGCTCCGGGAAACTAGCGGGCTGCAATCCCCGCAGGGAAGCGGGGGGGGGGGAGGGGCGGGAGCAGCTACCTGTTTGTCCAGCGCCGCGTCTTTGGCGCTGCCGGCGGAAGCGCCCTTGGGCGCGGGCGTCCTCTCACAGGTGCAGCCTTCCAGCATGTACATGCCGGCGGGCCGGGTGCTCTGCTCGCTCTCGAAGTAGAAGAGCATGTTCTGGTAGAGCGCGAACCACTTCTCATGCCAGCGGCTCGTCTCCGCCGTCTTCTTGGTCAGGTAACCGCGCTTGGTGCCTTCCTTGCGGGCCTGCATGGCCAGGTACAAGGCATGTCCCTCGTTGTAGCGCACGCTCTTCTGCATGATCCCTCCGAGTTGGCGGCGCGGCGCCACTGCCCCCCCCCCCCCGCTGCCTGCTGTCACCTTCCCTCAGTGGGCGCCCGTCGTCGAGCGGCAGCGGCAGCGCCTCATGAGCGCAGGTTCTCGGTGGGCGAGAGCGAGGCAGTGGCTCTCGGTTGTGGCGCGCTGCTGAGGAGACCTGGCGCTGGCGCCCTCCTCTGTTGTGGCTAGCGCTGCCCCCGCCCGCCCCTCCAAGCGCTACTGCTGGTCTCTGCTGCTTTGACCGCGCGGGGCTCCAGGTTTCTCCGCCCTCCCTCGGGCGCCCGGCTCATGCCTACCCCCCTCTCGAAGGATGCGCACCAGAAAAGTTCTTCGAGGCGCGCTTTTCGCAGGCTGTCGCCCAGCACAGTCCGCCCAGGTTTCTCCCTCGCCCCGCCGCTGTACCCACACCAGCAGGCGCCAGAAGGGGAGATGTCACGTGGGAGATCAGCTGTAATCGGCTTTGCGACCAATTTAAAGAGCAAAGTCGCCGCCGCAGCCGCTGCCGGGGCACACGCGCCCTCCCTTGGAATGCGCGCGCGCCTGGCTGCGCGTGGAGGGCTGGAACTCCCTCCGCCTCCTTCCCCTTCGCTTCGCTTCGCTTGCAGCTTCCAGGGGCTTCTTTCCAGCCAGCCGAGCTGGCCGAAGGGACCGTGGAAAGGAAGCTGAGAAGGCGGCAAGCAGGCACAGATTCCTGCAGCCTCTGCTGTAGAAAGTGCGCTCCGAGGAATGGATGCTCTGAACCGAAGTGGCAGTGGAAGGCTACTGAAACCACGAAGGCAGGGGCCAGAGCTGATTGCTCTCCGAGCTCTCTCGTGTTAACTTCTCGACGACGGGATTAAAATGGGACAAGAATAAAATGCTGTCAGATGTTTACGGCACACGCAAGGCGCTTCAAGGACTCGGCTTTTTATGATTTACATGTTTCAGGGTTGAGCCAAACAGGGAACAAGCAATAAATAAAAAGGAGGGTGCTGCTGAAAGATGGATCCTGTACCAGCACAAAAAAAAATTGGCCTTTGGCTTTTCAAGCAGGACTCCTGGCAAGTAGGTGGAATGCACCTCGGCACAGTAAATTTCTGCTTGTTACGCTTTTGCTCAAAGCCACAAGACCCCTGCCAGGAAAAACTGGCAGCCCTGTTAGTACCCACACAGAGATGAGGTGGCTTTACCGTCACAGGGTGCAATCTTCAGGTGAGCTTCAGTCCCATGCTCTCTCTCTTTCTATTTTTTTGGCCCTATGCTGCTGTCTCCAGCTATTCCAGAAACCAAGAGTGAAACAAAATGCTTTGGAAAAATACTACACCTCATTCTTTTTTGCAGTGGATCGTGACCTGTGGCTTTGCTCCAGTGCACAGTGTAGGTTTTGTTTTTTAGAATTGGGGCTCTCAGTCTGCTAAAGAAAAGAAACAATCATGAGTTTTGGTCAATGCAGTATTCATACATTTCTATAATCAATCAGAAAATCTGAGGATGCTTTATTTTTAACATACTGCCTTAAAAATAACAGGACTACAAATCATAATTATGCATAACAGACTGTCTCTGCCTCTCTGAAACTAGCTTAGAAGTTCAGTAGCAGGAGTATGCAACCCTCATGCTTGCCAAACAGTGGCATTTTGCTTGGCACACAGGACTGATCCAGGTGAGCACCTGGGGTACTGGTAGTAACTGGTGGTGTTGCTATCCCCTCCGGGTCCTACATAGCTGCCAGCCAGAGCTAAGGCAAGCCACTCAAGTGCTGGCAGTGCTTCTGCGGCTTAGCTTGCTTCCAGTGTGTCTGGCTAAGTGCAGTCTTCATCTCTCCCCATTTGTGGGCACACCAGCATCTTCGCAAGTGTATGTTACATTTTTGAGGGAAGTAGTTGGTCCAAAAATAGTGCAAAGCCCAGGTCTGTAGTATCAGAAAAATTGGCTCAATGGCAGAAAATTAAAATCCGCACAAAACAAGATTTTTTCAAAGAAAAAAACATAAAATTAGATATCCTCTTAGAAATATTACACATAAATAAAATTAAAGTATTACTTCTACACAGAATGCTGTATGAATCTCTGAATTTCTGGCCATTTTTCTTTCTTTCATTTTTTGCTGCTCCACTTAAGGATGGATTTAATGATTCAATGCACCAGTACCACAAAGAGACTGGAGGATGGGCGCTCTATCCAGATGGATACATGCAGTGGAAATAGCATCACTATCTCAAGTGGCCTGGGTTTGTTTACTCCTTCCAGTGCTTGTATTGTGAGGAGAAAGGTAACAGAGCTATTACTGAAATCTAGAAACCCCACATTCTGTGCCATTCTACTGTTGAACAGAGTTACTAGTGTCAAATACAGCATTCAAAGAACAATCACCAAAGAATCACAAAAGGTAGCTGGCTGGGCCCCCTTGATCTCTGCAATTTGAGCATTCCTTCCAAACAAGAGGTTTAAATGTGCACTGTCCCTGGGTACTTCATTGCTGACCTGAAAGTGACGATTATTCAATGACTATACAATTGTATGTTGTACAATTGTAAACTTAAAAAGCATGGGGAAATTTGACTCAAAGATGAGACATTTCTAACCCAGTACAGATGCCATTGAACTCAGCAAACCTAGGGAGACTGTGATTGCATATCAGTTGCTATTATAAATGATAACTGTTGACTTCAAAAACATTTGAGTCTTACAAGTACCTGAACTTTTCGCATATTGATCCCACTGTTCATAAGTTTTCTATGTATAACAATATTTATATGTTATATACTCCTGCCCCACACACTCCAAATAGGGATACATTTATTAATCAGATGATTGCAGTTCTACTCCATTTAAAAAGCTTATTTCACAGTAAATCCGTTAGCTTTTAAGGTGGCATGAGACTATTTTATTCTGGCCTGAGATCAAAAAGAATTAATGAACGCCAAGCAATAACAACAAAATCCAAAGTTCACTAGCACACACACTAATAATAATACTGTGGGGGGGTGTATACACTTTTAAATGAGTCCTCAAGAACTCGTTTCTGTTTCCCTCTCCAGGCCTGTATGACAGAGGCCTCACTTAGGACTTGGCTGCACTCTGTGTGTGTGTATGTGTGTGTATTAGTGTTCTGCATTTATATAGGTTCCCTCTCAGTTTTAAGCAAAAAGAAACCTGTTGTTAAGTTTACTGGCACTTACTGTGCTCTGGCTAAAAAGCAGGACTAAAGAGTGAACCGAAGCAGGATAAATAATCTCACACACACAAACGATACCTTAGGGGATATTACGTGGTATTAGAAGTAGGATGTTCAGAGAGTTGTGCTTCTCCAAAGCTTATGCTACAATAAAATGTGTTAGTCTTAAAAGTACTCCTGAACTCTACTATTATACATAACACCAAGACTGTTTTTGAGCAGGAACGCAGTTACGGCTGGCTTGGTATCAGAGGATGTGACCTAATATGCAAATAAGTCCCTGCTGGGCTTTTTCTGCAAAAAGCCCTATGTGCAACAATGGTTATGTCAGGAGGTGTAGCCTAATAGGCAAATGAGTTCCTGCTGGCCTTTTTTACCAAAAAAGCCCTGCATAACACAGTTTGAGTTCAGTCACCTCACCTGGCAGATTACAAATTTCCTTTGCACATTTGAACACAAAAAATTTTGGTGTTGAATGAATCACAAATGCTCTTTGCACATGCATAATCTCATAATGCTTTTCCCATTTCTGTCAGTCCTTTGTTTATGTTGAAAAATTAATACAATCACAATAGATGTTCCAGTCCTACTGGAAGTGGGTAGGAAGTGTGTGGTTTGCATCTCTGCTCTTGGTTTGCTCATTTTGATCACAAACAAGAACAAGCATCAAATTATCCCAGTTTGAATACACACTTAAGTTAAAACGCACAAGTAAGGCTGATGTATTCTTGCTGCAGTATCAGCTCTGTTGAAAGGTCAGTCAGACTTGCAAGATATCTACTACAAAATCCAAAATGGCAAAATCCGAATTAACAAGCTGTTCCAGTTGTCTGCAGTTAGCATCTGTGTAACATTGACATCCCTCTCTTCACTAATCACCATAAAGGATTGCCAGCTACAATAATACTGTGGCGGTTTCAAAAGTAAACAGGATATACAGTTTACAACCTAGGCCTTCTGAGCTCAAGAAACTCATGTATTTCTCTCTGTGTGTCTCTTTTTGTATGTGTGAGATGATATAATTTTTGATATAACATTTCTGGAACCCCATTTATTAACCTTTTCTCCAACAAACTACAAAACTGTTTCTGAAACCTAATGTCTCAATTACACAGTAAAATATGGTGAGGAAAGTCATGACCCAAATAATGAAAATCTTGTTTAATTTTTTTAAAGTAGCATTTAAAATATTTTTAAAGTGTGCGGGTCCTAATTTTATGTCTCTTATTTTCAGTTTCTAAGAATGTTACATGTTTTTTTTTTACATTTTGTTCTTAACATAAACAGGATTGCATAGTGATGAGTCAGTATCTAAATGTATGAAAAAGTACTGTGCTTTGAAAGTGCTGTAGATTCAGGGTTCACATAGTTCAATCACATACCTAATTGCTTTCTGATCCAGCTAGGGTGGTATACTTATGGAAACAGATTTTTGTAGTTATGCCTCCTGGGAACAGCATGTTCCAAAAGATTTGTACTGTGCACAAGGCTTCAGTGCTGCGGATTTCCAGCTTCCAGGGCTACACAGACAAAGAGCTCCAAGTGCAAGTGCATTTGTGCCCCTGATCAGTTTTCACAATACAGGATTTTTTTTTTTGTTGGCAAATAACTTCCTCCCAGTCCAAGGACCATCTCAGCCAAAATAACCAACTTTTACTTGAAAACCTAAGCAAAGATTGTGAACAGTTTGTCCACATTCAGTGTACTTCAAAATATTTAAAAACTGTATACATTATTCTCCACAAAGCACAACTTGAGTATGAACACAGTGCAATTATATTATGCAATTATGTTATACTTAACAATGGACATGATATTTATAAGTCAACAACCCCAGGGTACTGGTAACACCTATTTCCTCTGTTTCATTGGCTTTTATTTGCTCTTCCTAAATTGAAGAAACAACTGATTCAGATTACTGTTCCAAATCCACTGTAGCTACAGGCCTGACTTCCAGTCTAGATTACTGTAAATCGCTCTAGGCAGGGCTACCCTTGAACCTGACCCGGAAACTGCAGTTAGTGCAGAATGCAGTGGTGCACTTGCTGACAGCAACATCTATGCATTCAGCTAGTGCTCTGCCAGCTGCCCTGGCTGCCAATAGAGTATCAGATCCAGTTCACAGTTATTGTACTGACCTTTAAAGCCCTATGCAGCATACTATGGGACTGTCTCTTCCCATATGTGCCCTGTAGAGCCTTGCACTCAGCTGAACATCTACTAGTAGTCCCTGGCCAAAAAGATGTCTGT
The DNA here is from genome assembly GCF_032191835.1 of Heteronotia binoei. Lineage (NCBI taxonomy): Eukaryota > Metazoa > Chordata > Lepidosauria > Squamata > Gekkonidae > Heteronotia > Heteronotia binoei. Next base: position 131,912,737 of record NC_083226.1, read on the forward strand.
TTAGCCTTAGCTAGAGCCAGGGCTTTTTCTGCCCTGATCCTGGCCTGATGGAACATGCTCCCAGGTGAAAACTGGGCCCTGAGGGACTTGCTGCAGTTCTGAAGGTCCTGTAAAATGGAATTGTTCTGCCAGGCCTTTGGCTAAGGTGGTGGGCATTTGGTCCATCTCAGTCTCCCCTGCCCCACAGAACTCTCTCTCTCTGCTTGACTTCGCGAACGAAGATTTAAGAAAGGTGCAGTAGTCCTCATCTGCTGCAGGCTCACTGGTGGCTGACAAGACCAATGCGGGACAGGCAGGTCCAGCCACCATGGCTGCAGGGAAAAGTCTGATTTGGGGTTGGTGCTGTAGCAGTACGATTCTTCCTCAATCTCTAAAGCCACACTGGCTCTCTGGGAGGAGTTCTTCTGCAATGGTGGGCAAGTCTGTTCAGGAGTATTCTAGCAAGGATTTTGCCTACGATGGAGAGCAGGGTTATCCCCCAGTAGTTGGAGTAATCTGACTTTTCCCCTTTGTTCTTATGTAGAGTAATGATGATTGCATCGCGAAAGTACCCTGAACCGCCTACATGCAGGATCGGGACTGCGGCTTCCAGTGGCATCTTCCACCTGCCGTTTCGCCCCTTGCCCATCGCTGCAGGACTTGGTATGTTGTAGGTTGTGGATGTGGATACCTTTCAGGCCTGCACAGAGGAATTTTTAGGTGAAGCGCAGTGTGCGCAGTACTGGCTCCACCCTTTCACCATGGGGTCATCTGCCATGGCCCAGTAAGCCGGGACGCCGGCAGCGAGTCCTCCAGGTGGTAGATGTTACATTAACGAGCTCTGTCTGCCCAGGCTTGATGTTAGAGTTTTCCTTCTCTTGGCTGGCGAGGTTGGTGAGCCCAGCCTGCCCATCCGGTTATACCGCCGGACATTCGGTCGCACCATGACGTGGCAAACTCTGTGAAAACGGGGGGGACCAGCGAGAAGGTGTTGCCACGGATGCAGTAATGTAGGAGAGACCATTGCAGTGACCATCTGCCAGACATAGCCAGACAGTGACCACGCAGCGTTCACTACACCGGGAGAGGAGAGGCGATGTATTGCGCATGCACTTTCCCTGGGGGGGCAGGACACCTAGGAGGGAGCCCACCCCCCACCCCCACAGAACTACAGCTGATAAAATTACTTTCCAGAAACAATGTAATTAGTCATCATGCAGGAGTCATTACGGTCTGCCCTGAGTCTTATTCTGGTTTATTGCCATCCTGTTTACCTTTTGTGTGCTTACTGTAGATTGTTGATTTTTTTTTTTTTAAAGGTAGTCCTCTGTGCAAGCACTAGTCGTTTCTGACTCTGGGGTGATGTCGCATCACAATGTTTAATGGCAGACTTTTTATGGGGTGGTTTGCCATTGCTTTCCCCAGTCATCTACACTTTCCCCCCGCCCCCCAGCATGCATTTTACCGACCTCAGAAGGATGGAAGACTGAGTCAACTTTGAGCCGGCTCCCTGAACCCAGCTTCTGCCGGGATCAAACTCAGGTGGTCGTGAGCAGAGTTTAGGACTGCAATACTGCAACTTTACCACTCTATGTCATGGGGCTGCTTGGTTTTAATAGATAGCTTTGTTACTGTTTATATCCATTGTAAGCAGCACTGAGCTCATTTTGGGATAGGGTGGGATATAAACCTAATAAATAAATAAATTGTGCAATTTGCATAACCATTACTCAAGTGGTTCTCCAATATGAGTCAACTGAGAAGAACTCAAAAGTAAAATGTTTAGTAAGTCTAAAGCTTTGATTGCTAAATGTAACAAAAGGAAGTTGGTAACTATGGCAACACAATCAGCACTAAAGAAACATGTTCTATTAGGGTGAAATTTCACTACTAATAGTTTATATTTGGCTTGAATGCTGCCCAAAATTAGACATTAGCAGCTTAGAAAAATTAAAACTTATAAAGGCACTTCAGCTGAATAATTCTGGAACTAGGTTTAAGCATTTCTGTTTGACTGGTAGTAAGGAGCCAATGGAAAATCAATTGATACAGTCAGCATCCTGGTGAAGATGAAACAAGCTTTAGATGTATGCTTGATGCCTGACACACAGACAAAATCCTCTGTATCAGACTGTCTGCAGGCTTTCTAACAGAATGTAATTTATTTTAGTGGAAGCAGAACTCGTAAGCCAGATGTATCTACCATGATCAATAGTCCCCTAAAATAACCCTAATGTATTATGCTATGAGAACCTCAATGCTTATGTGGCTCTATGGTAATTCATACATTAATTCAATATAATACACAATTATTTAGAAGTACATTGCTGTATTTCTTCGATCCACGCCATAATAAACTAAAATGATTTAACTATTTATATAACTGGCAGATTCACCTGGCTAACAATAGTGGCTATAGATGAGTATCTTCTAAAACTGCCATGGAGATGGGTCCCAGTGGCCTCCAATGAGTTTAATTGTAGAAACAAAGCTATAAAAGGTGGAGTCCAGGGTTTTCCAGAATTTATTTTCCACCCTGTTCATTCAATATTTTTAATTTATTTATTAGAAGGTTCTAGTACAGTATCACAAGCTATTTTTTGTATCTTCACTCAGGTTTCAGGAATATTTGCCATCCAGCAAGCAAGCTATTGAAGAAACACCTAGAGCTGCCTGAGCAGGTTTTTTTTTTTTTAATTTCAATTTTATTGTTAAAAAAATGATACAAACAAGAACTTAAATAACGCTTATACAAAAGTTATATCAAAGTTTGGTTTTACAAAAAAGAAGCATAGATCAATCAATTACAGAACAATAAAGTTCAACAGTTCAGGAGGCAATATTTCTTCTACAGAGGCAATTGAGTTCACATATTCAAGATATGGAAACCATTTTTCAATAAAGTTATTCTTATAGTTCGGTGATTCCATGATTAAAAGCTGTGTGGACAATTTATCTTGCACAATAAGCTCCCTGACTTTCGCAAACCATTCATCCATAGTAGGAAGATTAGGTTTTTTCCACTTCTGAGCTACTAAAATTTTACCTGCCAGTATCAAGTAAGCAATAAGCTCTTTGCGTTGAGGAGTGGAAAAACTATCTGGCCAGAGATTTAAAAGTACTGATTCTGGTGTTAAAGGTACCATACAGCCAACTATTTCAGATATTTTCGCTATCAACCTGAGCAGTTTTTCAGAATGCTTACTATAATGTAAGCTTCGTTTAATGTATTGAAGGCCTATAATCCCAGGGATCACATTATTCCAGACACTGGTCTGAAGGCCAAAAAATGTGTTTTGTAATGCAATCTGGCCTCATAGGTCAATAACAGTAAGGGTTTCACAGTTCTCTTTCATCTTCAAAACCTATACTGGTGATCAGAGGCATATCTTGAATGCTTATTTATTTATTTATTTATTTATTTATTTATTTGGTGACTTCTATCCCGCCCTTCCCACAAGTGGCTCAGGGCGGCTTACAACAACAATAAAACAATAAAACAGTAAAATCAGAGCAAGTTATTACCTCTAAAATCAGACAATTAAAACCTAAAAACCTTAAAATTAAACATTAAACTATACAGTATAAACACAAAAATCTGGTAGCTACATTATCTCATCAGGCATAGGCTAACCGGAAGAGGGCTGTCTTACAGGCCCTGCGAAACTGAGCAGGAAGTTCTTGACTCATGCAGCCTTTAACAAATGGCTTCAGAGAAATTCTGACTAAATGATGTGATCCTAATTTTTGTTTTTAGTGAGTGTTACAGAGGTCCTCAATATTAATAGTTTTCTTCACAAGCTGATGCCAGTGTATTTAGTACTATAAAATGTTGTGATAATTATCACTTGCTATTGTACTCATTTGGAATGATTGAGTGTGCTCATCCTGGAAAGCTGAACTAGTTTTCTACCCAAGGGTATGTCTTTATGTTTCTCTGTTGTTCATCTGTAATGCAAGTTGACAAGCACTATTAACAGAGAGCAAGAAAAATGAGGGGTCTGGATTTGATGTTACTATTGTATAAAGATTGTACTTGGAAAAATTGATTGAAGGCTTGAGACTTGGGATCTTGTTATTAGAGTAGAAATTAATAAGAATGAAAAGGTAAAATCTGTACAGAGTAGGGATCTTAAGCAAATTAATTTATAGTCTAAATTTTATTTAATGTTATTTGTCATTCTAATTCAAATCTTGTCATGCTTCATAAGACATTTACACAATGTGACCAGATGTACCACAATGCAATTGGTTATGCACATCCTATCGAAAACATGGCATTGCAGACAGATAACACTGATACTCCAGGCCATGTTCTGTTACTGAGAGTCTGAGAGGTGCTGCATGATAAAATGGAGTACCCCAGTGCAAATAAAGACAGAGGGTCTCCTACTTCTGTTAAACAAAATGGAGTCCGACCAAAATCAGGCCAAGACAACACTCCATCTAAACAGGTGGAGTGGACCCAGTAGAGAGCCTGTTTTGGTTGGCGCCTGCAGTCTGTCTCTCAGTGTAATCTCACCCATTCCCCCTCTAGTGCCTCCGCCCAAACGGGATGCATAATAACATGGGAACTGCGGGTAAGTATTACTCTCTCTCTGACTTCTGCTAGCGCCAATTGTCCCTTAATTGATTTTAATTATTCGCAGATTGATTGGGTCAATATGTGTTCTGGTCGAGAGAAAGAGATTGAGTTTCTAGATGCTCTCAATGACTGTGCTATGGAGCAGATGGTCTGTGAACCTACCAGGGGTGGGGTGATCCTGGATTTGGTCCTAAGTAATGCCCAAGACTTGGTGAGAGATGTAAACGTGATTGCACCGCTTGGGAGCAGTGACCATAACTTTATTGATTTTACCATTTGTATAAATACAGAGTTGCCCAAAAGACCAGCACAACCACGTTTAACTTTAAAAGGGGTAAATCCTCTGAGATGAGGAGGCATGTGAAGAGGAAACTGAAAGGACAGGTAAATACAGTCAAAACTCTTGGGGAAACTTGGAGGCTATTTAAAACTACAATCCTAGAAGTGCAGATAAAATATATACCACAAGTTAGGAAAGGCACAAACAGGTATAAGAAAAGGCCTGCATGGTTAACAAACGAAGTAATGGAAGCTGTAAAAGGTAAGAAGGACTCCTTTAAGCAGTGGAAAGCTAGTCCAAGTGAGATTAATAAAAGGGAACACAGGCAATGGCAAATCAAATGCAAGACTGTAATCAGACAGGCAAAAAGGGACTATGAGGAGCATATTGCAAAAAACATAAAGACCAAAAATAAAAATTTCTTCTAATATATTAGAAGCAGGAAACCAGCTAGGGAGGCAGTGAGGCCCTTGGATGACCAAGAGGTCAAAGGATTATTGAAGGAGGATAGGGAAATGACTGAGAAGTTGAATGCATTTTTTGCCTTTGTCTTCACTGTGGAAGACGAGAAGTGTTTGCCCACTTAATGCCCAGAACCATTAATTTTGGAAGGGGTGTTGAAAGACCAGAGTCAGATTGAGGTGACAAGAGAGGAGGTCCTACAACTGATAGACGAATTAAAAACTAATAAGTCACCAGGTCCGAATGGCATACATCCAAGAGTTCTGAAAGAACTCAAAGCTGAACTTGTGGATCTTCTGACAAAAATATGTAATCTTTCATTGAAATCTGCCTCCGTTCCTGAGGACTGGAAGGTAGCAAATGTCACCCCCATCTTTAAAAAGGGTTCCAGAGGAGATCCGGAAAATTACAGTCCAGTCAGTCTGACTTCAATACTGGGAAAGTTGGTAGAAACCATTATCCAGGACAGAATGAGCAGGCACATTGATGAACACAGGTTATTGAGGAAGACTCAGCATGGGTTCTGTATGGGAAGATCTTGCCTCAGTAACCTGTTACAGTTCTTTGAGGGGGTGAATAAACATGTGGACAAAGGAGACCCGATAGGTATTGTTTACCTTGACTTCCAGAAAGCTTTTGATAAAGTTCCTCATCAAAGGCTCCTTAGAAAGCTTGAGAGTCATGGAGTAAAAGGACAGGTCCTCTTGTGGATCAAAAACTGGCTAATTAATAGGAAGCAGAGAGTGTATAAATGGGCAGTCTTCGCAGTGGACGACGGTAAGCAGTGGGGTGTCGCAGGGCTCAGTACTGGGTCCCATGCTCTTTAACTTGTTCATAAATGATTTGGAGTTGGGAGTGAGCAGTGAAGTGGCCAAGTTTGCAGATGACACTAAATTGTTCAGGGTGGTGAGAACCAGAGAGGATTGTGAGGCACTCCAAAGGGATCTGTTGAGGCTGGGTGAGTGGGCGTCAACGTAGCAAATGAGGTTCAATGTGGCCAAGTGCAAAGTAATGCACATTGGAGCCAAGAATCCCAGCTACAAATACAAGTTGATGGGGTGTGAACTGGCAGAAACTGACCAAGAGAGAGATCTTGGGGTCGTGGTAGATAACTCACTGAAAATGTCAAGACAGTGTGTGATTGCAATAAAAAAGGCCAACGCCATGCTGGATATTATTACGAAGGGAATTGAAAACAAATCAGCCAGTATCATAATGCCCCTGTATAAATCGATGGTGCAGTCTCATTTGGAATACTGTGTACAATTCTGGTCACCGCACCTCAAAAAGGATATTATAGCACTGGAAAAAGTCCAGAAAAGGGCAACTAGAATGATTACAGGTTTGGAACACTTTCCCTATGAAGAAAGGTTAAAATGCTGGGGGCTCTTTAGCTTGGAGAAACATCGACTGTGGGGTGACATGATAGAAGTTTACAAGATTATGCATGGGATGGAGAAAGTAGAGAAGGAAGTACTTTTCTCCCTTTCTCACAATGCAAGAACTCGTGGGCATTCGACGAAATTGCTGAGCAGTCATGTTAAAACGGATAAAAGGAAGTACTTCTTCACCCAAAAGGTGATTAACATGTGGAATTCACTGCCACAGGAGGTGGTGGCAGCTATAAGCATAGACAGCTTCAAGAGGGGGTTAGATAAAAATATGGAGCAGAGGTCCATCAGTGGCTATTAGCCACAGTGTGTATATATGTGTGTATGTGTGTGTGTATATATATATATATATATATATATATATATATATATATACACACACACACACATCATATATATATATATATATATACACACACACACACATCATATATATATATATAATTTTTTTTGGCCACTGTGTGACAAAGAGTGTTGGACTGGATGGGCCATTGGCCTAATCCAACATTGCTTCTCTTACATTCTTATGTTCCTCCAGTCTTTCACCTCTACCTTGCTAAATCCAATCAAATGCATAACTTGATTGATCCTACCCTTAAAGGTCTTTGATCCCTTTTCCGAGTGTCAGACAAAACCCGGCAACAAATTATGCAGTCCCTCTAAGCTTATCATCCTAGCGAAATGTGCGAAGTTTCTCAGCATAGCAATTCAAGATAGCCATCAGTGGAACATCAAAGCCCCTTAGTAACTAACGACCCCCATCCGCCGAACCCCTATACAGTGTGGGTCAAAAACCCACCTCGGTGTGCATTCTGTAGGGCGCCATTTGCAGTCTGTACCACCCATTACTCCTGTAATTGGGTCTATACGGCGCATTACGCTGGTCATTCGTGTTCCTCTCCGTGTATTTTTCCATTGAACGGACTTCTCCTCTTCTGGATCAGGTGAATCTTAGCCGCTTCAACAACCCTTGAATTCCTCTATCGATAACCTCGATTTTCTTAGTCTCTTGATTGCTTGTACAAAGATATGTGTGTGTGTGTGTAAAATCCTTTTGCTACATATCTTAAGTAAACACTATAAAATTACAATTCCTTGGTCTATTCTTGGCTGAAAACCCGAACTCCGTATTATTGAAAGCAAAGATCCTTGCTCCTAATTCGCTCTACCAAGTCTCTACCAAGCTAATTTCCCCATTAAAATAAGAGACTTGAAAGCATTGCCTGTAACAGTTCCCCATTGGGGCAAATAATATACTTGAGGCAGTTTCAGGTCAGAAAAATAGTATGGAGGCTAGTCTGCACCCCTCCCCTTTGCTGCAGTCCCAATATGAACTGAGTCTTTGCAGCACTTGAAAAATTAGATCTGTATGGAAAGTTGAATCAGATTGAGGAACCTGAACCTGACTTGTTAAAAAAAGATAACCTCTTGTTTGGCCCTGAATCATGAGCTGGAAGCAAGAATAGATCTGGGGTTGCCGGGTCTATGTTGGAAAACACCTGGAGACTTTGGAGGTGGATCTGGGAGTGGAAATAGAGAGACTGGCAGTGGTTCCTGTTGAGGGATCCTCCTTAGATACCCATTTGGAGGAATATCCAGGTCAGTGTTTGTGTCTTCCTGAGGCAGAATACTAGCAAGTATTCTGAGTAGAGCAGTATTAGTAATATGCTGTAACAATATTTGTCTGCCTTATTATTTATGTGCATGCCTGTCCTTGTTTTTTTAACTGTTGCATTCTAATATTTATTAATCAGTCCTAATCTTCATTAAATATAAACTGTGTCAGACCCCTAGCCAAAGCTATTGTGGTAAAGGGCATAAGAATATACTGAAGGGACAAGAATGATCAGAAGTCAGTATCAACCTGGCTCCCAGGGTTTGTTTGGTTTTTTTGGCAGGAACACACAGGAATGCAATTCCGGCTGGCTTGGCATCAGGGGTGTGGCCTAATATGTAAATGAGTTCCTGCTGGGCTTTTTCTACAAGAAAAGCCCTGCTGACTTAAATGTTTTATAGTACAATCCTGAACAGAATTATACCCTTCTAAGTCCATTGAAGTCAATGGATTTAGTAGGAAGTAACTTGGTTTAGGATCGCACTGTTAATGAATTAATTTACAATGATCTGGATTTTAGGGCCATGTGCTTAAGTGTTCATAGGATTGCCAGGCAGTGCCTGCGGGTTACTAGGATGCCAGAAGCAGCATCACATCTTTTCCTGTTGAACCAGAAGTGACACAGTCAATTCCAGAGCTATCTTGTGTCACGTCTGTATTTTTACTGGAAGTGATGTGATTCTAGAGTTGCTGTTGTGGAGAGATATTTTTCCTTGCCACAAGCAGCAAGCAACGGGAGGGAGGGGGGAAGAGATCCATTGTCCTGACCAGGCACTTGGCAGCCCTGGGTCACAAAGGCTTAATAGTTCAGGGCAATTACAGATGGGTATTGTGTTAGCCAGGGCTTTTTTTCTGCAGGAGCCCACAGGAGCAGAGCAACGCCTGGACTGGCCAGGGCTCTGGCCGGCCTGCCCTGCCATGCAACAGCCACATGCTCTCAGGCCAGGCAGTGTGGTCTAATATGCAAATGAGCTCCTGCTGGGCTTTTTCTACAAAAAAAGCACTGGTGCTAGCTAGTGTAATGTTTTCTGATTAAATAATTTTTGCACTTCAGAAATATAAAGCCACATTCATTAGTAGCAGAAATAAAAGTTTAATTCCAGAATATGGGAGGTACCTCAACAATAACAGAGGTAGAAATGTATAACACTGGATTATTTTACAAGTGGAACCATCGAATTTCAGTTTAGGTAGTATTTTATAAGTTCTTTGAGAACTATATCTGATGTGTTGCTAATCTTTTTTTTTACTTTAAAGTTTGCATTGATATAAGAGTGTAAAAAGCTAAAGATTGTGAGCTGAAACAGGCACCCTTTCTGAAAAGGTGCAATGAAGTTTTAGACTTCAAATTAGTGTAGTCTATATCTCTAGCAATTGCAAAGTATAGTCACAGCCAGGAGATTTTTTGTAGCAGGAACTCCTTTGCTTATCAGGCCACATACCCCTGATGTAGCCAGTCCTCCAAGAGCATACAGGGCTCTTCTTACAGCTTACTGTAAGCTCTTGGAGAATTGGCTACATCAGGGAGATGTAGCCTAATAGGCAAAGGAGTTCCTGCTACAAAAAAAGCCCTCGTCACAGTTTATGGTCCATTAAAATCTCAACCTCCTCTGTCCCAGGCCATAGTTCAAATTATAGCTTTTGACCCTGCACATCAGGCAATGATGACATCCAATCATAACCTATCTCCAAGTAAACTCCCTGGAAAATTACCTCATCACTCTAACCTCCTCCTTCTGTATTTTTTATGAATCTCTCTTTCTCCAGAGAGACAGTTTGTGTAGTGGTTAAGTATGCGGACTCTTACTTGGGAGAACCAGGTTTGATTCCCCACTCCTCCACTTAACAGCTGCTGGAATGGCCTTGGGTTAGCCATAGCTATCGTAGCAGTTGTCCTTGAAAGCCCTCTCAGCCCCACCCACCTCACAGGGTGTCTGTTGTGAGGGGAGAAGATATAGGAGATTGTAAACCACTCTGAGTCTCTGATTCAGAGAGAAGGGTGGGGTAGAATCATGGAATCATAGAGTTGGAAGGGACCTCCAGGGTCATTTAGTCCAACCCCCTGCACAATGCAGGAAACTCACAAACACCTTCCCCTAAATTCACAGGCTCTTCATTGCTGTCAAATGGCCATCTAGCCTCTGTTTAAATACCTCCAAGGAAGGAGAAACCATCACCTCCTGAGGAAGCCTGTTCCACTGAGGAATCACTCTGTCAGGAAGTTCTTCCTAATGTTGAGCTGGAAACTTTTTTGATTTAATTTCAACCCACTGTTCTGGGGCTACAGAAAACAACACACCATCGTCTATGACAGTCCTTCAGGTACTTGAAGATGGTGATCATATCACCTCTCAGCCGTTTTCTCTCCAGGCTAAACATTCTTCAACCTTTCCTCATAGGACTTTGTCTCCAGACCCCTCACAATCTTTGTCACCCTCCTCTGGACTTATTCCAGCTTGTCTATATCCTTCTTAAAATGTGGTGCCCAAAACTGAACACAATGCTCCAGATGAGGTCTTACCAGAGCAGAGAAAAGCAATACAATCACATCACGTGATCTGGACACTATACTTCTGTTGATACAGCCCAAAATTGCATTTGCCTTTTTAGCCACCGCATCACACTGTTGACTCATGTTCAGCATATTATCCATTAAGACCCCTAGATCAGTGTTTCCCATTTTGCAGGGTCGTGACCCAGTACGGGGCCAAAGATGCCTCACTACCGTGTCACAAGAAAATCCAAAGCTAGCCCCACCCCATCTCTGTGTTGTGCAGAGAGATGCTGGGCTGCCTCTCCGTCCTTCTCCCCTGCTCCCAGTGTTTGAGAGAAAAGCTGGCATCCATTGGCACTTTAGACCCATGAAATGTTCTTCAGTGTTTCATGTGCCTTGCAGTATGCTCTTTTGGGGAGATTTCCCCAGGAGGCCTGGGCGGCAAAGTAGGGTGTGTGTTGTTTTTTCAGCTGGGAGGGGTGGGGAGTGGGTATTCCAGTAGCTATTTTTTTTTACCAAATGACCCCTGGGCAGAATTTTTGTTGGCTAGGGTCATTTGATGGTGAGGAAGGCTTTTTTCCCTCTTTGGCCGTCCCCTTCTTTCTTTCTTTCTTTCTTTCTTTCTTTCTTTCTTTCTTTCTTTCTTTCTTTCTTTCTTTCTTTCTTTCTTTCTTTCTTTCTTTCTTTCCCTGCAGGTGATGCTCTGTCTGTATTCTTGGTGCTGGGGAAGGGGGGGGAAGCAACAGTGGGAAGGCTTCTAATGCCCTGGCCCCACTGGTGGACATTCTGGTGCTTTTGGGGCATTGTATGAGGGAATTTTGGACTGGATAGTCCACTGGCCTGATCCAACATGGCTCCTCTTATGTTTATGTTCTTTCTTTCCATGTCTTCCTTTTCCTTTCCTTCCATCTCATTCTTTACCTTTCTCTTTCTTTCCTTCCATTTTTACTGGATGAAATTTTTCTGTTCATCATACTGTTGTTACAGACATAGGAGCTTTGCCAATGAAAAGTTGGCACCCCCAGTTGTAGCCTTCTATGAGATTTCTGTGTGACTGAGTGAGAGTAAGAGGTGTGGGGCAGAAAGAGATTATTGGAGATTACTGCAGTATATCTCAACAGCACTGGAAGAGATGGTACTCTGAACTTGGCACCATTCTACTGGTCCTGCTTTTAACAGCTGTCTGACACCAAAATTAAACTACTCCTGTAGATATTAAAAAGGATGAAAGTAGTTCACGGGCTAAGTATCTGCACAAAAGGTTGCTTTTAAAGGCATGGGAAACACAGCCAGTAAAAAGCTGCGAGCCCCTCATAAATATCCTTTTTGTGATAACTGCAGAATAGCTTATATGAACTTCATATAACTTGAAATTAATTCATTAATTGCAGTACAATTCTCTGCTACCTTTCACAGCAATTTCCAAGTGTTTCAACCAAAGAAAAGTATGAAAAATAGCTGTTGAAATATTTTATTGAAACCAAGCAAGCATGTTTGTAACTTGAGGCAGGGTTCCAGTAGTAGCAGGAAGGGCCTACTAAATGTGTCAACATATTTTGAGGTACAGCAGCTGCCAGGGCCCAGTGTGGGTGGTACACAGTGCTGGAATTCCTGATAGCAATGGCAACAGCACTCCCAACTGCATACACTGGCCAGTGCTGTTGAGGAAGGGATGTGTAGGTAGTGCAGACAATTGAACATGGGCATTAGGAGTGCTTGCAAGCTGGAGAAGAATACACAAACAGATAGGTGCATGCAGGTGTGGGGGTGAAAAGAGAGGACCGCCCACTTCCCCCCCCCCCCCCCATTTTGACTCCGCATGAGTTTCAGAGATTTTTCTGAAAATGAATTTACTTCCGAAGAGGAGGTAGGTTTGGGGGAGTGCCCTGAAAGTGACATCACAGGAAAAGGTGGAGTTTTGGTTCAGTGTGCCCGGAAGTGACATCACTTGGTCCTTGACACCACAGGAAATGACATAATTCCTGGCTCCATCCCCAGTCTCCTGGCTCCACCCCCAAATTTTAGTGGGCCACAAAGGAGAAGTGTAAAAATAACCACGCCACAGGAAATAAAAGTTTGGGAAACCCTACCCTAGATCCTTTTCACACATACTACTGCTAAGACAAGTCTCACCCATCCTATAACTATGCATTGGATTTTTCCTACCTAAATGTAGAACTTTACATTTATCCCTGTTAATTTTATTGATTTTGGCCCAGTTTTCCAGTCTTTCCAGGGTCATCCTGTATCCGGTTTCTGTCTTCTACTGTATTTACAACCCCTCCCAATTTAGTATCATCGGCAAATTTAATAAGCATTCCCTCTATTCCTTCATCCAAATCATTGATAAAGATGCTGAACAAAACAGATCCCAGGACAGATCCTCCACTCCACTCGTCACTCCTCTCCAAGATGAGGAACCATTCACAAGCACTCTTCGGGTGCAATCTGTCAACCAGTTACAGATCCACCTAACGGTAACAGGATCCAAACCACATTTTACCAACTTGTCAACAAGGATAGTAAGTGGAACCTTATCAAAAGGCTTACTGAAATCAAGATAAACAATGTCTACAGCATTCCCCTGATCCAGCAAGGTAGTCATTTTCTCTAAAAAAGAGATCAGGTTAGTCTGACATGACTTGTTCTTGAGAAAACCATGCTGGATCTTAGTAATCACATCCGTTCTTTCTAAATGCTCCAGGACTGACTGACTGATGATTTGTTCTAAAACTTTTCCAGGTATAGATGTCAAGCTGACGGGTCAGTAGTTATCCGGATCCTCTTTTTTCCCCTTCTTGAAGATGGGGACAACATTCACCCGTCTCCAGTCTTCCGGCACTTCTCCTGTTCTCCAAGAATTCTCAAAAATAATAGCCAGAGGCTCAGAAATTACATCTGCAAGCTCTTTTAGAACCCTTGGATGCTATTCATCTGGCCCTGAGGACTTAGTTTCATTTAAAGAAACTAGGTGTTTATGTACTACCCCTATGCTGATCCTAGGTTGGAACTTCGTAACCTCCTTATATGTTCTGTTTTTGCCATGTTGAGCAGTTTCCCTCAGAAGAGACTGAGGAAAAGTAGGAAAAGTAGGAATTGAGCAGTTCCGCCCTCTCTTCATTACCTGTTACAATTTCACTTTCTTGCCCTCACAATGGGCCTACCATGTCCTTGCTCCTCCTACCCAGGCTCCATCCCCAAATCTCTAGGAGTTTCCTAACCTGCATATGGCAACCCTACCCCTCTCCCATCCCCAGCCAGTGGCCAATGGGGTACCTTGGCAGCTGTGATGCAAGAGATTCTATTTCCAGCATAGTGCAGTGGATTCTTAGAATCTTGCTCAGGATGTTCTTTTTTGCAAATGTCATTGTTTGTTGCCAAAGCATCCTTTTGGTAATTATCGATACTTGATTAGACAAAAAAAAAGTGCATTTAGAGAAAGAGCAGTATGATACAGGATTGCCTGCAATGTTCTTTATCTTGACATGACATGATAGAGGTTTACAAGATTATGCATGGGATGGAGAAGGTAGAGAAAGAAGTACTTTTCTCCCTTTCTCACAATACAAGAACTCGTGGGCATTCAATGAAATTGCTGAGCAGTCGGGTTAGAATGGATAAAAGGAGGTACTTCTTCACCCAAAGGGTGATTAACATGTGGAATTCACTGCCACAGGAGGTGGTGGTGGCTACAAGCATAGCCAGCTTCAAGAGGGGGTTAGATAAAAATATGGAACAGAGGTCTATCAGTGGCTATTAGCCACAGTGTGTATATATATGTCAATACACAGTCATTGCTCCAAGATAAGAACATAAGAGAAGCCATGTTGGATCAGGTCAATGGCCCATCCAGTCCAACACTCTGTATCACACAGTGGACAACATGGTTTCTCTTATGTTCTTATCTTGGAGCAATGACTGGTTTGCTTTCTTTTACTCTGAATTAGCATTTTTTCACAGTTATAACGCTGTTTAACATCTCTGCAGTCCCTTTGAATGCTTTAATACACTGCAAATTAGTCTTATTGAAAGATTCATTTAAGTTCTGTTTGTCAGTGTGCGTGGAAGTTCTGCAGGTATGAGTGCCCTGATAAATGCAGCCACCAGTAAAAGTTCTATGAAGACAAAAACTTCAGCAAGCCAGTTGAAACAGTTGTATTTGGTGTAAGGCAAAGAGAGTAGTAATAGGCAGTCCAGATAGTCAATACACAGTAAGTTCAGTCCATCCAAGTTAGCAGTACACAGTCACAGTCCAAGAGAGTAGTCTACACATACCAAGTCATCATCATCATCAATCAGTCCAACAGAGTAACAGCCTCTGATCAAAATAGCTCTCCACTCCTCTGCACGTCCTCCGTATTCATCAACCCACAGAGAATGAGAGTTAGGCTCTCTGTTGATATAGTGCAGCTAGCCAATCATGTTACCCAATTCTTAACTAGCTGCACATGCTTCTCACATGCATTTCATTAGCAGGTATAGTAGGAGTTACATAACAGTGCATCAGCACTTTTCCCCTTAAAGTGCCCAATGCTGTCACTGTTGAGGGTCAGTATGAAGGTGGAATTGGGTATATGCAAAGCTTCACAGGTTTCCATTGCCTGTGAATGGATATATTCTTTAAAACATGCTTTGGAATGATATAACATATCTGAGCACCCTTTCTCTAGGCATAGTCTTCTTTAAATTAAATATGGTGATGCTGGGGATAACTATTTTAATGCTGCTTTTTATGCCATTCCTTTGTCATGTGGTCAAATTCTTCAGTGCAAATTATTAATTGATAAAATACTGTAAAAAGAAAGGGATAATAAAAGGGAAAAAATAGCTTTCTGCAGTATTAGCTGGAACCGAATCCTCTCTGTTTGCATAACCAAGAAGGACAGCCTGTCCCCATACCATGAGCTGCAATTTTGATTTTGTTAATTACAAAGGAGGGAAGTGTTATTTTATTTTTGCCTAAAACTTGGCAGAGACAGCAGAACTCAGTTTTTGACAGTACCATGATGTAGTGATGTAGTACCATGGCACATTTTAACTGATTCTGTTCAATTTTAATTCCTATAATAATAATTGCATTAAATTCAAGCTTGTCCTCTCTTTGGTAAAGAAATCTATATGGGTCTGATTGTGAGAGGCATGGACATTTTATGCTGAAGCCCTTTTCTACAATCAGTTTCTGAACAATAATTTCTGGATTTTAAACTACTTTGCATCATACATCTTGGGGAAATTGTTAATGTCAAAATGACGATTATTTTAAAGAATATGTAAACAAACATGTGCAATGAACTGTGGTGCCACTGGTTTTATATTAATCTTTATTGAAATAGCTAATGTATAATAAAGCAAACAAACATCTAATTAGTACTCAGGCTCACCTTGCACATGTTACCTTAGCAATGCTTCCTGATCATCAGAGTTGGCTGTACCATGAGATCACCTGAGGCAGTTGCCTCTGGCAGCAAATTTGGGGAGAAGCAGCTGCCTGGCCTTCCTGCCACTTCTGCCACTGCTTCCTCCACCTCTGGAACTGGAGGATCTGAATTTCCTTGCTGTCTGCCTCCAACCCTATTTAAAGCCAGTACAGCCTTATGGGGCTCGCTCATAAATCGTGCAAGTTGCACATAGGGCTAAATTAGATGTTATGGCTTTCTTGTGGCTGCCATGAGGTCACTGCAGTCCTTTAAAGAGTCACTATAAAATGCCATGAGAGCCCAATCTTGATTGGGCCCACAGTGCACAGGCTGAGAGGCTCCTCTTCCCCACAGCTGTTTTAACACTCAAAAAGAGATTGGGGTGGGGTGGGGAGGGAACAAGATCACCATGCTGTGGGCCTGATCAAGACTGGACCTGTGGGCCTGATCAAGACACAGTATTTTGAAATGACTTTAAAATGGCAGTGGCATTTTTGTGGCAGTCATTAGGACACTGTCACACCTACTTTGTCCCATAGATTGGCCTCTTGTGGGGAATGACAAAATACTGGGACGGTAAACTATGTGTTACTTTATGATATTTTCTCAGAGCATGCCATCTGTTTGCTAAAGTCCAATCAGAGTCACATGACTCCCTTAACTCTCTGGCAGTATGAAACAGATAAAGGAGTATTAGCATGTGAAGTTGCAGGCACAGAATCAAAACTATTACATTCAGCTGCTACTGCAGCATCTTCAAGGCAGTTGACAGTTGACTTTTCAACAACTATTTTAAAAGCACTTCTAATTGTTTTCAAAGTGAAAACCTAATTGAAATTACATAAACCTTAAGGCCCATTTTCTATTCCCTGTTTTTCTTACGGTCTTACAATGTCTTTTTTATTTTGGAGCTTTTGAGATGGCAGCCTTCAGCCAAATTATATTGTGCCTGATGTAGGTGCTCCTCTTGCAACATCATACTTGTTGTTTCAATGTCAAAGACAACGCAACCGTTACTGAACTAATTTGATGGCAATCATTTTCCACGAGACCAGCTTGTCAGTAGAAAACCCTATAAGACTACAGAACAACTATCTAGGGCAAGGGCACTGAATTAATTTGTTACAAGGGCCAGATCTGACATAAATTGGACTTTGTGGGGCTGAGCCATGCGTGTCATAAAATGTAATGCCAGGTTACAGATATATAAACTTTATAAAGGATGCAGACACAATTAAAGATATATTTTCAAACTTAAAATACAAATGCTTAAAACTTGTGAAATCTTGTTTAAAGGTAAAATGGAAAGGTAGAGGATTAGTGTCATTTGGAAATGCAATTTTTAAAATTAAACATCAAGAAAAAGTACAAGGATCACAGCAGAAACTAAAAATATAAACTAAACATCTAAAATGCTTTGAGCCTAGGAAAACATTGCAAGCTCTCTCCTCCCACACTCCTGGTCTACTCAGATTGGCAGTGGCTCTCCAGTGAAATATCCAGGACTTTTTTTTTTTTAAACAGGAATGCAGTTCTGGTGTCAGGGGTGTGGCCTAATATGCAAATGAGTTTCTGCTGGGCTTTTTCTACCAAAAAAGCCCTGTATGACCCAATGGTGATGTCAGGGGTGTGGTCTGATATGCAACGAGTTCCTGCTGGGTTTTTTCTACAAAACAAGCACTGGTAATATCCAGTTCTCAGGTCCAGTTAGCAAAGACAAGCTGGCTCAAAACATCAACCCCATATTTGCAAGGAGACAACTCCAGCAAGCAATAGCTTCAACTAGCCATACAAACGCTGGAAAGTGAAACTATTTGAACTCCACGCCATTGAAATACATCACAGTATAGACAAAGTTGCAAGGAAAAAATGGAATGGATTTTCCATTAAGGTCTCTGGGCCCAGATAGACTACTCAGGGACTGGAATGACAGCCCCTTGGAGTAGCAGAAGCATTCTGGAACTGGAATGAGGGCCCCCAGAGTGGGATTCTATTCCCAGAATGCTGTTGCTACTCCCAGGCCACCCAGGCCATCATTCCACTCTGCATCTTGCAATTCCTGAACCAGAACAGAGGTTTTCTTGCTAGATATCATCATTCTACTCTGGGGGCTGTCATTGCTAGAAACAGTCCCAGAGTAGTCTATCTGAGTGCAGAGACTTTAATGATAAATCCATTCTGCATTTTCTTCACAGCTTTACAAACCCAGAAGAGTTTCCTGCTGAAGCAGGCAAAGACAAGGCAGAAGGAGTCGGGAACTTCAGCAGCCTCAGTTTCAAAGGGTGAGGACAGGAGAGGGGAGAAGAAAGCTACAGGCTTGATTAAAGCCCTAGGTGGGCCAATTGCAGCTTGCAGGCCATAAATTTGACACCCCTGGGGGGGTGTTGGGGGGACACACCCCCCCCCCAATACATGGTGCATAACCTTTCTGATCTTTTCATGCAGGCAATTACCACATTCTTCTATAGCTTTTACATTACAAGTATCTGATGCAAACAGCAAAGCCATAAAACAAAGTTAGAGTCCAGTGGCACCTTAAAGACCAATGAAGTTTTATTCAAGGTGAGCTTTCATGTGCAAGCACACTTTGTCAGACAATGGAATGGAATTAGAAATAGCAGTTGTACATATATTGGGTGGCAGCAAATTAGCATGCAAAATATTGAAGATGTTTTAAACAGATTAAAAGAACAACAAAGCCATCAAGTGAGACTTAAGTGAGGGGAGGGGAAACTGAGTCAGTTAAAAAACAGAAAAAAGGGCTCTGCTTTACAGTCCAACACTTTGTCACACAGTGGCCAAAAATCTAACCCCCTCTTGAAGCTGGCTATGCTTGTAGCTGCTACCACCTCCCAGTTTTGATCCCATGTCTCCTGTACAACTTTTTGCTCTGCACATAACCTCAGCCACATCCTGCCTGGCTCTTAATAGTGTCCCCCCTCACTTCCTTCCCAATATCTTTCATGTGTCTCTATCTGTAGCCAGAGTTATCTGGACTTGCAGCAATTGGGGACTTCTGATCATGCTCCTCCCTTTCAGCATCTCCAACAAAACTTGCTCTCAGAGATTCCATTTTTGCTTCATTCCAGAAACATCTGAGGCATCTGGAAGTTTGATTTGCACCTAGCACTATGTAATCCTATTGTCTGAAACACTGTTGAAGGACTTACTATCGTCTAGATTCATAGCATGAAAACCAGGGCTTTTTTTTGTAGAAAAAGCCCAGCAGGAACTCATTTGCATATTAGGCCACATCTCCTGATCTCACCATTGTTTCATCCAGGGCTTTTTTTGTAGAAAAAGCCAAGCAGGGATTCATTTGCATATTAGACCACACCCCTTGATGCCAAGCCACCCAGAACTGCATTTCTGTGCATTCCTGCTCAAAAAAAGCCCTGGTGAAAACCAAAGAAATGATAGTAAAAATAGTCTATTGTATTTATTAGTTTTAAACACTTCTGTGCTGCATTTGCACTCATTTCAGGGTCCCCAAGGTGGTGAACATTAAAACATTTCAATACACAAATTAAAAACATTTAATACAAAAATATATATAAAATATTTTAAATGATCAAATTAGTTTGGTCTCATTTAGGTGAGGTGAAGACGAAAATCTGTGAGACCCAAATCTACATCAGTTCAGATTGGTAATTTGGGAATCAATTGTCTTGGCTTCCCCAAACTGAAAGATTAGTACAGAAATGTACTGGCAAAGAATGGGAGGTTGCATTCATATTTTTCTCTCTAAATGCCTATGTGTGCTCTTTAATGTGCTCAAGACTGTTTTCTTTTATTTCTTTTTTATTAACTATTTTCCTTACAGGACTTGTTTGCCTTTCTAGAACTATTTTCAGGAACAGATTTCAAAGCATTTTGCAAACATTACTGAGGTGCAAGAGAGTATTATCATACAGATTTTAGGGATACAGACAAGATGTAGGATTGCCTGGTTCACCATGGACACTGACAGGGGAGGGGGGTAGGGTTGCCAGAGCCAGGTTGGGAACTCCTGAAGATTTGGGAATGGAGCCTGGGGAGGAAAGGGACCTTAGTGGGGTACAATGTCATAGAGTCCACTCTCCAAAGCATCATTTTTCTCCAGGAGAACTGATCTCTATAGCCTAGAAATCAGCTGTAATTCCAGGGATCCCCAGGTCCCAAATAGAGGCTGGCATAAGTGGCAGGCAAGGAACAACATCTTGGAGTACAGATGCAGTGAATAAGATCTTGGGGTATGGGTGGACCATATGCTAAATATAAGCTGTCGGTGTAATGCAACAGTTTTAAAAAAAAAGCTAACAAAGTCTTGGGATGCATCAAAAGAGGAATAATAATCACAAGATGTCATAGTCCCACTGTATACTGCATTCATCAGGCTGCACCTAGAGTAATGTGTGCAGTTCTGAAGGCCTCATTTTTTAAAAGGATGTGGCAGAATGGATCAGTGGTCTGAAAGGTGCCACTGGACTCAAAATTTATTTTTCATGGATGCTTTAGGCCGATCCTGCATTGAGAAAGGGGTTAGACTAGAGGGCCTAACTCTATGATTCTAAGGGCAACATTTGAAAACAGAATCAAAATGCTGCTATTAAAGCTGGGGTGCACAACCCATTTATGCTTGCATGGCTTTTTTGGAGTAACTTGGCAGTAGGTCATCTTCATACTCTTAGGTGTGGATATGTATAATATTCAAAACTTGCATTACAAGAAAGAGATGTGCACTGACAAATCTGCATGGATTCCGTCATCCACAGCCACAATTGCAATATGAACTGCTTTTAGACCTTCCACAAAAGTTATAGATTCTGCTTACCTTTCTTTTATAGTGCTACAATGTAAAGAAACAATATTCCTCCCTGATACAAATAAAAGTAATGCATTTTATAATACGGCAAAGGTTATATTGCAAAGCTCTGCTATAAAAGCTTTATGAACTTAGCAACAGCTTGCTTGCTATTCTATCCAGATTCATGAAATACTTTAAATTTATGGCACAAATTAGACTTCTTATGATTGGGGAAAACAGCATCCTTGGCAACAGTCAAAACAACAGAAGAAACTATTGTGTTTAATATTGTTAGTTGCATTCAAGATGTAATGGAGACCTTGACTCTAGAAAAGGTATTCTCTGTAACAGTTCTTTTAATAGTCAGGATAGATGGATAAAGGATAGATGGATGGATGGATGGAGGGAGGGAGGGATGGCTAGAGAGAAGGGGGGCAAAGTTAATATAACTAAATTTGGTTTTCTGGAAGAGAATAAAAAGTACTTCTGTACTTTACAGTCATAAAAGTAGTGAATAAAAGCAGGAGAGCATTAAATAATAAAAGGAGAGCATTGGGGGGGCGGGGCGTCGTTTACTATGGTGGACGTGTTTTAGAGAGGCTCCAACAACTCTCCCCTAAATACCTGCTATAGCGCGAAGCGATCACTTACAAACAGTGAAAAAAGTATGAGAAGAAAATGGAGATCTTCTTCCAAGTTAGCTGCTAAATCATCAGAGTCGGTAAGACATTTTTTTTCACCAAGAGAAACATTTCATCGCTTGGGCCCTAGCAACTCTAACAAAGCCAATATGGCACCTGGCAGCAGTTCCCCCCCGCCCTAACTCAAATGGTAATACTAATGCTGATGCAGAGGCTGATTTGGTGCCCTTAACAAAACAGGATCTTTTAAATTTGAGAGAAGATCTCTGCAACTTTTTCACCACTTCTTTGTCTAAATTACTCTCTCCAGTCAATATAAAACTTGATGCTCTAACAGCGGAGCTCAAGGAAACATCTAAAACAGCAGAAAATGCTGCCGAGTTGGCTTTCACCTTACAAGATGAAGTGAAGGCACTTCAAAGCTCAGAACACCACCTAACAGAATGTATAAATCAAATAGATGCCAGATGGAGATCATGTCATTTTAAAATTCGTGGGATTGATGAAGGGACAGAGGAAAGTGACTTGACTTTTATTTTTGTAAAAAACTGGCATGAGTGAGGTTGTTTAGAAGATTGAATGATGTGTGAAAGTATAAGAGGTTAAGGTATAAATAATAATCCCCAATATTAATTCATTTTAAGTAATGCTTAGATCAAAAATGAATTTCAACTTAGTTGTAATATAGTTATAAATTAATTATCAGTATGATGTGTATGTATTAGTTGTTTGTGTTGTGTGGTGTGTGTGTTTTTGATTATAATGTATGAATGCTGCTACACATAGTTTAACATGATTGTCAAAATGAATTTATATGTTAGTAATTATATGAGGGAATTGTATGTCAACATGAATTTTAATTTTATTTGTTGTTATAGTATACCAGATGTTAAGAACCACTAAATAGCAAACTTATACATGGACTAAAGTTTACATAAGTCCTTATAAGCTTTAATACATTTTATTCAAATTGAGTTCATGTTTTTTTTTTTCCTTACAAAAAAGATTGTAAAATACAAGAATAAGTTTCTTTATTAGCAGTATTATTATTTCTCCCTTTTAAGGTGCAGTTGGGTAAATGCATTGATACTGGCATGTACACTAGGATTTTTTTCATTCCTACTGTTATTATTTGGTGGTATTTAAAGCAATGAATTTTTAGTCATCGTACCTCATGCAAAAAGTTCATAATGTAATGGTAATCATCTCAACTCCACCTTAGTCTTAGATACCTGTGCCATTACTGTTTTTTTATATTTCTCTCTAACCTCTATAGTTTCATATCAGTGCAGCAATATCAGACTGGACAAATGTAAGGTCATGTAAGTGTATGTGCTACAATACACTATTTTGGACTAGTTAACAAATATGTGCACGTTATTTTAATATTGCTTATATCTTTGGTAATGCTGTTCAGACCATAATATACTTGGTTATAAAACTCAAGACTTTGCAAACTTACACCTTCAGGTGCTTCTAAAACCTTTAATACACTTTAAATTTGTTTTATGCTTCAAATATTAACTAAAGGGAAAGATGGTTTCTCAGCAACAGTTCAATAGTTTCCCCCCAAGTTGGTTACTATAAAGGTTTCAAAGTAGGGATCATTTTCTTAACATCCCTTTATACAGCCTTGTTTTAAGGTTTGAAACTTATCCTCTGTTTAAGGGGAGTGTATTGAGTGTTTAATAATTTTTTGTTCTGTTTAACTGGACTCATTCATAAAGGGTTCAAATTTGGAAACTTTTGCACAGTGGAATTTAAGTGTACCTTCGGAACTGTATCTTTTCTATATACATATATATATCTTAATTATAATGTCTAGCGCTCTTAAAATGACCACATGGAATTGCAAAGGATTAAATAGCCCTATAAAATCTAAAAGAATTGCCGACATAATGTTTAAAGAACGTGTTAACATATTGTGTTTACAGGAGACACACCTTAAGAAAACACTACCTTATGTCCTTAAATCTAGCTGGTTCACACAATGCTTTCATGCGCCGGACTCTTCAAAAGCTCGAGTGGTAGCCATTTTGATCTCCAAGAACATTCCATTTCAATGTAAACAAATTTCTACAGATCCTAAAGGTCGGTATATTTTTCTGAAGGGTGACCTGGACAGCTCACCTATCACTATAGCATCTCTATATGCACCTAACTGTAATCAAGTAGGTTTCATGAAGGCTACTTTGATGCTACTTTCAGACTTTAGAAGTGGAGACCTCATTATTGGAGGTGACTTGAACATGATTGTGGATTCAAAGATGGACAAAACATACAAAAAAACTAATATACCCCAAACAAGTTCTGATTTGGACAATATATTTAAGCAGAATGACTTATTTGATGTTTGGAGGGTGAAAAACCCCGGTGTAAGAGAATATACCTTTTACTCTGCATCACACAATATTTATTCCTGCATTGATTATCTGCTCTTCTCTAACTCACTGCTGAACAATTTAATAGATGTAAATATAGGATCGCATACCATCTCAGACCATTCATGGGTCACTTGTACTTTTAATGTTGGCAAGCCAGATTTCTCATACACCTCTTGGAATCTGAACACCTCTCTATAGAATAAGGACAGCATCTGTGCAGATATCACAAGCAAATTGTGGAGTACTTTAAGTTTAATACTACTGACTGTGGAGTCCCTCAGGAGACAATTTGGGATGCTTTTAAAGCTGTTTCTTGAGGTCACCTCATAGCTCAAGCCTCATTTTATAAAAAACAAAAAGTGATTTCAGAGCCGCAAATCACAATTAAAAACTTAGAAATTAAGCACTCCAAATTTGGAGGTAAAAAAACATTGAGAAAACTAGTTGAGGAATGGAAAAACTAGAATTGTTAGAAACATCACATATTCAAAAGCAACTAAGATATGTCAAACAAAAATTTCTTACTAAAACTCCAAAATATCTCTGATTGCTGAAACACAGAGTAATGCAGAAAAAAACTTCTAATATAATTCATTCTATCAAATCTCCCTGCGGTAGTATAATTAACAAGTCAAAAGAAATTATTGAACAATTTGTGCAATATTATCGAAACTTATATACCTCCTCTAACCCACATCAATCTTCAATTAGTAATCATTTAAGAGATATCAACTTTGGCTCCAAACTGTCAGAGGAACATATTAAGTTAATGGACCAACCGATTACAGTTTTTGAGGTTCAACAAGTCATTTCCAACATGAAAAATAAAGCCCCGGGTAGAGATGGACTACCTATAGAGTTCTTCAAGAAATTTTTGCCCTCTTTAATACAACCCTTAGTTGATACTTGCAATAATGTTATGCAGAATAGGTGTATTCCACAAATGTGGAAAGAGGCAAAGATTATCATTTTACATAAACCTGGTAAAGACAAATTGAACACAGCTTCTTATCGCCAAATATCCCTCTTAAATCATGATTTTAAATTTTTTTCATCAATATTAGCAGCCAGACTTAATAAAATAATCTCCATTTATGTGCATCCTGACCAAGCCGGGTTTATACCCAACCGATCAATTTCAGACAATAATAGAAAGTCACTCAATGTCATCCATTTTTGTAAACTTAAAAAAATCGATTCCATTTTATTGTCCCTTGATGCCGAAAAGGCTTTCGATAAAGTAGAAACCCCTTTCTTGAAAGCAACTTTACAGTACATGGGCTTTGGTCCCAACTTTTTAAACTCTATTAATGCCCTCTACAATGAACCCAAAGCTTGTATTGTAGTGAATAACTGCAGGTCACCAGATTGGGTGCTTTCCAGGGGGACTAAACAAGGCTGCCCTCTCTCCCCTATTTTATTTGATCTTTCCCTTGAACCCCTAGCTCATGCAATTAGGACCAACCCTCAAATTACTGGAATCCAAATCGGCCCCGACTGTCACAAACCTAGCCTATTCGCAGACGATGCAGGTTTTTTTACTGCTCTAATCCCTCTGAGTCACTGGCACAGTTAATGAGCTCTATAGAAAAATTCAAACAAGTTGCAGGTTTTACTATAAACTTTATCAAATCTGAAGTTTATCCTATATATCTATCAGGCAAACTTGAATCCCATCTTAAGACCCAATATCCTTTTAAATGGGTAACATCAGTACTTAGACATCTCGGCATAATGATTCCTCTAGAACTTAAAGATATCTTTAAGGTAAATTTTGACCCACTCATCACATCTATAAAAAAACAATTTGAATACCTGGAACAAACTACACTTATCTTTGTTGGAAAAGGAGGAACAAATTAAAGTCTTTATAATGCCAAGGTTTTTATTTCTTTTTTCAAAATTTGCCTATAGCCATTTCACATAAAGATTTCAAAAGACGGCAAAATCTTCTGCTAGACTATGTGTGGGATCATAAAAAATATCGTGTGGCTTATCCAGTTCTCACAAAACCCTTAGACATGGGAGGTTTGGCTCTCCCTATTTTAGAAAATTACTACCTTGCAGCACAGTTAAGAAATATTGTTTATTATGCATCTCCCCTCAAAGACAGAGCATGGGTACATATTGAACAGTCATATCTTCTCCCTGACCAATTACATGAAACTATCTGGAACTCTCCCAGAGTCACACTATGTAACCTCTAATCCCTATCTTTTCCACACTTTGCAACTCTGGGATAAATACCGCCATATACTTGTACCTGGAGTATTTCCCATAGTTTTTTGTTTTGTTTTAAGGCCAATCATGGTTCCCTGCTGGCAGGGATGTTCGTTCCTTCTTATCTTGGAGGGGAAAAGGTATCTTTAGATTGTTGCAAGTATGCCAAAATAATAAAATGCTCTCGCAAGATCAACTGGTAAGACGTTATAATTTTTCTTCACATTGGCTGCAATATAATCAAATTCATCACTTCTTGCATAATCCAAACATTATCTCTTCAGTGTGTAGGCCTTTAAACGCGTTTGAAAAAGCTTTGTCATCACACACACCCAAAGTAAAAGGTTTAATAGCTATAATTTACAAGGCACTTAGTTATTCAAATTGGCAAAAGACTACAGCAATACAAAATGCATGGAACAAAGATTGCAAAAATACGCTTTCGGAAGAAAGTTGGGTCAATATTTGGGCATCAAAACTACTTCACACAGTATCTTTAAATCTGAGACTATTGCAGTTTAAATTATACTCCAGATGGTACTGGACTCCTTTGCAATTGTACTATGCTAAGAAATCATCTAACCCATATTGTTGGAAAGGCTGTAAGCAAATGGGTACATTAGTGCATTGTTGGTGGGAATGTACACGAATTCAACATTTTTGGAAGCAGGTCATATCTATTATTGAAAATTGTACAAGTTAAGCTTCCTTTGACTCCAGAATCGATTCTGCTAAATAACTGGTCCAGCCAAAATTTACCTAGCACTAGAAGAGAAATCACTTCTTTACTTCTTTTGGCAGCTAAATTGTTATTACCTAAAATGTGGAAATCTAAGGCAGTCCCCTCAATGATATAGGATATAGTCGTGATAGATAAAAAAGCATCAAATTTAGTTAAAATGGATTCTCCTTGAAACAAGTAAAAAACCACATTTCTAGAAAAATGGTTTGGTTTTTTTGAGTTTATACAATCTAATCAAATACCTGAGCTCAAAGTACCACATAAGTACTTAGACTTTGCTTTCTATTAAGTGTATATGAGTCTATATATTTAACTGTATTCCTGCTTTTCTTAACTAAATCAACTGTGCAATTGGTTTAATATTGCCAATGAATGTAATCGTTCTAGTTGTTCTATTTGTTTACTAGTTTGTACTGGTTATTGTCATTAATAAGCTTGTCATGTATGTATACAAACAAAGATATTCCCTTTTAGGGGATCTGACATTATGTGGTGTAAGCAGCTTGAAACTTCCATCTCATAGCTTTGGATGTAACTAGAATATTAAAACTCAATAAAGCTTATTTTAATTTGTTTTTTTTAAAGAGAGCATTAAAACGTACCCATCTCTGTCTGATGCATGTCACAATACTGAAGCAATGCTCCAGCATTTTCCAGATTTAGAATATCTTTTATAAATAGCAAATCCATCAACACAGTATGTCTTTGACCAATTTTTACATAAAGATCCTATGGAATTTTAGTGGCTTTCATGCAAATTGCACACTTTGAACTGGGTTGTAATAGGAGAAGTTGCATCAATTTAGGTGTGCTACAAAAATCATAATTTAATTGCCTTAATTTAATTAGCGTTCTCAGAGCACAGATTTAATGGCTTTGCATCCCTGGTAAATCTCCTCCCCTCCCCAAACCCTGGCCTCTCCAAGTTCCATGCCCCAAATCTCCAGGAATGTCCAAACCTGGAGTTGGCATCCCTCAGCCACTGCTGCAGATCCAAGGAGAATCTGCTCTCTCTGACTCTGTGATGTATGCATCACCACCCCCAATAAATCAAAAAGAGAAAATAGAAGAAGTGGGGTAAAGGGAGGGAGAGGGAATCCCAGGCAGAACCAGCAAAACAGGTGTCTTACATTGCACCTTGGGAGCTGTATTTGCCCCCCAAGTTGGAATTAAGAGTTGGACACAAATGAATTGGTATAAATAATGGGCCACTTTATTAATCACCATAATAAACGGCAAGGGCACCCAAACTGTGGCCTGGTCAGGGCTAGGGGTCTCAACAGACCGCTCCCTTGCCATTCGTGGGCGAGAGACCCAGCCCCCAGCCGGAGCTGTGTGACATAGCTCCTGCCAGGCCGGCCCAGCAGGGAGGCATGCCCCAGAGGGTCCAAACACCAGATGCACGTCTCAATGGAAGGCACCCTCTAGTTGAGCCTCCAGGACAGTCTGCATTCTCCCCACCCCAGGTCATCAAACCTCAAGGTTGATCACGGCAGACCCCTAGTTTCCCAAAAGGGGGATGCTTCATGGTCCTCCCCTAGCTGCATAGTACCCTAAACCCAGGAAAACCTGCTACCACTAAGGCCAAGTCTCTACTAAGAGCTTAGCACCCACCAGGAAGCCCAGAGCTACCTGCAGCCCTTGCCGGAGATCCCTCAAGAAAAGCATATTACCCTTTTCTGAGAGATGCACCCCATCCCCTCTGTAGAGGTCCGGAAATTTCGTAGAAATATCTGGATGGGGCAGATAGTGGCCCAACCCCCCTTCCAATGCCTTCCTAATTTCCTTGTTAGCTTTGTAGCGGGCCCTCTCAATAGCTGCAGGGTCCCAAGCACTGCGCCAAACAAGGCAGGGAAGCATGGCTGATCAAATTATAATGGTCCCAGGCCATCACTCCCTAATGCACTGAAAATCCTCCCGGGCCTGCCAGACTAAAGCCTTGCCTTCAATTAGCCCGAGATCATTACCTCCCAGGTGAACAATTAAAACCTGAGGAGGAGGACCCACACTACCTTGGAATAACAAAGGCAGCAGGCCTGGCCACTGAAGGCCCCGGCGCCCCTGCCACGCAATACAAACATATTGGCTGAGTCCTAGCTGAGAGCCAACCGAAGTTCTCCGCACCTGATGAGCAGACCAAAACACGTGACTATGGCCACAGACGAGAACTTGGCTCCTCTGGCCAGGAACAACAGCATCTAAAAAGAAAAAACAGTCAAACAAGAACATAACCAATAACATTTCAAACAACAAGCAAACCTAGGGACTGAGCAAAGGTCAAACATAAGACTTGTAAGCCGATGAGCGCCAACGGCCCAAGTGCTGAATGGAGGAGGAAGGATACCCCAGAGTGGCAGCAGTCGCGGTTGCCCCAATTCTAAAGGAATGGGTCCCAAACCGTACCCCAGACAACCCCAGCTCACCTAAAGCCCGTGATGTCACAGCCCAAAACTGATGCTTCGTCAACAGGCTACCATTATTGTGGCAGAACCAAAACCCCTCCTTGGGCCTCCGGACTGCCAGAAAAGCAGCCAAAGCAGAAACTGGGCACAGTTCAAGCTCTGAACAGTTACCCGTCTGAAGCGCAGTACCTTTTTGAAACTGATCCGTCTTAGAGCGACGGACAGTAATCACTACATGACCCTCAGATAACCTCACATCCTGAAGGTGCAGAGCCTTACCAGAAACATTGTTTCTGGACCCTGCCACCAGCTCACTGACTCTAAGGGCCCCGAAAAAGGCTACTAAAGATGAGGCATGAAACAATGATGCTTCAAAAGAAGAAGCACACACTGTGTCCCAAACCCCCTGCAGGCCCCTAAGAATCAAAGGAGACATAGATTTCCAAGTATCCATCCTAGGTCCGGTTTCTCTGGCCCACCCCTCCAACATCTTTCGAAGATGAAAATCAGCTGCTTCTTCCTTATAACCTAGCGCCTAACTGGCAAAAGCCAATGCAGACTGGCACCCCCTAATGGATTGAATGGCCAATCCCTTACCTCGAAGCGAAACATAGTAATGGAACAACTGCTCCACCAGGAGGGGCCAAACAATGTGATACCCTACCTTAGCCCTAAAGTCTTCAAACTGCCGCACAGCCTGCTCGTAAGACTTCCTGGTGCTAGGGGCAGTGGGTAGGCCTATCGCTCTGCAGGCCTCGGCTCTTCAGTTAGCCATAGCTCCTGGGGCACTGGCACCACCTCTTGGTCGGCATCTGGGGCCAGCTGACGAAACCTCTCCGTCTGTTTACGAGAGAGAGCGTCAGCCACCCCATTACTCATCCCAGGGACATGTTTGGTAAAAACAATATGTTAAGCTGCAGACAACGCAGAGTGAAGGCTCTCACCAACCTCATAACCCACCGGGATTTGGATGAAAGGGAATTAATGACATGGACTACCGCCATATTATCTCACCAAAAATGAACAGTGCGATTGGCCATATCTTTCCCCCACAGCCAAACTGCAACTAGAATGGGAAAGAACTCAAGAAATATAAGCTCTCGGTTCAGTCCTACCTGCTTCCAGGAATCTAGCCAGCTATCCGCGCACCAATGTCCGCGAAAATAGACTCCAAAACCCAAAGACCCAGCAGCATCAGACATGACCTGGAGCTCAGCTTCAAGCCTAATGTCCTCTCTCCAAAAAGAGACCCCATTAAAGGACTCTAAAAATTCCTGCCAAACCTTCAAATCTTCCCTCATACTGCTGGTAACCCGCGTTCTATGCTGAGGCAAGCGTAGTCCTGCCATAGCATCACAGAGCCTTCGGAGAAAAGCTTGCCCTGGGGCAACCACTTTGCAAGCAAAGTTAAGATGCCCTACAAGCTGCTGCAACTCAAGCAAGGTAACCTTCCTTTTAAGAAGAAAGGAATGAATCCTATTCCTCAAATCGACTATTTTCTGAAAAGGTACCCTGGACAGATGCGCTACGGTGTCAATCTCAATCCCCCAAAAGGTCAGCTTTTGGGCTGGACCCTCCGTTTTTTCCAGAGCCAAAGGAACCCCAAGCTCTGCGGCCAGCTCTATAAAGCCAGACAGCAGCTGCCCACAATGCCCCGTTCCCTTGGGAGCCACAAAAAGCTAGTCATCCAAATAATGAACGACGTCCTGTAAATCCACTTTCTCCCGAACAGCCCATTTCAAGAATGTGCTAAAACACTTGAAAGCTGAACATGATACAGAGCAGCCCACTGGCAATGCTCTATCCATGTAAAATTGACCCTCAAAAGAAAATCCCAAGAGCTCGAAATCATCAGGATGCAGTGGTAGAAGGCGAAATGCTGATTTAATGTTGCATTTTGCCAACTCTGCAGCCACCCCACAGCGTCTCACCATGGCTACAGCCTGGTCGAAGCTGGTATACCTAACTGAGCATAAATGCTCAGGAATCCCATCATTAACAGACTTCCTTCTGGGGAAAGAAAGATGGTGAATCAAACAAAATTCACCCGGCACCTTTTTAGGCACCACTCCCAATGGGGAACCCCCTAAGGTTATGCACTGGAGGATGGGGAAAAGGGCCCCAAATCCTGCCCTCAGCCAACTCCTTGGCAATCTTATCTCTGAAAACCTGCTCTAAGCCTTTAACGGAACTAAGATTCCGAGACATAAATGGGACCTGAGGCGCCTGAAAAGGGATCCTAAAACCAATCTTAAAACCCTCTAGCAAGTAAAAGCTGTCTGCCCTTCGCGGGTACCTAGATAGCCAACGCTCAAGAGGACCCGCCTTTATCGGACTGGGCCCCTTTACCAGCCTGATAGGTTCCTCCCCCCCCCCCACCGGGCTTCTTTGGATTCTTGTGTCCCCGGGCTTTCGGGCAGTTATTAAAGGAGTGGGACCCACCACACATGGGGCATTCATGCTTGAACTGGCAAGCCTTCCTGCTACACTCTCCCTGAGAACCGAATTCCCAACAGAGCAGGCGGGGTTGAACTGCTTGCCCCGCTGAAGTGTGGGGAGAGCCTGACGACGCTGAGGAGGTTGCAGATGACCTGTTCACCAAATGACCGCTATCAGAGTGATCACCTAAATTTGGCCGAGCTGGGGACATGACCTGCAGCCACAGCTGTTGATGAATGCAATCCCACTGAAGGGAAGGATACAAGGCCGCCCTCATCCTAAACTCCTCGTCATACTGCATCCAGGCAGGCCCGCTAAACGCTGTGTACCCTTTGTAAATTATGTCCATGTATTGGATAAGGGCAGCCGCCCTCCAAGGCTGAGCCTGAGCAATCACCCCAGCATAGATAAAAACCCCAGGTAGCCAATTAGCCCAAGTCCGCTCCACTTTGCGCTTCTTCAACTTTTCTTTCTCTTTTTCATCCAACTCCTCTTTGTCCTTTTTCTCCAACTCCCGAAAAAGGAGGGAGAAAATATCTACGTACTCGCCCTTTAAGATTTTTTCCCTGGTTGCAGGCAACAAATGGTCCCCCAAGGGCAACACTACATCCCCAAAGGGTAATGCAGTAAAAGGAACCATCCCATAAGGAGAGGGGACGCCCCAATTCCCTATAAAAGGGCCTGCAACCCCCTGCTGCCCCACACCTGGCCAAGCTCCACTAGGGCCACATTGACCCGCCAGCCAAGCCCAATTTGGTAACGAGCCCGTAATTAAAGGGGAAACAAACCCTGTGCTCACAGCAGGGATGCCTTGCCCGGTAGGCGCAGCAGAACCCCAAGGCCCCCACAGCCAAGTCAGCCCAGCATATGCCTGCAAAGTGTCTCCAGCCTTACCAACATTTCCAGCAGGCACCAGCATCAACCCAAGTCCGACGACCCCGACGCTGTGTCCGGACCACCAAGACCCCTGGCACTGCCTGCGATGAAAGCACCAGATCTGTCCTCAAGGATAAACAACCTGGTTAATACATTCTCTTGGCGCTCCTTCTTGGAGGCCATATCCCTTCCCCACCTCCTCAGAGGGAGAAATACCAGACACCTGTTCCAGCGCCTGTAGCCTCTGCATAATATTATCACTAACTGCCTCATCCTCCTCCTCATGACAGCGGGGGTGGAGGCCTCTTAGCAGGTGCCTTAGGGGCCTTGGGTGTCGGCTTTTTTCCTTTTGACCTGCCGGACCCTGTTCCACCTGACATCCTTGTCAGCTAAATTTGACCCACAAAATGGCCACCAGCAAAAGCCCACTAAAATGGCCGCCTACCCCTAAGAAAGAAAGGGAGCCCAAAATGGCTGACCCCCCACACCACTAAGGGGAAGCAAAGTGATTGCCCCAGCTAAATCACAACTCCCCCCCCCAACTCACACCTAGAGTCCTAGACCCACGCAAAAAACCACTCCCCTGCCCCAAAGAGAGAGTGAGCCACCCAGCCAATCCAAAGAAAAAAGGAATACTGCCGCCTTCATTGAATCCTTCACGAAGCCTCCGCAGACCTGACGACTACAGACCAGCCCCAGGAGCCCAGGCCTTTTACAAAAAGACCCTCAAGTGCCAAAGCGCCCTCTGCCGCACTCTGAGACACGCGACGAAGAACGGTGCCTCCGACGCCGTTCGAAAGGCACGCTCCACACACAAGCCCGTTCCTCTCCCTCTGCCGCACTCAGAGACATGCAGCTCGTGTCCCTCACAGCCGCCCGATACTGACGAAGAGTGGGGCCTCCATCCCTGCATGAAACGCATGCTCCTCACACAAGCCCGATCTCCATGAGGACTGCATAGGGAGCGGAGGTCTGGCCGTTACAACGGCCTGGCCCCGCCCCCTAGATTGTGCGCCCAAACAGGCTGTCTCTGCTCCCTTCCCTCCCAGGGAGGCAAAGCCTGCTTCTGCAGCCTAGCAGCTTCGCTGCATGCTGCAAGCACTAATTCTCAGCTGTACTTCAGCAAAGGGAATTAGAACTACAACTCCCAATTTGGGAGTTCCAAGAGGCCACGGGCAACTTGTTTTATACGTGCTTGCAGTTAGTTTGAAGGGGGAGATTGGGAGGAGGTGAAATTTGTGATTAAAGGGGGAGACTGGGGTGGGGGCACAGCCAAATTGATAGGGGGCATTGCAAAATCAATAGGGGGTGCTGCTGCAATGCCCCCACACTGGTTACAGCCCTGGGGTCCTTGTTTGCAAAGAATCAAAAAGGACAGAGCATGGAATGTCTCACTGTGTGGCAAGGCCAAATAGCCTAGCCCTCCAATTAGAGCTTCTGGGAGTTGGCCTGTTAGGTGAAGAAAACATAATTGCAATGCATTCCATGGCAATGTGGAACATTTGCAATAAAAGAAAAAGAAAAGTAAGGTATGTCTATTGCTCTAGGTGTAAGTACTGGTATGATTAACTAACTCTGCAAAAGACCAGAAGCCTCTGGGAGACAGATGCTCACAGCAAGTTCCACACACTAAAGGGAAGGCATCTGAGATGGCATTAACCTCTAGAGGCTGTTGAAAGCCATGAAAAAATGCAGTGCTGAGACTACCTGAATTATGCACATTAACTCTGTCTCAAAACTAAAAAAACCTGGGTATACCCCTGAAAGGTGTAATATAGATCATAAATCGAATTGTCGTGGTGTCGCACTAGGGTTGCCAAGTCCAATTCAAAATATCTGGGGACTTTGGGGATGGAGCTAGGAGACATTGGAGGTGAAGCCAGGAGCAAGGTTGTGAGGAGCATAATTGAACTCCAAAGGGAGTTCTAGCCATCACATTTAAGGGGACTGCACACCTTTTAAATGCCTTCTCTCCATTTGAAATATGTCATCTTTCTTCAGAGGAGAGGAACCCTTCATGGTAAATATCCAATGGTTTGTTCTTCCTCTGAGGTGGAGGACATCTTGAAAGGGAACCTCCCAGAGCAGTGTCCTCAATTATATAAGTGGGTTTGAGTCATCATCACGCATGATATTCTTTAACACTCTTCTTCCAAATGCAGTATCTGCTGAACTATGAGTGTAGTGGTTAAGAGCAGCAGAGTAGTGATCTTATAATGTTTGATGAATGTAGATATAGATGACCAGGTTGCTGCTTTGCAAATTTCTTCTGGAATTATTAAAGGGACCAGGGTGGACATAGAACCACACTAAACATACAAGCTCAATGTGAAATGTACTCCAAGCAGCTATACATTATAATACTGCTTACAAAAAACATAATAAATACTACAATAAAGTTATATGAACATTCAAAATATTTGTGTTTTTAATATATTTTATACAAAACTCCGTATTTTTCAACAAATCCACCATGTATCACTGGCACATAGGCAATACTTCAAACAACATATATACAGACTGGAGCTGTAAAATGACCCAATTATCTATATTTCAATAAATGACTCTATACGGATAGTTGACAATTACTCAATCCATTTCAGAAACCACTGTCCTTTTTCAAGGGTCCAGATGTATTCAGCTCTTCTCTTCTGGTCATGCAACTTCAGTAAGGCTTCCTTATTTTCTTAAGGTCAAATTTCTTCTAGTTAGATGTCTAATGACAGCCGTGTTGGTTTCAGCACTCCTAACAGAATGAGCAGTAATTCCTTAGGGAAGAGGCCTTTTAAAGACCTTGTAGGCAATGCTCCCTCTAAGCTGTGGAATCTTGTGAGCAAAAATTCTACTTTCTGACCTACTGGCATTAAAGCTGCTGCATAAATTACTTTCCTCTGGGGCCATTTTTCCTGAGCCAAGACAAAAATGTGTGAGCCATAGGCTAAAAAACTGTGAGCTAGCTCACACTAACTCAGCTTAGAGGGAACATTGCTTGTAGGTCTCCATGATATAAGCTCTAATGGTGCTGCTTATGGCTGACAGACATTCTATGCCCCGTTTGGAGGGTCTAACGATGTAAACAGAACATCAGTGTTTTTAATGTAAATCTTCAAGGCTCATCTGATATCCAGTGCATGCCACAATTTTTTCCTTGGGTGTTTTGGTTTTGGACAGAACGATGGAACGTGTACAAAATCTTCAGCTGGAAGATCTAAAACAATGGCCAAACTGTGGCTTGGAAGCCACATGTAGCTCTTTCAGATATGTTGTGTGGCTCTCAAAGCCCCCTCCCTGCTGGCTAGCTTGGAAAGGCGTTTGTTTCTTTAAATCACTTCTCCAAGCCAAGCCAGCTAGCAGCTTGGAGAATGCATTTAAAGTTAAAAGTTGCTTTCTTTCCAGTTATCTCTTCCTCCCCCATCTTCTTTCCTTCCTTTCTGTCTTGCAGCTCTCAAATATGATATTCATGTATTGTGGCTCTCAAACATCTGATGTTGATGGGAAATGTCTGGTAGGCCATGCAAACTCTTACATTAAGCAAGCTTAGCCACCCCTGATCTGTAAACTACACTTATAGGAATAGGTCTCTCTGCCATTTTTGTTGACCCTTTCTTTCACCTTTCCAGTGCTGTCAAACCACCAGCAACATGGTGCCAGATTTTTGCTGTTAAGTCACAGCTGACTTTTGGAGACTCCATGAGAGACATTCAGAGATGGTTTGCCATTGCCTGCCTCCATGTTACAACCCTGACATGCTTTGGATGCAAATACATGTATTCCATCTTTCAAGATTCAAAAACTATTTTTTTCAGCTGTCAACATCTGCTTCTTTTGGCAGTGCCATTAATGTCTCTGACAATGGTCCTAATTGCAGAGTGTGCTATGTGTCTGCTTTGATATCAGCATTTGACAAGTAAAAAAAAAAAGTGGTTAGTTGGAGGATCAAATATTGTAAAATAACGATAAAGTGATTAAAGAATACACTTATTGGAGTAATAACTGCAACAATCTCTAGTGGCTTCTAGAAGCTATTCCCCACAACAGGCACCTTGTGAGTTAGGCGGGGTTGAGAGAGTTCTGAGAAAATTGACTGACCCAGGGTCATCCAGCAAGCTTAATTGGAGGAGTGGGGAATCAAACCCAATTTTTCATATAACAGACCACTGCTCTTAACTATTATACCATGCTGGACTCTCCAGGTAGAATGGCCAGTTGGTAAAACTAGTGTGCATCACTTAATATGAACAGCAGAAGCTCCCAGGTTGGGAAAGCAAGGTGGAATGTGTTTTCTAATAAATGGGGAGACCTTACATATTCATATATGAAGTTACCCCATGACACAATAAAATTGTAGGTATACAAGCCCATTCTTGAGTTCCTGGAATATTTGACAGTTTGACCCACAAAGTAATATATGGTATATGGTAATTTGATTGAACAATTAAAAAAGGTAAAGGTAGTCCCCCACAATTTTACTAAAGTGAAATGGAATTACTAATGCAATTACTCTGAAGTGTTATTGACACCAATTTCTGATTTAAAAAAGAAAAACATATTTAGAATTGAAGTGTAAACCTGCTTAAACAGTTAATCATCTAATTTAATGACTTTGTCAATTATATGACAAAGTAAATTCGCCAGTATGAGCAGTTCTATAAATATGCACTCTTCTACATGCAAAAAATTTTCAGTAGACTTGGACAATAGCTGCTGTCTAATCTTCCATCAAAGGAGAAAAGTCTTTTTCAGTATATAGGCAGGAAAAAAGCCTTTGTATGTCTATAAAACATTAAAATATGTTACATAAGCCAGAGTGATATAAATACCTAGAGATTTTTGCTCGTTTTGATGAGAACGAAACATCTAGAATTGAACAGTTAAATTCTCTAGGAACTTTAATCTGCATGGAATTTTACAAAAAGTAGATTTTGTAGAGATCACGCAACAGATTAATAGTGCCACTTGATCAATCAGATAAACATAATAATGCATTTCTATTAAATTATGTTTATAAACATTAAAACAAATTGCACAATCCAACCAGAATTGAGGATCCTTAAGCCCAACTGATTTATGATGCTGAGCACATTGAAATAAATGGGATGTTAAACATTTAATTCTGCCTGGAACGGGCCCTAAATATTTTATGTATATATATGTATATGTGTATATATATATATATGTATATGTGTGTGTATATATATATATATATATATATATATATATATATATATATATATATATATATATATATATATATACACACACACACACACACACACACACACAAGGTACCTTTCTCCTCATCTTGGATGGGTTATTCATGTGTTAACCATTGCAACGCAGAAGCTACTTCACATGCAATTAGTGACGACATTTAACTCGTCATATCATTATATGGAAGCCAGTTCAGATGAGTAAATTGTGTTCGCTTTCTACATCAACTGCTAGCAAGAAAACATGTCAATCCCTGCAGGAGGCTATGGCAAACAGGTGGCTTTCCTGCCTTTCTTTGAGTTACCTACCAATCCCATTACCAAGCTTTGAACGTGCAGAATCAAACCAACATCTAGTCAAGAGTGGGGGGGTGAGTTCGAATGCTCTGTGAAAGGGGGGAAATTGAGAATTGCAGACTCCCAAAGTTTTTTCCTTGAGAGAAAAGGTCAGACCACTAAGGAGATCACTGAAATAGAAGCCTGGTTTAGGTAGAGGGTCCAAGTAGGCAATACTGACCTTGACAGACCCAGGATCTGATTCAGTGTAAGAAAGCTTTATGTTTTCAAGTAGACACGATGGAAGTTTATAAAATTATGGACAGAGCAGAGAGAACTTTTACTCCCACTCCCAAAATACTAGAACTAAAGTAGATGGGCTACAGATCCAGGACAAACAAAAGGACATATGTCTTTACCCAATGAACAATTAAAAAGTAGATTTTGATGCCAGAGTTTAGTGATGACCACAAGTATAGACTTTAAAAGGTGATTAGACAGGTTAATGAAGGGCAGGTCTATAGTGACTACTAGTCATAGTGAGTAAAGGGAACCTCTACATTCAGAAGCAGTCAGTCTCTGTATGTCAGTGCCAGGAAGCAACATTGGGGAATGCCTTGAACTGTTTGCCATTGTTGGCCCTCCATAGTAGCTGGTTGGCCACTGCATACCACGGGATACTGGACTAGATGGACCAGTAGGACTCTTATATTCTTAAGACTATATATACCTGAAATTTTGTGACTGAGGAGTCTGGCAGATTTCAAGTACTCCAGTGAAGCTGTTTTCAAATGGTCAAGGTATGTTCCTGATGGCCAGCCTTTAACAACTTCTGCAATTCCTGGGTTGTCATTAATGGCAGCTTAATGTTAGTCCAGCTGCAAAGTTACAAGAGCATGGTTCAGCATGGCCAGGACAGCTGAGTCTAGGAAATAATGCAGCTGGTATAAGGTACTCTTGGCCACCCCACCAACCTGCTTTTCAAATACCAAGACTGGGTCCTAGAATACCCTCCCACCAGACCTTAACTTGCTCTTTTTCTACCACTAGTGGACCAAAATCTTCCCAAGCAGCAGCCTTCCTGACCGTCATTACCTCTGTTTTGTCTGGATTCAGAATTGGCTTGTTCTTCACTTCACTATGGCCTCAAAATACTGGTTCAAAACTGGCTTAGGACGAATGCATAGAAAACTTAAGATAATGAAATGTAGAGCTGGGTGTCATCTGCATTTTGAGATATCAAACCCCAAGCTTCAATCAGCAGCAGACTCATATAAATACTGAAGTGCATAGATGACAAAATGGAACCCTGAGGTATATTAACTGACAACCTATGATTCAGCCTTCAATGTGGGTTGGGGATGTTGCATCTCAGTAAGCATTTGCTTTCTCTTACCTTGAGCAGGTAAAAGGCTGAATAGAAAAAAAGATACTTGTGAAAATGCTCTGTTGCAGTTTACTTGAAGCACATTCAGAAAACATTTGTGATTCACATAGTATACTGCTTGGGTGGCCAAACTTGTTTAATGTAGGAGCTGCATAGAATAAATGTCAGATGTTTGAGGGAGAGAGGGAGGCAAATAGATGGGAAGGGGGAGAGAGAGGTAGAAAGAAAGCAACTTTAAATGCATTATCCAAGCTGCCAGCTGGTTGGCTTGGCGAAATTATTTAAAGAGAGAAATAAATGCTTTCTCCAAGCTGGCAGTGGGTGCTTCAAGAGCCACACAATATGTGTGAAAGAGTCACATGTGACTCCTGAGCTGCAGTTTGGTCACCCGTGGTATAGTGGATAATTAGGGTAAAAGAAATTTTATAGTACCCATCAGAGCAAGTTTTGCATCATGTAACCATATTTAACTCGCAATAACACTGCGGGATAAGTTAGTCTGAGAGCGCGTGACTAGTCCAAAGTCACTGAGAGCTTCTATGGAAGAGTGGGGATTCAAACTTGAATGTCCCAGGTACTGGTCTGACACTCTAATTACTATATTGCACTGGCTCTGTGAACTATAAATATATCGAAAATGCTGGGCAAGTAACTTTAAGAGCAATTTCCTGTTACATTTTTGAAAATCAAGTGTGGCTGAGAACCTGTGATCTTTATCTAAAAATTAATGAGAGTCTGCAAAATAATGTACTGCTGTGTGGGTTTCCACTGTATTATTTTCAAATTTCTTTGAAAACTCTGCAAAACTACTGGCCAGATGCACAAAAAAATCAATCATAAAGATCAGGGAAGGTTGTACTATGGCAACTAAGTACTGTGTGATGCTACAGTATGACAAAAATAGTCACAGCTATCTTCAGAAATAGAGTAACACAGAGCATGAGCATGTAGCTCTGCCTATTTTTGTTTGTAATCTCTATCCATGATAAAATTATGTAAATGACAAAAATGAGACTTACTTTCACATAAAGGGATGTAGATTGAATGACATTCTACTAGCAACATGCAGACATATTGCATTATAGTTGTGCAGAATTAATTTTCAACTTGAAAAAGAGAGAAACTTCAATTGCATGTTAGATTTTAATTCCCACTGAGGTTTTTCTCCCCAGTTTAATTTTAAAGTAATGCAACAAGACTCAAAAGTAATTAATGGTAGTTACTAAGGCACAAGTATTAACTACAGATACATCACAGGAAATATTTACAGTAGATTCCACATATTGCATTATCACAATGTATCAGGAGGGGAGGGATGGTGGCTCAGTAGTAGAGCAACTGCTTGGTAAGCAGAAGGTCCCAGATTCAATCCCTGGCATCTCCAATTAAAAAGGGTCTAGGCAAATGGATGTGAAAAACCTCAGTTTGAGACCCTGGAGAGTTGCTGCCAGTCTGAGTAGACAATACTGACTTTGATGGACTGATTCAGTATATGTTCATATGAGGGTTAGATTTCAGCAGTTGAAAGAAATCAATGATTTATTTTAAAAATATTGTTACTGCGATAGCCCACCAAGTCAGTCAGAGGACTTGGATGAGATGCTTCTACAGCAGATTGTAAAGTTCTCCAAGAGAAGGGATACAGTGATCATGGGAGATTTCAATTACCCGGACATCTGTTGGAAGTCCAACTCTGCTAAAAATGAAAAGTCCAATAGATT
This sequence comes from Heteronotia binoei, assembly GCF_032191835.1. Lineage (NCBI taxonomy): Eukaryota > Metazoa > Chordata > Lepidosauria > Squamata > Gekkonidae > Heteronotia > Heteronotia binoei. The sequence continues at coordinate 131,954,044 of NC_083226.1, forward strand.
CCTGACTTGTCTTGCTGACAACTTCCTTTTCCAGAAAGTGAAGATGGAAACAAGGGGATCTGCTATCTTGGATTTGATTCTAACCAACAAGTAAGAATTGATTGAAGAAGTAGAAATAGTGGGTACCTTCGGCAGTAGTGACCATGTGATTTTGGAATTTACAGTCTTAGGGAAGGGAAAAGCTATACTTAATCAGACTTATAGATTAGACTTCAGAAAGGCAAACTTTGATAAACTTAGAACTATGCTGGGTAAAACCCCATGGTCAGAAATACTTAGGAGGAAGGGGGTTCGGGAGGGGTGGGAGTTCCTTAAAAGCAAAATACTGAAAGCGCAACCACAGACGATTCCTATGAGAAGGAAAAATGGAAAAAGCCTAAAGAAGCCGAAGAGGCTCCATAAACAGCTCTCTAAAGACTTGAGAAATAAAAAAGTCTCCTTTAGGAATTGGAAGGAGGGACTTATAACCAAGGATGAATATAAACAAATCACCAGTGCCTGTACAGACAAAGTTAGAAAAGCTAAAGCTCAGTATGAGCTTAGGTTGGCCAAAGAAGCTAAAAACAACAAAAAAGGGTTCTTTTCTTATGTTCAGAGAAAGAAAAAGAGTAAGGACATGGTAGGTTTATTGTGAGGGCAAGAAAGTGAAATTGTAACAGGTAATGAAGAGAGGGCGGAATGGCTCAATTCCTACTTTTCCTTAGTCTTCTCTTCTGAGGGGAACAGTGCTCAACATGGCAAAAACAGAACATATAAGGAGGGTATGTTCCATCCTAGGATCAGCGTAGGGGTAGTACATAAACACCTAGTTTCTTTAAATGAAACTAAGTCCTCAGGGCCAGATGAATTGCATCCAAAGGTTCTAAAAGAGCTTGCAGATGTAATTTCTGAGCTTCTGGCTATTATTTTTGAGAATTCTTGGAGAACAGGAGAGGTGCCGGAATACTGGAGCCGGGCGAATGTTGTCCCCGTCTTCAAGAAGGGGAAAAAAGACGATCCAGGTAACTACCGACCCATCAGCTTGACGATCCAGGTAACTACCGACCCGTCTATACCTGGAAAAGTTTTAGAACAAATCATCAAACCGTCGGTTCTGGAACATTTAGAAGAATTGATGTGATTACTAAGATCCAGCATGGTTTTCTCAAGAACAAGTCATGTCAGACTAACCTGATCTCTTTTTTAGAGAAAGTGACTACCTTGCTGGATCAGGGGAATGCTGTAGACATCGTTTATCTTGATTTCAATAAGCCTTTTGATAAAGTTCTGCATACTATCCTTGTTGACAAGTTGGTAAAATGTGGTTTGGATCCTGTTACCGTTAGGTGGATCTGTAACTGGTTGACAGATCGCACCCGAAGAGTGCTTGTGAATGGTTCCTCATCTTGGAGAGGAGTGACGAGTGGAGTGGAGGATCTGTCCTGGGATCTGTTTTGTTCAGCATCTTTATCAATGATTTGGATGAAGGAATAGAGGGAATGCTTATTAAATTTGCCGATGATACTAAATTGGGAGGGGTTGTAAATACAGTAGAAGACAGAAACAGGATACAGGATGACCCTGGAAAGACTGGAAAACTGGGCTACAATAAAATGAATTTTAACAGGGATAAATGTAAAGTTCTGCATTTAGGTAGGAAAAATCCAACACATGGTTATAGGATGGGGGAGAATTGTCTTAGCAGTAGTATGTGCGAAAAGGATCTAGGGGTCTTAGTGGATCATACAATGAACATGAGTCAACAGTGCGATGCGGTGGCTAAAAAGGCAAATGCAATTTTGGGCTGTATCAACAGAAGTATAGTGTCCAGATCATGTGATGTGATTGTATCGCTTTACTCTGCTCTGGTAAGACCTCACCTGGAGTATTGTGTTCTGTTTTGGGCACCACATTTTAAGGCTATAGACAAGCTGGAACGAGTCCAGAGGAGGGCGACAAAGATGGTGAGAGGTCCTATGAGGAAAGGCTGAAGGAGCTGGAGATGTTTAGCCTGGAGAGGAGGCAGCTGAGAGGTGATTTAATCACCATCTTCAAGTACTTGAAGGGCTGTCATATAGAGGATGGTGTGGAATTGTTTTCTGTGGCCCCAGAAGGGTTGAAATTGAATCAAAAGAGTTTCCGACTCAACATTAGGAAGAACTTCGTGACTGTTAGAGCGATTCCTCAGTGGAACAGGCTTTCTCTGGAGGTGGTGGGTTCTCCTTCCTTGGAGGTTTTTAAACAGAGGCTAGATGGCCATCTGACAGCAAAGAAGATCCTGTGAATTTAGGGGGAAGTGTTTGTGAGTTTCCTGCATTGTGCAGGGGGTTGAACTAGATGACCCTAGAGGTCCCTTCCAACTCTATGATTAATATACCAGTTCATATTATAGCAATATAATATGTAGTTTAAAAAACCCTGAAAATTGAACTGATTTATATAATTCAAGTATTTCATGAATATATTCAGTTCCTTAATTCTTGTTCGGGAAAGTTTTTATATGTACATTTCCCTCTTTAAATTCTAAATGGCACTTAAATACTTGGAGGAGCTTTATCTCAGTGGTAGAACATCTGCTTGCCATGCAGTCTCAATCCCTGGCATCTCCAGTTAAAAGGAACAAATGGTAGGTGATGTGAAAGACTTCCATCTGAGACCTTGGAGAGCTGCTGCCAGTATGAGTAGGCAGTACTGACCTAGATGGACCAACGTTTTGGTCAGTATAAGGCAGCTTTGTATGTGCATATATGTACAACAAATGTATTATTTTGCAACATTTACATTCTTTGCAGCAAATACCATAGCTGGACTTTCTACAGCACAAGTACTTGAAGCGTATTCCCCACCCCCCATATATAATTGTAACATAATGGGAAATCTATTTTCACTTACTGTGAATTTTCCTGCTGCACGGTTCTGGAATGCTGCAGTTCAGATTCCTGGGAGAAGAACCTCCTCCCTGGAAGAAGGCAGGGCTGTGAGCTTTCTCCAACTACAATAGAAGTTTTTTCTCTGCTTCCTTAGTTCCCAGAAGGACATGATCCAGCCTTTAAAGAATAACTCAAGCTCACAATGACACAGCTGTTCCAGTACTACCTGGATTTTATTATACAGAGATAGATAGGAGAACAGGTACCTGAGTTCCCAGAATCACCCAAGTCATGACCGATGTTTCCTCTAAGCTGCAAAGTCTTGTGAGCAAAACTTCTCGTTGTGAACTACTGGCATTAAAGTTGTGAGCTACTGCATAAATTATTGTACTGCATAAATTATTGTCATCCTTCCTGAGCTATGACAAAAATGTGTGAGCTGGTGGCTAAAAATCTGTGAGCTAGCTCACGCTAACTCAGCTTAGAGGGAACGCTGGTAATGATCAAATTCCGGTACAGGAGGAAGTCGAATCTGGGATCATTGAGGGAGATGCTCATGTCACTGTTGAAGATATGCTGGTGACATATTGGGCTTTTTCACACTTACCGATGGAAACCAGAAGGGAGTCGGTATTGTGCCGCCTTGCAGTAATCCGAGACAGGGATGGGAGTTTTCAGACACATGTTTTTTTTCCTGGTAGGGTTTCGTGATTGAAGCAAGCCATTTCACACTGTTCCACTTTTACCTCGCTTCCACCAGCACCAGCCGTTTTTGCCTGCTGGTTCGCGATCTCCAGCTTTTTTTTGGGGGGGGGGGAACGTCGGGCAAAGATTGCTATAGCGACGTATCACAACAGCAACTCCATAGAGATGGCTAGGCTCCAGGTTTCAGCATCTCTGGCATCTTAATGGAACCCAAGCATCCCTATGGTGATGCTGTTGTGATACGTCGCTATAGCGCTATAGCAATCTTAGCCCGACGTTCCCCCCCCCCCAAAAGCCAGAGATCGTGTGCCGGCGGGCGAAAAAGGGCGCGAAAACTGCTCCCGGATTAGATACTGGACATTTCACACAGCGCCCCATACCGATTTCAACCCAGAAGGAGGGGTTGAAAACTGGAAGAAGCTGCTCTTTGTTAGTAACGCCTCAGGCATGCCTCACTACTGGGACAGCCGCGGGACTGTGTGAAAAGGTGACAGTATTCCGGTAGCAGCCAGTTACTGAGTCAGGTCTGTCTGAAATGCCAGCAGAAACCCGTTACTGTTCAGTAACTGACCAGCCTCCATACGGGAATACATAGGCTGTGTGAAAAAGTTCATAGTACGATGGCCACTGAAGTGGACCAGGCTGTTGCCACAGCGGTCGGTTCAGAACATACTCGCTGCCCCACCGGGAGACTGGAGTGCTGTTCTTCAGATCCTTGCAGAGGCATCAAGATAAGAACTTGCTCCTCAGAGGAATGCCTCTACAATATTTGGGAATGGAACTGGCTTTCTCCTTATGCTTTGCTTTTTCTGCCTCTTGGCTGGTAGTTTCAATGAAGAATGGGCTGCGATAGATGGGGATGGAGACCGAGAAGAGTCTCCCTTAGGTGTCCACGATCCCTGCTTAGAAGTTCGAACCATATTAATTGATCGCATAGATGGTGGTCCAGAACAGGACTGCAGTGTTGGACCTGATGATTTTGACTGGCTTTAGGAGGGTGATTTCAAATGTTCCAATCCCAGAACCGACTTGAATGGGCCTGAGACAAGAGCTTTTTCCCATAGCAAGGCTTAAATGAGATGCTCTGCCTAAATGCACCTTAGGTGTAAATTGTTGGAAAATTTTGCAAGAGCCCATATTATTTGATTCTGTCGGACATATGAGACAGAGTTCATGCTCATTGCTGTGGGTCATTTTGGTCGCATATGTACATTTTTTTTAAAATGCCTTGGACACCATTAAGGCTACCACAAGCAACAGTGGTGAGGAAACCCAAGGATAGGCTGATGAGAGTCACCTCACCTGGGACAAACAATCCCTCACAGAGAAAACGCTCTATTAGGAAAAGAAGCTAGGAGGGAAGGACCCTCAGAAAGCTGAAAAAACACCAAGCTAGGTTTGTACACAATAACAACAATAGAACAGTTATGCTGGAAAGCTCCTATCCACATGCCAATAAAGGAATTGAAGAAAAGGGGACACCTGCCTCCAGAGCATGTGATGGTTTAGGCAGGAAGCTGTTCACATCAGCTTTGGAAAGGGGGGGCATCCCCCCAGAGGACTTTTTAGCTGGAAGAAAATCTGTCTTCAGCTGGCCTGCACAGGAACAGTTCCAGTGTTGGGCTGCACCAAAGATGAAAGTTGAATGTAATCTCTTAATGTCAAACGGCATAAAGCCCATTCCTACCATATTGGTGTACTAACTCATTTGTATCAGATCTCTGCCTTCTTAGAGCAAACTATAGTGTATAGGATCATGTGCTGTGCGCTACTGTGTTGTATCAACTTCTAACAGCTATTTGCAATAAGAAAAAAATAGTAAATTCATAGGCCTATAATGTAATATAAATTTTTTGCAGCTTTGATGCGACAACATCTGGATTTTTTTAAAATCAAGGGTCAATTATATTGTTAAATATCTCTCAATAACTCAGTATTTGAAACACATACTTTCAAATGTTCACACATTTGAAACAAATACTATGTTTCATATTGCATACAATATTACAAACAATAACATTAGCAGTTTTCCTAAATAAAATGCCAAAAGTAATGTTTCTATCAACTGTAAATAAAACTGATTTTTAATTGCAGCATCACCAAGTTTTCATTGCAGTATTGGTGTGTCTCTATTATCCTTCAAAGGCTGTCATACAAAGGAACTCTGTTCAGTGTGCCTTGCTGGCTTTCCCTTTCTGATTCATGATGCAAAGGAAGCTTCCTAACAAGCCCCCAATTTTTATTTTTAAAAAGACGACGGCATTGGATTTATATTCCGCCCTCCACTCAGAGTCTCAGAGCGGCTCACAATCTCCTTTATCTTCCTCCCCCACAAGAAACACCCTGTGAGGTGGGTGGGGCTGAGAGGACTCTCACAGCAGCTGCTCTTTCAACAATAATCTCTGCCAGAGCTATGGCTGTCCCAAGGCCATTCCAGCAAGTCCAAGTGAAGGAGTGGGGAATCAAACCCGGTTCTCCCAGATAAGAGTCTGCACACTTAACCACTACACCAAACTGGCTCTACACCAAAACTGGCTACTACACCAAAAGCAACATAATGGAAGATTCTGTTTACTTACCGTGAAGTCTTCTGTGATGGTAATGAACGGGTTAACAAGAAAACTAAGGACGCATAGAGCCTGCGTCAGATGATCTGAGGGTGGGGGCCAGAGTGCTTGGAACTCTCAGAGGTGATTGACAGCTAACGGCTGAGGGCAGTTAGTGACAGACAGAGTCTGAGGGAGACTGCTGAAGAGAGCAGTTGGTCTGAGAAGGAGCTGAGACAGGAGCTGAGGAGAGTCTTCGAGACAAGCAAAGCTCACTGTTCACTCTATAAAGACAGCCAAAGGGGCTGTGTGTGACTAAAGGAGAGTCACAGTAAAAGTCCTGAAGGTCGCAGACACAGAGACACTTCTCTTAAGAGCTAAAGACGTGGTTGAGGGAAAGATCTGGGTCTAGAAGTCGAAAGGGCTGGGAGAAGAGACACCAGTCGACTTAAGGGACTTGGCACATTATACCCAAGAGGCCAACCGAGAATAGTGTTGGAGAGTGAAATCTATATGATCTGTGAAACCTGAAAGACCTAAGCGAAATCGATATTATAAAGCCTGAACTACGAAGAAACTGTTAACTGCTTGAGATACAATATAGCCCATGTATATATTTCCCATTCCCCAGTTGAAGATGGTGTGTGTACGTTAATAAATTTCTGTGGTTTACTTTAAAGTTCTCTGGTGCCAGTATATTGGGAAAGCTATCAAAGCTGCTGTGGTCCCCTACCTACCAACTGAGTTTATATCCATCTGAAAGCAAAACAAAACCCCGAAGAGACTAGTATTGAGAAATCCATATTACACCCACCCCTTGAGTTCCATAGCTATGAGGTAAAAATTCAAAAGGAAGAACTGCGGCGAAAGAGGGGCTGGGGTAGCCATAAGCCGCATATAGAAGCGATCCAGTGAGACTGCGAGGCGCGCTGTTATATCTTCCTTCTCGGTGGTCCCAGAGTGGGCCAGCCCTGACCTATGGGAACGCAGCTCCTCCTCTCCGTAGGCAGGACCAGCAAAACAAGTTCCTTCCAGGAGGGGGTGCAGTTCCCCTTAACTTTCAGTTCATCTTCAAGCCAGTCGACTCCCAACTAGAAAATAGAAAAAAAACTGCAACCGAGGGAAGAAATACCTGCCTTCTCTTCCCAGACCTGGAATCAAGGAAGCATACACAGAATCATCCAACTTCCTTTATTCATAATGGTGGAACTGGACAGCTTGATACAACCAAACCAGAATGCCTTTTACCAATAACTCCCCATGTGCAATTACATGGTCCACAGCAAACTCAACAAAAAGACAAATGCCTGAACTCCTGGGCCTCCCAGTGTATTGATGCAAAGACTGAGGCAATCCCAAACCGGGTGGGGAGGACTGACCCACTCTGGGACCACTGAGTGAACAGAATCTTCCGTTCTCCAGTGGTCCCAGTAGTGGGTCAGTCCTGACCTATGGGACTTATAACAGCAGTTCCTGAGGGTGGGCCCACTCAGTCCTTTGGATCAAATAACAGCCTGCAACACCCTCCTACTGAATGCCATGTCAGCTGAAGCGAGCTTATCAATATGGTAGTGCTTCGTAAAGGAATGAATGGAGCGCCAAGTGGCTGCTCTGCACACCACCTCCATAGAGGGGAAAGCTCTGTAAGCTGCAGAAGTGGCTGCTCCTCTTAAGGAGTGAGCTGTGATGCCTGATGGAGGCTCCAATCCCCTGGCCTTATACGCCTCGATGATGCAGCCTCGCAACCATCTAACTGAAGGTTTAGAAATGGCTTTACCCATTTTAGCACTAAAAGAAACAAATAAAGAATCAGAAGACTGTAGAGGCTTAGTTCTGTCCAGGTTAAGGCTCTGAATATCTAGACAGTACCATAGCCTCTCCTTTTTGTGCTGCGGATTAGGACAAAAGGAAGGAAGAATAAGCTCTTCTGATCTATGAAACAGTGAGTTAACTTTTGGGACAAAGACTGGGTCAGGTCTCAAGACCACCTTATCTCGGTGGAAAACACAAAGATCTTTGTGGATAGACAATGCCTTAATCTCAGACACCCTGCGTGCCAAAGTAATCCCCACCACGAAAATTGTTTTAAAACTAAGCATCTTTAAACTGCATGAAGCCATAGGCTCAAAAGGCTTGTGACTTAAAACCTCAAGCACTACATTCAAATTCCAAGAAGGGAACCTGTGTGCCTGTGGTGGATTAAGGAGAGACACCCCTTTCAAAAAGCGTTTGATATGTGAACGTTTGGACAGCAACTTGCCCTTCCTATCATCTCTCACCGTTGAAATGGCAGCTACCTGCCTTTGGAGGGTATTGGTACTAAGTCCCTTCTCCAAACCCATCTGAAGAAAGGCTAGCACGTCTGCTACCTTGGCAGACATTGGGTCTGCACTGTTCTCCTGACACCAGGACACAAAGGTCCGCCAAGTGGCATTGCACACTCTATTAGTAGACATTCATCTAGAGGCCAGCATGGTATCTATGACCCCTTTTTTGTACCCCAACACAGTCAGTTGCCTCTGTTCAACTTCCATGCTGTGAGTATTAGCATCTCCAGTCATGGACACAGCGCCTCTCCTTGTAGCAGGAGATCCTTCCTTAGCGGAAGTATCCAGGGTTTGGCTACCCTGAGATGCATCAACTCCTGGAACCAGACCCTTCTTGGCCAAAAAGGTGCTATCCCTATTACCTCCACCCCCAAGTCCTGTACCCTGAGCAAGAACCTCTGCAACACCTGCACTGGGGGAAAGGCATAAAGAAGAGTCCTGGGCCACTCTGCGTGCAACACATCTGTGTCCACGGCCTTTTGAGTTTTTGTTCTTGACAGGAAGTCTGGAACTTCATGGTTTAGTTCCAATGCGAACAAGTCCACCTTTGGAAACCTGAACCTCTGGCAAACTTGATGGAAGACCATCTTGTTCAGTGACCACTCTGCTGGATCCAGGGTCTGACGGCTAAGCCAGTCCGCTAACACGTTGTCCTTTCCCGCAACGTGTGTCGCCTTCAGGGACAGAAGATTTGTCTCCGCCCAGTCAATCAGCAGAGTTGCCTCTTGCTGCAAGAGTTTTGATCGCATCCCCCCTTGCTTGTTCATGAAGGCTTTCGCCGTCATATTGTCTGTTTGGATGAGAACATGTTGGCCTTTCACTATGTTCGGAAGGTGGAGCAGAGCTAGTCTGATCACCCTCAGTTCCAGGACATTTATACTGTTGGTCTCCTGACCGGACCAGCGGCCTTGAACCATCTCTCCTTTCGCGTGTGCCCCCCAGCCAAACAAGCTGGCATCTGTCATCACGACTGTTCGAATTGATTCTTGCAGAGCCTGTCCGGCTTGGAACCGCCATGGTTTCAACCACCATTGCAAGGCCACTTTCACCTGTTCTGGCACTCCTACCCGGAGCGGCTTCCTCTGAGCAATGGCTGTCTGGAAGGGACATGGGAAGGACTGGATGGGTCGTGTATGGGAACGTGCCCATTGAACAAAGTCCTGGCATGAGACTAAGAGTCTCACCAATTTTGCTAGAGTCATCACTTGCGTGCTTTTGGCCTGTAACACTGAATGGATCAGTTGTGTCAGTTTCACTTGTCTTTCCTGGGTGAGGAAGATACCGTCTTCTCTGGTATCAATCTGTACCCCCAGGTGAAGGATGGCTTGAGCTGGCATGAGGGAACTCTTCTCCCGATTTATGACAAACCTGTGGGAGGATAGAACATCCACTGTCTCCTTCAGGGCCGGCTTCGTCTGCGCAAACGGCAACTTGACATTGTCGTCCAGGTATGGAAACAATGACACTCCCCTGAGACACAAGGCTGCCACTAGAGTCACCAGTACCTTTGTGAAGACTCTGGGTGAGGACTTTAAGCCGAATGGCAATGCCTTGTATTGGTAGTGGCTGCCGTCATAAGAGAATCTCAGAAAACGGCGGTGCCTCTGCTGAATTGGTATGTGTAAATAGGCCTTGGATAGATCTATTGATGTCAGAAAGACCCCTTTTTGTAGGGCTAGGAGGATCGAACGCAAGGTTTCCATCTGAAACGTCGTCTCCACCTTTCTGTTGAGCCATTTCAGGTCTAAGATTGCTCTCACATCCCCATTCTTTTTTGGGATGAAGAAGAAGATAGAGTAGACACCCTGGGTCCTCTCCTCCTCCAGCACCGGTTGTATAGCCCCTATATTGAGGAGATGGAGGATGGCTGATAGCAGAAGCTGATGTTTTTGAGGAGACTTGTTCCTAAGAACTTCCAGGAATCTGTCTCATGGAACTGTCTTGAATTCTATACTGTAGCCCTTGGACACTGTCTCCACTACCCATCTGTCTGTTACTGTCTGTCTCCACACTTTGGCAAAGTGTTGGCGATGGCTCCCTATAGCTTCTGGGGGACTGTTCTGGGCATAGTCAGGTGGCATTGCCTTTCCTGGGGCGTTTGGAGGACAGCCCTTTGGTATTGAAAGATGATGATCTGGAACCGCGGGGCTTCTGTTGCCATATTCCCCTACAGGATTTGGAGTAATTCGACTTGGAGTCCCTCCTTTGATCCCGAAAGGGCTGGAAATGTCTCTTATCTCTGTCCTGCTTTATGGATGGAAGAACCTTCTTCTTATCCTTGTCCTCTACCACGTATCACTCTAGGCCTTGGCCGAAGAGTAAATCGCCTTTAAAAGGGACCGCTGCTACTTTGGCTCTTGCAGATGGATCTGAGTCCCAGTTTCACAGCCAAGTGTTCCGTCGGGTCTTCACACTCGAGGCTATGGCTCTCGCAGATTGTTGCATAGCGTCCAGAGTAGCGTCCGTTGCAAAGGCCGTAGACAAGGCAATCTTCTTTAGCCATCTGGAAGAAGCCTGGCACTAGGGGCCAGAGGCAAGAGGAAGGGGTGGGGTGGGGGGCGCCCAGCATTCATTAAGTCCTCCCCCAGGCAACCTTGCACAGGCTTCCCTACTTTCCCCCATTGCTGAACTTCCTCCTCCACCAATACCCCTATCCGTGGGTCTCTGGGACCCTAACTGTTCCTCAGGAGGGAGGAGTTTGTCGCTGTCCTGTCCGCCCTGTGCACATTGCCGGATCCGGAAAGAGGCTCTGGATGTCCATGGGGCCACCGACGCATGTGCTGCTGTCTCTGCCCCGGGTGTCTGCAGTCTCTGCTGCTCACCACTGCATTCTTCACTCCTGTGTGCTTCATTTACCCGCGGCTCAGCTGTGCCATTAGGAAACGGACTGGAGCCAGCATGGCTTTGCTGCTGCGCTCAGGGAGGTGTGGAGAAACTGCAGCCACGTTCCTGGGTCTCCCGCCTTCTGCCGGACTCCAGGAAGCTTCAGGTGCCGAGCGGGGGGTGGGGGGGAGAGTAAGCTGCTCCATCCTTTCCCTCGTCGATTCTGCTGTGGTCTCTCTCTTTTTTTTTTTGCAAAGTTGAGCTGAAGCTCAGCTGGCACATCCTGCTCTGGAGGCAGGGCCAAGCAAAACTGAAAGTTAAGGGGAATAGCACCGCCTCCTAGAAGGAACTTGTTTTGCTGGCCCTGCCTACGGAGAGGAGGAGCTACATTCCCAGAGGTCAGGACTGACCCACAACTGGGACCACTGGAGAACAGAAGTGTGAGTAAGAGTAGTGTGCCTCAGAAACTCCAAACTGCTACTAAAAGTTCCTAGGCACTGAAACTCTACCCACAGCTCTCTGGATTCCACTCATTCGGAAACTATAAATTAAGAGATTTTATACCAATGTTCTCTATTTAAAAATTCATGAAAAATTTTGCTAATACAAGCATCCATTGTCCAGTTTTACTTTAACAGGTGTTTCAAATAACCAATACACAGTCTGTTTGATAATCACTTGCATCTTGTAAATGACTCCCATTCCCACTGCTCTTGGCAAACTTCACATGCAGATGTTGTCCTTACATTTGTAAAGTCATTTTCATAAGCAGAAGCTGCGATTAAATTTTTTTCTTACCAATACCTTAGGGACAAGAGTAAAAGGAAGGGATTTTATATCCTACAAGACTTGTGGGAATGATCAGTGATCGGCTCACAATATATTTTGTGAGAAAGATAGAAACGTCAGCCAGGAACCTATATGCACATCGTTAAAAATATGGCAATATAAAGCATCTGCATCAATTAAAACACATACAAATACTTTTCTATTCTTTATTTCATTGGTTTTTTAATTAGAAACAATTACTATTCTGCCTTTATAAATCATTTTAGTAATCAAAGTGCAACTTTTAAAAAAGCTGTTGAGCTGGATCTTTAAAAAAAAAAAACTTGTGGAAGACATTAGTGAACAGATCATTTCCTCCTTGTCCCTTCTCCAGTAGCTTGCTGATTGTCTTGAAAATCTTCCTGGAGGGCTGAAATAGTTCAAGTGGCTATTTAACTCAATTTCTCACTCTCCTTGTAGTATGGTGTGTTTTGTTCATAATACTCCTCTTATCCACAGAGAGGATTTTTGGCATAAGCAACAAGTTACTGGGAAAATGGAAAGGTGAGGAAGGATCAGCTTCACCATCATCTTCTGTAATGTCTTCTGTGGGATCCAACCCATTCTTTTAAATTTGGAAATCTTTTTCCGTAATTGACAAATATGATTTCAGCAAATATTGACAAATTAAATTCAGCAAATACAAAAGGCTATATTTTATTTTTTTAAAAAATACTATGTCTGTCTTTGGGAAATAAATATGGAAAAATGTACATTTACATGAAAACATCCAAATTACAATAGGGGAAGAACAAAGCTTCCAATACATTTAAATTACAGGGTCACTCACACTATAGATTTCTCTCAACGTAATTGTCCCAGCATGTGCACATGATTCTGTTCCAGAACAAAAGTACCATTTGACCCTAGAATGAAAGTCCACTTGAAAGTGAAAAGCATCACTAGTTCACATGGTTTGCTGTTCCACATAATTGCTTCCCTGGAAATGGTTTGCATGATTTTAAAATGACCAAGAGAACCAGCCATTAACCACTTAAAATTCACCTACTAAGGAATCTCAAATGTCACTGTTATAAATTCTTTGTATGGTAAATTTTAAACATTCTATGTAATTTCAGGCTTTACCCAGTAAGCATTATCATTTTTGCTGTAGGTTCAATCCATTTCTGTTTCATAGATACTTTTCCATTTTTGCAGATCTCTAGCTTCATTAGCGTTCCACAGCCTAGCAAATGACATCAGCCTTTTCCTAAAAAGCAATACAAAGATCTGTGTTAGAAAGCTACTTAGAGACTGTTAATTAGCATTTAAAATATCTCCGTAGTATAGACCATAACCAGTAAAGAACAGAGGTACATTATTTACTCAATAAATGGGAATCCTTGGATCTGACAGGTGGTATATTTCTGCATAAATATAACATTTGCTATTTCAATAGTAAAGTTTTAATAGTAAATTATTCAACCTCATTTGGAAGTTTCATTACCAACGAAGATGCAAATCAAACTATTCTCTAACCTTTTCATATTCATTAATCCTTCTAGCTCTTTTGATTTGTGAGCTGCCTTTTTAAGAATTTCATCAGGAACATCTGCTAGTTTAGCAACGTTTAGCCCATAACTTCTTGCAGCAACTTCTCTTGTTATTTGATAAAGGAAAGTAACAAATCCAGGATTTTCTTCATGATCAGTTGCTAGAAAAAAAGAAAAACATGCTTTAATTAACCATAAGAATCCACTATCTTTTACATTTTGCTATCCAACAAACTACCAAACACAGTTTGTTTTGTTTTTAAAATACTTTTATAAGTATTTCTCAAATGTTCCCAAGACATCAAAATTTGGGTAGCCTCATATACAATCATGTATATGAAACACAATAGTTCAGATCATGATTAGCACCAGATTAGCATTCAGGTACTACTACAATGAATCTACCCATCAGGTAATTTTGATATCATACCCTTTTCTTCTTCATTATCCTCTTCATTTACCAGAAAAGCCATGTGATAATTCCCAGTATGACTTGAATAGATCCTTTCTAATTCACACACTGGAGGATAATGGGTGACAAATAGTGTCAGTGAACCCACCTAGAAAAATAAAATATCTCGATTTGAAAATATGCGTATTAGAATTTTATTCCTGACAGAATATTTCTAGAATAGTAACTAGGGATGGGCATGGATCTGCTCATTACCCTAAATTCATAGCTAAAATCACCTGAGTTGTGGATTGTGAGCCACTGTCCATTTGATCTCACCCCAATGATCTTCCTAAAACCTTCCACATGATTTTTGTTCATATGTCTCATGGTGGAGCATGCTGGTGCTGATATATTACTATCGCCAAAGCAATGGTGTGTGGGGGGGGTGGCCTTCTGCAACAGTGGCCCTCCAAAGTCTGACAGGCAGCACTGGCCACCAGTAGGAGAGCACAATAGCAGCAGAATGATATATACCCCTAGTGCCCACATGGAAATAACCCCACACAGGAAAAAGCCCATAGAGAAAAAGCCCACACAGAAAAAAATCCCACATGGAAAAATACCATGTAAAGAACCATAGACATTTATAATTGTGGATAACCATCACCTACATTTATGAGAATGAACAGGTATTATTTATCTTATGTTATTTTGGGATCAAAATATATTATATTCACATGCAACAATCTGTGTTGCAATCTGCAGTGGCTTTCCTCTTTCCTTGAAGGTCGGGGACAAAGGGTCGCGATTGGGGGGGAACTATCCCGGAGGCGCACACTTAACTGTGGAGTGCCCCAGGGAGCGGTTCTCTCCCTGATGTTATTTAACATCTATATGCGACCTCTTGCCCAGATTGCCCGAAGGTATGGGCTGGGGTGTCACCAGTATGCTGATGACACCCAGCTCTATCTACTTATGGACGGCTGACTGGTCTGCGCCCCAAAAAATCTAGACCGGGCACTACAGGCCGTGGCTGAGTGGCTCAGACTGAGTGGACTGAGACTGAATCCTGCGAAGACAGAGGTCCTTTGTTTGGGCCGTCGGGGACCGGGGGGGGGGGGAATCCCCCTGCCAGCTTTTGACGGTGCGCCGCTGATGGCGGCGGACAGGGTCAAGAGCCTGGGGGTGCTACTAGAGCCGTCCCTAAAGATGGAGGCTCAGATAGCAACCACTGCCAAGTCAGCGTTTTTTCATCTTAGACGGGCAAGGCAGTTGGCCCCCTTCCTGGACCGTGACGACCTAGCAACAGTGATCCACGCTACGGCCACCTCGAGGTTGGATTACTGCAATGCCCTCTACATGGGGCTGCCCCTGTGCCGGACCCGGAAATTGCAGCTGGTGCAGAATGCCGCGGCCCGGCTGTTATTGGGCCTCCCAAGGTGGGGGCACATTCGGCCGGGTCTTCGGGCTTTGCACTGGCTCCCAATAACATACCGAGTCCAGTACAAGAGTACTGAGGTCTGGGACTCAAAACCTTCTCACCATCCCCGGGCCTAAGGAAGTCCGTCTCAAGACAACCAGAGACAGGGCCTTTTCTACAATGGCCCCTACATGGTGGAACCAGCTACCGGAAAAGGTGAGGGCCCTGCGGGATCTTACTCGGTTCCGCAGGGCCTGTAAGACAACCCTCTTCCGGTTAGCCTACGCCTGACTGGATAAATGTAGCTTATTAGATCTCTGTGAATTATACTGTATAGTTTTAATGTTAAGATTTTAAGGTTTTTTTAAATGCTTTGACTTTTGAATGTAATAACTCTGCACTTTGTTTATTGTTTTATCGTTTGCTGTGAGCCGCCCTGAGCCATTTTATGGGAAGGGCGGGATATAAGTTATAGAATAAATAAATAAATAAATTTTTATTAAGTATAATTAAGTAATATTTTTGCCAAGCTATTTGTATATTTGATGGACTGCAGAGGGACCTTGCTTGCCAAATGGCCGTGTGGGAGTAGAAGAGGTAGGAGGTGGCCTGGGGTGCCACCTCACCTACGGGGCACTGCTAGGCCCTCCCCCACCGCCCACCGCTGCACAGCTCTCAGCTTCCCAGGTCATAGACCTGAGAAGCTGTGGCTGGATAGCATGTTGGTGAGGCTATTCTCCAAGCCCGGCTTCCTTTGCAAGGGAAGCTGGGCTCAGAGGACAGTGAGCCCTGCCTGGCTGCTCTCACCTGGATGAGCAGGGCGCATTCTTCTTTTCCAAGCTCTGCTTCCCTTGCAAGGGAAGCCGAGCTCAGAGAAGAATGAGTCCAGCTCTGGGCTTGCCACAAACTAATACTGGCTAATGCATAAGCAGGTTGTGTTAGTTTGTGGCAAGCCCAGGTCCAGCACTTGAGCCTCGAGCACCCAAGGTCAGCACCTGCCCCCATGCCCCCCAACCCATGCCTGTCCCACCACTGCACCCCTGCCTGGGGGGAGGGCAGGCACAGCAGGGGAGTGCAGGGATGGCTGTGGGTGACCTGCACCCGTGTTCTTGGAAGCAATGTGAAACTGCCCTTCTTAGGGCAGTTTTGGAGCACTTCTGAGAGTGTACTCACAGGCATTATCCTCCAAGCTTGGCTTCCCTTGCAAGGGAAGCTTGACATGGAGGACAGTGCGCCCCGCCCAGCTGCTCTCCCCTTTAAAGTGAGAGCAGACCAGCAGGGCACGTTCTTTTCCAAGCTCAGAGCAGAAGAGTGCACCCGGCCCCCCTTCAGGTGAGAGCAGCCAAGCGGGATGCCTTCTCCTTCAAGTTCGACTTCCCTTGCAAGGAAAGCCTAGCTTAGAGAAGAATGTGCCCCACTCATCAAGGCAAGAGCAGCTAGGTGGGGCGCAGTGTCCTCAGACTCAGAAAAGAGCCTCACCAACAAACCATCCAGCCACTCTCAGCTTCCTGGGTCTGTGACCCAGGAAGCCAAGAGCTGCGGGATGGGGTGGGTGAGGCTCTTCTCTGAGCCCGGCTTCCCTTGCAAGAGAAGCTAGGCTCAGAGGACAGTGCACCCTGCCTGGCTGCTCTTGAACCCCAGGCCACCTCCTACCTCTCCTACTCCCATGCATCAGCCATTTGGCAAGCCAGGTCCCTCTGCAGTTCATCAAATATTAAAATCTTAGCAAAAATATTATTTAGCTATAGTTGCTAAAATCACAACACGAATTGTTGCATGTGAATATAACATATTTTGATCCTAAAATAACAACATAAAATATAGGTAATACCTGTTCATTATCATAAATGGAGGTGCATGGTTATCCACAATTATCAGTATCTATGGTGCTTTACATGGTATTTTTCCGTGTGGGCTTTTTATGTGGACATTTTGCCATGTGGGCTTTTTTACTGTGAGCATTTATGACTGTGGGTTTTTTTCTGTGAGCTTTTTTCCGGTTACCCCCTAGCTCACATGCAGCTATTGTTCTCCATCAGCAGCAGGCATGTCATTCATTAGTTGGGGGCAGAGACAGAGAGAGAAGGGAACTGGCTGATTTCCCCACTTTCCTGGGGGCACCTGCTTTAAATCCAATCCAATCCTCACCAGATGTAGAGGGCTGTTAGAAGCACCGGCACGTGGGAGCAGGCCAAGTAGGCGGCTGCCTCGGGTGCCACTTGGCCTAGGGGCACCATGAGGCGTCCCCTCTCCCTGCGGACGCCTGCCCGCCGTCCCCTGCCAGCTGCTGCCATGCCCTCCCCGCGGCCACTTTTTGCCTCCCCACCCCTGCCCGCTGCCGTCTTGGCTCAGTTGGGGGTGTGCACACAGCAGTGATGTCATTATGATGTTATCAGGGTGTGCGCATTGCGCGCACGCAATTATCACTGGAGTGGGCAGAGGTCAGGCATTCGGCCTAGGAGCGCAGTCATTCCTAGCCCCGGGCCTGGCTGGTAGAAGAGTCAGCTGGAAACTCATTGTGTTTGGCATCTCTAGCCCACAGGGGGCCACTCTTCCACATCGCTAACCTCACAAACAAACCGGTGTGGTAAACAGGAAAGTCCATGAGAGGTCATTGTTCATGTGGCACCACAATTCATGACCCAAAATGAACCTCCATTTCCCAGGTTTGTGCCCATCCCTAGTAGTAGCTTGTCACTGAAGTGGCTTGAACAGAGCCTTGTTGCTCCCTATGTATTAGGTTAGCAGGTGATAGTATTAAATGTTACAGTATACTGGTAGCACACAATTATTTCCCCCCCTTCTCATTCAGTTTAGCATCTGCAGACTTTGACTGGGGTTACATGTTACCTCAATTTCAATGCCCACGTTGTAGTAGCAGTCCTAACACTTCAAAAGGTCACTATGGAAATTGGTGCTCATGTCATCGGTGGGCAGTGTAAGTTTAAACCACTGCCAGCCACCCCAAATCAGTCATCTTCCCCTGTGCACCTCCAGTACAGTCTGTAGAATCCTGAATATTACTTATAAATGTCTAAGTAGGTTACACTTGTGCTATCTATTTGCTATAGAAGGGTGGATGAAATACATGAATGAGGGATTAATTAACTTAAGCTGTTGAAGGTACTGTGGACAGTAAAGCACGCAGCACAAATTGTAAAAACGCTCTAACCAATGTGCAACTGCATAGGTTTTGCTAGCCTACTTAGGTGTTTACAGATTCTATTCTAGATCAGCACATAGTGGAGGCTGGGATAGGATCCACCAATCCAAGGCTTGCAGTTGTGTTCCAATACATAAACAATAAATACACACTGGAGTTGTGTATGAATCAGAACATAGCCTATGCATGTGGATTTAGATGAAGTAACTATACTGTAACTTGACTGTACTAACTTCAAAAAAATCATATTCAATACAGCAACTTCCTTAAAACTCCTTTCACCTACTTACATCTTTAATAAAATGTTCCAGCGTAGCATAAGCAATAGCAATTCCATCATGCGTGCTGGTTCCTCTCCCAAGTTCATCTAAAATTACAAGTGAACGTGAAGTTGCTTTTCTAATTATTTCAGCTGTATCTGTCAGTTCTTCCATAAACGTACTGTGACCCTTGAATATATTGTCTGTGGCACCCATTCTGCAATCAAAACAGGACTATTTAATTTATTAGACCCAACCTTAAACAAAAATCCCTACATTACTTTGGCAAATAATACAATTATGTGAATTTTCCCTAAACATTTCCCTATGACTCCTTATAAATCATAATCTTAATTGGGCTACTGAAGAATATATGAGTACAATATCAAAAGTATTACAAAACACAGAAATAACAGAGTAAAAGAGCTGTCAAGATATTATATAGAAGAAGGTACTGAAATGAAGTTTAGCAGACTTCAACTAGGTATCATGAAATCTGAGGCATGATGTCAAATTGTGGGAGTGGGGGAGGAAATGTGCATGCACGAAAGAAGGAAGTACTTAATCTATGGCTTGCACCCAGTTACCAGAAGATGGGTTAAACTGGATCCAAACATTCTTTTCCACACGCAGAACACATGTTCTGTTCACAAAGATACAATTTTATATCTTGTATTGGACTGCTTTACCATTGAAGTGCAAGTAATAATAATAATAATAAATTTTATTTGTACCCCGCCCTCCCCCGCCGAAGCAGGCTCAGGGCGGCTAACAACACAGTGACCAATGGTACATTAATAAATAAAACATTAATAAACAACATAGTAACCAATGGTGCATTAATTAAAACCATTACATTAAGAACATTACATTAAGCATTAACTTAACCTTAAAAACCAGTAGAACATTAACTAAAACAAACTATAACATTATCATTGACGCTATTCTAGTTAGTGCTAATGGCGGATTTTCTTCGTTGTAAAATTGTACTTCAGCTGTTCATAAAAGCTAATTTAAAAAGAGTGGTCTTGCAGGCCCTGCGGAACTGATCAAGGTTCCGCAGGGCCCGCACCTCCTCTGGAAGTTGGTTCCAGAGATATGGGGCCGCAGCCGAGAAGGCCCGTGAGCGGGTGTTCTGTAGTTTAACTTCTCTTGGCCCAGGGGTAGTCAGTCTGTTTTTTCCTACTGACCTCAGTGCTCTCTGGGGCTCGTACGGGGAGAGGCGGTCCTTCAGGTAGGCCGGTCCTTGGCCATATAGGGCTTTAAAGGTAATAACCAGCACTTTGTACTGGACCCGGTATACAATCGGCAACCAGTGCAGCTCGCGTAGCCCCGGCCGTACATGTTCCCATCTTGGGAGACCAAGCAGCAGCCTGGCCGCCGCGTTCTGCACTAGTTGTAATTTCCGGGTCCGGCACAGAGGCAGCCCCATGTAGAGGGCGTTACAGTAGTCCAGTCGTGAGGTGACCGTCGCATGGATCACCGTCGCTAGGTCCCGACGCTCCAGGAAAGGGGCCAACTGCTTCGCCCGCCTCAGATGGAAGAATGCTGACTTGGCAGTGGCTGTTATCTGGGCCTCCATTGATAACGGAAGATTTGTAACACTTACCGTGAAGCTTCCTTCTCGGTGGACTGGCAGTGGGTCGGTCCGACTACTGGGTATAGGCTCCTCCTCCTCTTCACAGGGTCGGGTCTTCAAACGATCCAGAGAGGGGGGGGAGTGGCCTATACCTCCCAGCTCCCGCCAGGTGTATCCAAGCTGTCTCCCCTAAGGAAAAAACACCTTCCACAACCTCCCCATTCACATGCAAAGGCAGATGAACAAGGAAAACCTTTATTATGTTTCAACACCACCACAATAGTAGATTGGAAACAGACATTGGCAATACTGAAACCATACACTCCCGACAAGGAACAGTCGAGGCTCCAAGATACATCTCCAAAACCCAGGAAGCCGTTCAACCGTAATCGGGCGGGCCGGACCGACCCACTGCCAGTCCACCGAGAAGGAAGCTTCACGGTAAGTGTTACAAATCTTCCGTTCTCCGGTGGTCTGGACAGTGGGTCGGTCCGACTACTGGGACGTAACAAAGCTGAACATCCCCCGGGTGGGAGCGGCTTCCCTATTTAGAGTGCATGTTGCAGCACCCGCCTTCCAAAGGCCGCCTCTGCAGACGCCCATTTATCCACCCTGTAGTGTCTGGTAAAGGTATGTACCGACCTCCAAGTCGCTGCTTTACACACATCCTCCAGTGATGGAAACGACCGATACACAGCGGATGTTGCAGCACCCCGCAGTGAATGAGCCGTAATCCCATCCGGAGGAACTAGACCTTGGGATTTGTAGGCCAACCCAATACACTCCCGAAGCCACCTGCTAAGGGAAGACGTAGAAACCTGTTGCCCTCTGCGCTTTCTATCAAAGGAAACAAACAATGAATCGGACTTTCTCCAGTCCTTCGAACGTTCAATATAAAAACACAACGCTCTCTTAACATCCAAACAGTGCAAATCCCGCTCTTTGGGAGACTGAGGATTAGGGCAAAAATTAGGGAGAACTATTTCCTGGGACCTGTGGAAAACCGAATTAACCTTAGGAACAAAAGATGGGTCCGGTCTCAGAACCACCTTTTCATTATGAAAGGTACACAACTCCTTATCCACCGAAAGAGCCCTCAACTCCGACACTCTCCGTGCCGAAGTGATGCCCACCAGAAAGAGGGTTTTTAGCGTCAATTCTTTAAGCCCGCAAGAGGCCATGGGCTCAAAAGGCCGTTTGCACAAGGCCTTTAAGACCACATTCAATTTCCATGAAGGGAACCTGTGTACTTGTGGGGGTCTAAGGAGAGCAACACCTCTCAAGAAACGCTTAATATGAGGGTGCGCCGACAGGGCCTTACGCCCCCGCACTCCTTGGATGGACGAAATGGCCGCTACTTGTCTCCGAAGCGTGCTAGTGGACAAACCCTTGTCAACCCCTTCTTGGAGGAAGGCAAGGACTCCTTTTACCCTAACCGAAATCGGGTCCCACCCCCGTTGGGAAGACCATGCAGAGAAAACCTTCCAGGTGGTATTGTACACCCTATTAGTGGAACCTTTGCGAGACGCTAGCATAGTATCCACTACCCCCTTACTGTAACCTAGCTCCTCGAGCTGGCCCCGCTCAATCTCCAGACTGTCAAGTTTAACAACTCTGGTTGCGGATGGAGCACGTTGCCCTGAGACAGAAGGTCCTCTCTGCTCGGGAGTCGCCAGGGAGGCTGAACCGACAGTCTCAGAAGTTCCTGGAACCACGACCGCCTCGGCCAGAAGGGAGCCACGAGCACCATCTCCGCCCTGAAGTCCACCACCCTTTGAATCACCCTGGGTAAAAGAGGAAGGGGAGGAGAGGCGTACAGTAGTCCCCCTGGCCACTCGGCGCTGAGAGCGTCGTTCCCTTCTGCCCGTAAGTCTCTGTTCTTGGTAAAAAACCTGTCCACCTGGCGGTTCTCCGCCGTGGCAAACAAGTCTACTGCCACCAGACCGTATCTCTCCACAATCGATCTGAAGCTGTCTCTGTGAAGCATCCACTCTGTCTGGTCCAACCAGCGTCTGCTGAGCCAGTCCGCCAGAAGGTTGTCCTTCCCCGGAACGTGAACCGCCTTTAACGACAGCAGGTTGATCTCCGCCCATTTGAATAGAATTTTTGCCTCGGCATGTAGAGACCTTACCCTGGTTCCTCCCTGCCTGTTCACATATGCTTTGGCTGTCACATTGTCTGTTTTTACCAGTACATGGTGACCTCTTAGTACTGTCTGCAACCCCTGTAAGCCCAGACGAATCGCTCTGAGCTCCAGGAAATTGATGCTGTGCTTCGTCTCGTGGGATTCCCACTGCCCCTGGACCATTTGATCCTGTGAGTGAGCCCCCCAGCCCCATAGGCTGGCGTCCGTGGTCATACAGACCCTCTGAGGTTCTCGGAGCGGATAGCCCGGGAGAAAAAGGCTTGGGTCCATCCACCACTGAAGCTGAGATGTCAACCCTGGTGGTAAGATCACTAGTTTGGGGATTTTTCTCCCTATTACCTCCTGAAAAGGTCGTAGGAACAACTGTAGGGGACGAGTATGGAACCTGGCCCAAGGAAGTAAATCCTGAAAAGAGACCAACATCCCTAACAACTGTGCTAACTTCGTCACTGGGACCCTGCGCTGCTGTAAGACCTCTTGCAAGAGGAGCCAAAACCTCTCTTGCCTCTCTGAGGTCACAAAGACTTTGTCCAGGGTAGTGTCTATCTCCACCCCCAGGTGCACCAGCCTCTGGGAGGGGAGGAGATTGCTTTTCTCTAGATTTATCACAAACCCGTGGTCCCGTAGCAAGAGCACTGTTCGTTGCATGGCTTCTAGACAATGCTGGTAAGACCCCGCCTTCACCAGAATGTCGTCGAGGTAAGGAAAGAGAGCTACCCCCTGCAACCTCAACTCCGCCACCAGGGTCACCAGGATCTTGGTAAACACCCGGGGCGACGACTTCAGGCCGAAAGGAAGAGCTCGATACTGGTAGTGTTTCCCCCCGTAGGAGAACCGAAGGAAGTTCCTGTGTGATTCCCGAATGGGAACATGTAAGTAGGCCTCTGATAGATCCAAGGAGGCCAGAAAATCCTGGGGCTGAATGGCTGGTAAGATTGACCGAAGGGTTTCCATCTTGAAATGTCTTGTCAAGACAAACTTGTTGAGCCATTTCAGATCCAGGATCGTTCTGGACTCCCCGTTCTTTTTTGGAACCAAAAATATAATCGAGTAAACTCCCAAACCTCGTTGGGGTACAGGGACGGGCTCTACTGCCCCTATGTCCAACAAGTGATGAATTGCTGACATCATAGCCCTGTGAGCAACCACATCTCTTTTCCGTGGGACCCAACGAAAATGGTTGGGAGGAAGGGAGTGGAATTCCAAGGCATAGCCCTGCTCTACCACTTCTAGGACCCATCTGTCTTGAATTGACTGTCTCCAAACTCTTACGAATAAAGAAAGGCGGCCGCCTATCTTTCCTACCGTCTGAGGATAGGCATAGTCATTGGGATCCCCCTTTTTTTGGAGGGGTTCTTAGCATTTTGGTCGGGCTTTCCCGAATAATAGGGCTTGGAGTCACGTCCCTTCTGATGCCACTTTCCCTTGAAGGAACGAAAGGAACCCTGACGGAAAGGCTTCTTGGAATCACGAAAGGCAGGAAAGGATTTCTTCTGCCTTGATTCTTTACTCTTAGAAGGTAAAACCTTCTTCTTGTCCTTATTCTCGATGAGGTACCTGTCCAGGTCTTCCCCAAACAATAGGGAACCCTTAAAGGGAACCGCTGCGACTCTAGCCTGTGCTGCAGTGTCAGCCTCCCAATTGCGTAGCCAAATATTGCGTCGTGCAGCCACGCCACAAGCCATGGCCTTGGCAGCCAATTGCATGGTATCCAAAGAACTGTCAGCTACAAAGGCAGCAGATAGGGCAATCTTTTTTAGTTCATCTTTGAACTCCTTAGGAGCTCCACTATCTGCTGACGCCAAATTATTGGCCCAGGTACACATTGCTCTAGCAAACAGAGAAGAAGTAGTAGACGCTTTGATGGCCCATGCATTAGCTTCAAATTCCTTACGAAGAGCCTGTTCAATCCTCCTGTCACAAGGATCTCTGGGTAACCCCTCTGCATCCATGGGCAAGACTGAATTAGAGATCAGGCTGGTTACAGGGTCGTCTACTGTAGGCAGTTTTAATCTCTTAGTGGCCTGTGGGATAAGCGAGTAGAGTTTGGAGAGGACCTGCTGGTTAGCCTTTGGCTTGGCCGGACGCTCCCATTCAGCCTTAATTAATGCAAAGAAAGGTGCTGGCAAGGGAACCCCTGTCTGGGCACTACTCAGTTTTGGCATCATATCCCCTGTAGGGAGATCAGGATCCAAATCCTCGTTCTCCTTGGGAGTGGCTACAAAGTTCAGAGTCCTCAAAACCTTGGGGAGCAACTTTGAGTAGTACTCGAGAGGAAAAAGCCTGGACTGCACGGTGTCAGGGTGATCTTCCTCCTCCGAGAGCTCGCCATCTTCCTTATCTGACTGCTGATCAGAGCCCTCTGACTCCTCAGCAGAACTCACTTCCAAATCTGGAAGGGGGTTATTCTTGGACCGATCTTCCAAGGTGTCACAAGGGCTAGGATCTCTGCCTCTTTTCCTTCCACCTAGCCTCTTCTGTCCCTTCAATGGAGCAGAAGAGCCCAGTTGCTGATTTAAATCCTGCCCCAATTCCTTTAACATCTCCTTTTTCAGCCACTGCAGTAAGTTCATTTTGGCATCTTCCCCCGTAAGATCAATGCTCTGAGCCTCTTGTCGAGGGGTCAGGATGTCTGAAAGGAGGGGCAGATCACACTCGCTGGGGGAGTTACTTTGTGAGCTGGCCGCCATCTTGTTGTTCTCCCCGTCCCTAAAAGGAAGTGAGAGCAAGGGCATAGGAAAAGCGCGGGAAAAGGCACCCAAAATGGAGGGCGGGCAGACTCAATTGCGCCCCTAAGAAAATCTGGGAGGTCTTGCCTTCAGCTCTTAAGAGCCACAACGCAACGGACTCTCCCCCCCCCTTCAGCCCCAATTCCACAAAATGAGGCATTAAGGTTAAAAGGGGAACCCTCTCCCCGAGCTCCAGACCGAAGGGGCCCAACGCTTCCACCCAGGGAAGGCTTACCGCTCTCCGCTGCACAGACCGACGTCACCAGGCTTCCCAGCCAAAAGGAACGTCCGGTCCTAGCCTCAAGAAAGAGCAGGCGTCGGATGACCGCTGCGATTAAACGCACGGGAATCCCAGCCCTCTGTCGCCTCTTTCTTCGGCCTCCGCTCCGTTCCACACGCGGCTGCGGGGAAACGGAGCGTCACGGAGCCCTGCCGAACGATCCGCGGTCTACTGACGAGTAGACCCCAACGGCTTGCTCCTGCCGGTGTTGTAAGGGTAAGACCCTACGCTTCCGGCCTGTTATAAGTCTTCTCTCCGGATCTTCTGCGCTTATTGTAAGCGCTCCTGAAAGAACCGTCCTGCTTAGTGCAGGGCCGGGAAAAAACTGGCGGGAGCTGGGAGGTATAGGCCACTCCCCCCCCTCTCTGGATCGTTTGAAGACCCGACCCTGTGAAGAGGAGGAGGAGCCTATACCCAGTAGTCGGACCGACCCACTGTCCAGACCACCGGAGAATGAAGGCTCCAGCAGGACACCCAGACTCTTCACCCGCTGCGCCGCCTTTAGCTGCACACCGTCGAAGGTCGGGAGGGATATTTCCCTTCCTGGAGCGCCGCGACCCACACAGAGAACCTCTGTCTTTGCCGGATTTAACTTCAGCCCACTCAGTCTAAGCCACGTTGCGATAGCCCGTAACGCCCGATCCAAGTCTCCCGGGGCGGAGGCGGGCCGGCTGTCCATTAGCAGATAGAGCTGGGTGTCATCAGCATATTGATGGCAGCCCAGCCCAAACCTCCTGGCAATCTGGGCAAGGGGGCGCATATAGATGTTAAATAACATCGGGGAGAGGACTGCTCCCTGAGGCACCCCACAATCTATCGAATAGTGTGTGCCTCTAGTGTGTGCCTCTGGGATCGTTCTCCCCCAATCGCCACCCTTTGTCCCCGACCCATGAGGAAGGAGGAGAGCCATTGTAAAGCAGACCCCTTAACCCCAATGTTGGCGAGGCGGTGGATTAGTAGCTGATGATCGACCGTATCAAATGCAGCCGACAGATCTAATAACATCAGCACCGCTACACCGCCTCGATCCAGTTGCCGTTGGAGGTCATCTGCCAAGGCGACCAAGACTGTCTCCGTCCCGTGACCCGGTCGGAAGCCAGACTGGCACGGGTCCAGGACAGAAGCGTCATCTAGAAATCTCTGTAGCTGCAACGCCACTGCCCTCTCAATAATTTTACCTAAAAATGGTAAATTAGACACCGGTCAAGTAACTCAAAGATCTTCAAATTATGCAACATCTTGTACAAACAGAACCATGAACACTGCTGTAAAACCCATGTCTGACAGCACTCTGTGAACTCATGTGCAATGTTGTCTGCATCACTTGTATGCTTGTCTAGCCTGAATCTATTGTCTGTCAACTTCATTGGACACCCACCAAGTCCTAGTATTGTGGGAAGGAAAAAGTTCTCCCTACCCAGTTTTCTCTACCTCATGAGTAATTGTATAGATCTCCACCATACCCTTTTCTTGGTTGTCTTTTTCTAAACTGAAAAGTCACAGTTTCTTCATAGAAAAGCTGCTCTGCACTTTGTCTTGGTTGCCAGCTTTTTTTTCAGATACAGTGACCAGGACTGTACACAGTATTCCAAATGTGTCAGCACCCATAGATCTACCAAGGACATTACAGTATTGCCTGCTTTATTTTCAATACCATTCCTAATGATCCCTTTTATTTTTAACTATTTTCCCTAATAACTCCAAGAATTGAGTTTCTTTTCACTGTTGCTGAACACTGGGCTTAAATTTTCATCAAGCTATCAACTACAATCTCAAGATCTCTTTCCCTCTAAATCTCTGCCATTTTAGGCCTTTGCCAGTTCAGTATATATTTCAAATTAGGATTTCTTGTTCCAGTGTGCATTACTTTACACCACTTATTTATTTACTTCATTTATACCCTTTTCTTCCCAATGTGCTTTCCCCTTTTATACTCACAACAAACCTTTGAGGTAGATTAGGCTGACGGTGTGTGTGACTAGCCCAAGGTCACCAAACAAGCTTCCATGGCAGAGTGGAGATTGGAACCCGGGTCTTCCAGATCCTAATTCGATATTCCCACTCATCTCTTTTAAAGATATCCTCCGAAAATGTTTCACAAACTGCTTTGGCTTTTACCAGACTCCCTAAATAATTGGTGTCACTTGAACACCTCGCCACTACATTACTCATGGTCAGTTCCTTATCATTAATGAACAAACAGCACTTGTCTCAATACCAATCTTTGTGGAAATGCACTGTTTACATCCTTCCAATGAATAAATTGATCCAGGATGATCAATTTATTCATTGTTCTTTGAGTTTATTCTAGGTTACATGTTGTGCTTTTCTCATGTTCAAATATTATAAAAACTGTGACTAATTGTCAAATATTTTAGTTATTTAAGCATAATTCAGTGGGTTTAAAGTAACTTTTAATAACACAGACTATAATTTAATGTTAATTTTTGCCTAGCATATCACTTTCTTCAGGACTCTTGGAACCATATAAACATCTAAGTAGCAATACATTCAATGACATCAATGTGGACTGCACCCTAACGGTTTGTTAAATTTATCTACACGTATGGAAACTGGTTTTTTGCAGAACTTCCTGTCTACAAGTATTACTAACACAACTTCCATTCCTCTTTTATCCAGCTTTAGGAAAAGCTGTACAAACAAATTTTTCTCTTAGGTATGACAAACAACTAATCTACTAGATTTTGTCCAATTCCGATAAACTGACAGATGACATATAACATCCATTAGATAAGTACAGATCTTTCCAAATATATTGCACACACATTTACTGGACTACATTATGTCACCAGCATCAAAGGACTGCTGAGAACAAGGTTTTAAAAATGAGAAACTGAGGATTTTGTCATTTTATTCATATAACTGTATTTGAACAATGTCAAAAATAAGGGCCTAACTGCACATGATACAGGACTGGGTTCACAAAAAAGTTCCTTTTCCTCTTTGTGATATTTGCCCAACTAGAAATGCTCTACCCTGACTGCATTAATCCCTGGGAAGGGAGGAAAAGGCATACTATGCTTGTCTTTTCACCCTAAGGTCTGAAGCAATTGTGGAAGGTCCTCATGGATGTCCACCTGGGGGGATCTGATCACAAATTTCCAGCATCATGTATAATTTTGTCAGGACAATTTAAGCTTACTCAATTATAGTGCAATACTGTGTAGAGTTACTAAATTCAGCCTACTGAAATCAATGGGAGCAGACTGAAATAGTTCTACATAAAACTGCACTGTTATAAAATTTAAGTAGTACTTTATAAATATATGCACTGGAATCTAGCAAAGGGACTTAAGGTACAATGCAAGATGTTTACTGTCCTTTAGTATAAGCAGCTAAGCCTCAATAAACCCTGAAATTATCTGTAGTTGGAAAAACAGAAACTAAAATTGATAGCAATATCATTTCTACTTAGTAGTACTACTAATTTTCATTTAATCCTAAATATTAATGTTTACAGAACTGTTATCTCCAGGTTGCTATTCAGTTGTTAGAAGCAGTCTGTTCTTTCTTGCTTCATTTTAGTTTCTTCTAGCATTAGAACCTCTACTGATAAAAGACAGCTCTTTTGGTGGAAGAACTCACCTCATACCTCCTTGTAAATGGAAAGGAATGTTTGGCTCCAATACCTTATCATACAATTTCAATAGCATTTTGAGTCAATGAGTGAATCTCATTTGTACAAACTAGGCCTACTATACAGAGATCTTTTGAAGCTCCACCCTGTAAACCTCAAGAGACAGTTTAACCTGGCTTGCAATATCCAACATTACTCTACTGGGCACTATTCACATAGTCCTGCATATTTTTGTGTAATGATGACATTTTGTGAATACTACTAAAATAACAGTAATACTATATTTAATGGTCAACACTGTAAACCTGAGATATTTCCTGTTGCTAAGGAGCTGATGTCGTATTCCTCCCTGAAGCTATAAAACACTAGCTATGTTTCTGCACTAAAGATAGTGGGATCTATTACAGTTTCGCAGGGCCTGTAAGGCAGAGTTGTTCCACCAAGCCTTTGTATAAGGACAGCAACGGTTGCTGTGCTGGCACCTTCTTCTCTCCACCCCCGATGTGATGTAATAAATAAGAGCACTTTAAAGACACCATCAGGTTTTGTAAATTTTAATGTAATTGATTTTATATATGTGTGTGTTTTACTGTTGTACATCGCCCTGAGCCTGGCACTAGCCGGGCTAGGGCGATTAATCAAACGCAATAAATAATAATAAGATAAGCAATTCTCTCTTGAAATGCTGCAAAATATTTCAAGAAATTTTAGCACCCCACTTCTAATCCTTCTAGGCAAGTATATGGTAACACAGAGTCACCATCAAGTCCTTATTTTTTATATCAAGGGGAGATTCAGGTCTCTAAAGTGATAGATTAAATGAATTTATTTTGCACCAAAATAACAGAAGTGATCAGATGGACACTAGAAATTTTGCTTTCCTTTCCTCTTTCAGATCTAAAGGTTGAGCCTTTGGTATGAGTTATGAGCCTCTGGTATGAGCTGAAGTGCAAAAGCAGAAAGGGCACTTTGCCCTAAGACTATGGGTTGTAGGCTTGTGGTTTTGGATAAGCCAGAAAGGACTGACCTAAAACTACTTTGCTATTTTGTTGGTTGGTTGGTTAATTGATATTGTATTTTTGTTTTAATGTTAGCAACACTGGGTTCCTTTACAGTAAAAAGTTCAGTATTAATATCTAAATAAATACATGTTTCTTTCTCAGGATCAGAAGAGGAGTCTGTGACTAATACTCTTTAGCCAAAATGCATCAATGACTGGCAAGAGAGGATATAAAGGAGACTACAGGAACAATGAATCATGAGAATTAAATAAAAGTTCCCGAGCTACTAAGTATTCCATCCAAACTAGGGAAGAAAAGTGAATCTTTGAACTGGTAGATATTGTCTTCATGTTTCCAAAGCCTTCCAGTAATTACTATGGCTAGAAAATTTGTCTTACTGGCCTGTTTCCAACCACATTCGAAAGGGCATACGTTTTCATGAGGGGGCATTATTTTCCCTCTCACAATGCTTTCCCTGATACCAACAAACGAAATATTGAGGGGGGCTCAGTTGGTTGCAGTCAGAGGGGGAGGCTCAGTGGGCTCCCCTCTGTATCCTTAAGTAACCCTAAGTTTGGAAGTGAATGGTTGATTATATATAAAGTATAAGTCTACGCAACTGGGCAATTATCAAGTATGTGCAAATACACACATGACAGAAAAAGTGGAAGTGTAATTTCAAATCTATCATTTACCTTATAAAACGTTTAACTTGACAGCTTACCTGGTGAAAACACCATCCACAATACCAATAGATGCTTCTTCAGCTGGTACATAAGAGCCAATCTGTGCCATGATTGTTATCAATGCAACTTGTTTTATATAGGAACTCTTTCCACCCATATTAGGCCCAGTAATTATCATTGCCCTCTGATTGTCTTTCTAGAAATAAAAGCAGCAAAATTACAGCACTTTTAATATTTTATTTAATAACCACATTATGGAAAGTTTGTTCACATGAAGCTCCTTTTTTGGTGGTCATAAGGTGGAACAGTCACAAAGAAGCTTCTCCCTGGAGCCAGTCAGGGTTGTTAATCTTTTTTATAACTCCTAGTGGGAGGGATTTTTCCCTCAGTCTCCAAGCCAATCCAGAAGCTAGGTAGTTACCCCACAACTATAAAAAACACACCAGTTTCAACTGCCAACTAGACCACTGGGTTGGTCCCAGTATAAGCTAGACTCCATAGAAAAACAGAACAAGAAGGAAAAAAACTAATCTTTTCATTAAAACTGGTTTATTTAAGTAGTTTATCATTATTAAATTCAGATTACATTGAATTGATAGGTTTCCTTTGAAAGAGGCTTACATTAACAATATAATTGAGCTAATGTTACATTTAGTACACTACATAAGTTGGCAACCTTGACCATGGTTTAAATTAGTTTCTTTAAGGCAATGAAATTATACAGTCAATTGCATGTAAACATGAGGAACATTCTCTTTAAGAACTAGTTATTAGAGCTTTTTTGCCATCAGTAGAAGAAAAGGCTTTGTTCCAGTTTAAAAAACAAGAATGGCACGCTCTCTATATTAGTTATATTTTCCTTCATGAGGACTCATTGCTTATAATTTTGGAGAGCATTATGCCAGCTACTGAACAGAAGGTTTGGAACTTCATAAAGAAAAATGACTGGCTTGCTTCCCTATATAAAAAGTGAATGGCAACAATGGGTGAACCTAAAGTGTATATATTCCCTGCAATAGTGTAGTCTTAATAGTTTTGAGGAAAAGTTCTTGTTCATCCCAGGGTCATAAAAATGCAAAACAACTTTTATTAGCGTATTGTTATTTATATTTTAAGGCGGTTCTTTCATGAAGTCTCAGTGCTTATACTCGAGGTAGGGCCAAAGACTGGGTTCAGAGAGAGAGAAGCCCCTCCCACTAGGAATCGCACAGAGATTGGCGACCATGCCTGTTAGTAAGGAGAAGCTTCTCCCGGAAGTACAGACTATCCCACTCCAGACAACCAGAGAATGTAACCTGTATTCTGCAGTTCAGCTGACCACCCTCAAGTATCAATTCTACATCTAGCATATTTCCTGATTTCTGATTTGTGGCACATTTGTTGTCTGCATTTTTTTTGGGGGGGGGGCTGATAAAGTGTATTGATGGTATTATCTGGTGGGCAGCAAACTGACAAGTATGTATATAGCAATATGCCACAGATGACCACGAGGCACCCCTTTTAGGAGTGGTAACCCTGATCCTGGGAATTGTGGACAAAGGAAAGTACAACCACCACCACCACCAAAATTTACAGCAATGTAATTCAATTGAACAATTTGTGCACCACTACCTGTATTATTGGATGTGGTTTTTTTCTTAATGCTGCAGTGTTCCATGTCCATAGCTGCAATGACGTGAAACTGGAATACACAGATTGCTGACTTGGACTTGGAGATGTGCATATATAAAATCACAGAAACGGATAAAATATACTAGTCTTCAAATAACGATTTTGTGTGTTCTAATCTCTTGCAAATACTCATTACTAATAGGTAGCCTAATTTAAAGTGTGAGCCTTTTTATTATTTACAATTTAAGAAGTAGCCTTACTAATGTCATATTTGGGATTTTTCTTAGTCGCAATGTCAAAGATAAGCATAGAGATTCCAATTACTGCCATCTGGAAACTAAGAAAACATAAATATGTTTTTATTAACAAAAAACAACTTCATTATGAGTTTATTACTTCCTAGTATAATTATCCCATACTTACCGATAAGTAGGTATCATTTGGAACATACTGCTCTTGCTCCCCTAACAACAAGTCAATCACTGGGTGTTTCCCATTTTTTATCATTATCTCTGATACGTCATCTTTTATGACTGGTCTGAAAGAAGTATATTACAATACATGGTTAGATGGAAATGAGGAGGAGACTGACCTTAATGTTCGGTCTCTCTCAAACTGAAGTCAGGACATATATTTTATCAGAAAATCAACTCCACCGCCATAATTATCAGCCACGCAGGCTGATCTTAAGGAGAATTGTTTTAGTATCTTTAAACATGACACATAGATATTTTATAGAACATATTTTTGTGTCATATTAAATCAACAAAGGTAATATTTTATCATTATTTATAGCGTCAGTACCTGCAATAGCCCCCTTGTTTAGCAACCTCAGCCAAGGAAAAAATACAATCCACAGTTGCTAGGTGACCCACAGCTTGAGAGGCAGAGTGATAATGGTCATTAAAATGACTATACATTAAAGAGAAAAAGGAAATTAGTACATAAAACATGTATATATAAACTATTACTACATTCTGAAACTGATTCTGTTTCCCCCCCAAGATTCCTACATAAAGGTTCTGTATACACGATAAAATTATTAAAGAACAAACAAAACAAAACGTCTACAGAAATATAATACTGACTAGGGAAACACACCTACTTTTATTTATCAAAATGGTACAGGATTAGCACAGAATTCCAATTAGTGGGATAGATTAAGTGGAGACACACTACCAATCCATTTCAGGCAGACAACAGATCAGTTAAGGGTAGTCATAAACATTTTAATAGAATTGCAAAAGCATTATATAAGCACAGCTCCTGGCAGTTCTGAAATATTGGCCCTACATAGTTTAAATATAGCTTTTTAAAAAAAACCTTTAAGTAAAGCTAACCATACAGAATTTAATACTTGCACTTTAAAATTATTAATACATTTCTATTTCTATTTTGAAACATGTTTTATGGTTTTCTTGCAATAACAAACACTGAACTTTCAAACTCACTCTAAAAAACGTAACCATTCAGCACCACAGTCAAGGACTAGCTGCTCACGCAACTGATTCAGATGTCTGTAATTTTCTACAATAAACGGAGTGTGGAAACGGCTGACAGATTTTGTGCTAAAAAAAAAAACCAAACAGGAAATAAAGGTTGCTAAGCAATCTGTCATGTTGCAATGTGGAAAATCAGACCAGTGCTTTCTTAGACACATATTACTTCAATGTGAGAAGAATATGTTCCGTATCATTTGAACTGGATTGTTGTTGATCATACAACTGCTGCCCATTACAACGAATTTATCACTTTACTTCTAGTAACCTTAGCACATGCACTATAACTCAAAAAGCACAGAGTATACATTTATAGGAGCTATAGCCCACTGTGTACTTTGAAAACAAGGGAAATTATCTCTATTTAGTGAACTCTGATTGTATTATGTATTATAATAAATTACCATACTACTATGGAGCATTCAGTACGTAAAGTATTCAAAACTCTAAGCAATGGGTGGAGAAAGGCAGATTTGTATATGAATATCACTGTCAGTTTAAAAAAGCAATAGTAAGGGCCATGATTAGACTCTTTGGGAGTCCATAAATAATTGATAACAGAGCGGAGAAGTTTCTCTTTCATTAATTAGATGTTACCATGTGGCTAAATCAATCAAAAAAACTTAACTGGCTCATTCACTATAGATTAAAAACACACTATTTACTGATATGAAGTCTGTGCCTGAGGTCAACAACAATTTATCTGAAAATACAAGGAGTTATTTTCATGGAATATTCTCGGGATAACAGGATTAAAAAATGTGATTACTGAAATACAACGTGTATGCCAGGGGTGGCCAACAGTAACTCTCCAGATGTTTTTTGCCTACAACTCCCATCAGCCCCAGCTACCATGGCCAATGACTGGAGCTGATGGGAGCTGTAGGCAAAAAACATCTGGAGAGCTACTGTTGGCCACCCCTGGTGTATGCTATACTGCTAAGAAGGCGCAGCAGCAGCTCTAATAGCCCAGAATAGCCTGGTCTTGTCAAAGCTTGGAAGTTAAGCAGAACTGGTTCTTGGATGGGAGACCACCAATAAAAACTGTGGCTGTTAAACAGAGGAAGGCAAATGGCAAACAACCTCTGCTCATCTCTTGACTTAAAAGCCCCACAAGGTAGAACTTTATGGGGTTGCCATGAGTTAGCTGCAACTTGATGGCACACTTTACTTACTTTAAGGAGAAAGAAGATTGGTGAGGATACAGTATTAGTCCATCTTGTGGAACAAGCCAGTTAAGTCTTACAAGTGATATATTCTATTACAAGGAGTCATTAAAGTTCTGTGTATACTTACTTGGGAGTAAGCCCCATGAAGTTTACTCCTGAGTAAGCATCTATCATAGCTTCTAGCATAACCAGAATGAAACTTTTATTTGCGTCCCTATGGGAACAATTTATAAATATATATTCTAAGCATCTATTTATGAGCAGCCTCAACTGAAAACTCTCAGAAAAATGTGTGCGTGTGTAAAGAGAGATGTAAATAGCATCTGAACTTAAAACTAAATAGAATGCCTACAAAGCTAAACCTGCTGCTGTTTGACAGGATAAAAATTCAGTAAAACATTTATGTCTAAACTATTGCAGTGGTGTTCCACAATTTAAAATGATCTTTCCTCCAGAAAACTAAAGCATTCACAATGCTTAAGAGCTTTTAATTTTTACAAGAGAAACACTTTTTAGATTATTATTTCTCTAGAAAAAAGAACTATTCTTTAAATCACTTTTACTGCACATGATTTTGCTACATTAAACGGTTGCCAACCTTTACCATGTATGAAACAGGAAATACGAGATGTTCAAGCTGGATTCAGAAAAGGAAGCGGTACTAGAGATCATATTGCAACTGTAAGTTGATTATTGGAGCATACCAGAGCAATTCAAGAATGAAGCAGCTTGTATTCCATAGATTACATCAAAACTTTTGACTATGTGGATCTCAAAAAAGCAGTGTTGCACACATGGGTACTCAACCACCAGAACATTTTCAAACTAGCATAACAATTGCACAGAAGTTGACTGGAGACACAGATGCCATTTCCTGCCTAATGGTCACATGCTCCAGGGAGGGGCTCTGCACACTCCCTCAGTTCTCTTGGGCTACCACTATTAGCCATAGATAGAGGAATAGCTCACAGCTGGGTAGGAGGAGAAATGTGTGCCTGCACAGTGATAACTCGATCAACAATAGTTACAGATAAGTTCAATACTGTTTTCATAACTGTCCTGTGTGAGTCCCACATGTGAGACTAACAAGCTGATTTATCAGGTAGTGGGGTGAACGATTCACTGAAAAACAGAATGCAAGACTGCTGTCCCCACTAATGTCTCTCGTCTCATATTAACATCTACAGAATAACACTTTATGAACGTGTCTGCGGACAACCAGGCGGCACCCTGCACACCTCAGTCAAAGACAGTTGATGTTGATGGCGCTCTTGTTGAATGTGCTGTAATGTGTAACAGGAGCTGGATGGATGCCTGGTCATAGGCTATCTTAACAGGAGATATCACCCATCTAGATATCATTTGGGCTGACTCAGATAAGCAATTGCAAAGTCCTGAATTCATTTGTTCTTTTAAAATAAAATGGCAAAGCATGTTTAACATTTAAGATCGGCTTACAGAGAATCGAAAACTAAAATATTTTATGTATTTTATGTTTTTATATTATTCTATGGTTTATGGTTTTAATGTATTACTGTATTTACTCATGCATACGCATGTCTATGTGAGCCGCCCTGAGCCTGCCTTGGCAAGGAAGGTGGGATACAAATGGAATAAAATAAATAAATCTAGAGTGTAATTTCTTTTCTGCCTCAGATGAACAATGAGGGGGGGAAGTGGGTAGTGAGATAACCTAACTAAGATGAAAACTGGACACTACCTTAGGTAAAAAATGAATACTAGGTCTGAGTACTACTCTCTGTGAAAGTTTATAAATGGGTAGTTAGCTCTGAGTGCTGTAATCTCCCCTTCTCTCCATGCAGATGTGATAGCTACTAGAAAGGCAGCTCTGAAGAAGAAATGTTCCATAAAACAAGTGGCTAACAGTTCAAAAGGCAATTGCATAAGATGAGACATGACTAATGATAGGGACCACAGAGGTATAATGGGAATCCGAGGTGGGTACAGATTATTAAGACTCTTGAGGAATCTTTTCAAGTCTCTTGTGGAAAGAGGGTTCATCCTTTTATGGGGTGCGTGGAAAGCGGAAATAATTAATGAATCTTTAACAGGTAAACTGGATAGTCCCATGTCCTTTGATTAAACTAGGTATTTTAGTATTAGAGACAATGGATAGGGTTCTGATGGGACATGTCTATTTCCTACCCAAGTGATAAAAAATTTCCATTTGAAAGTATAGGAAGTCCTGATGAAGGGTTTTCGAGCATTAACAGGGATATTTACTACAGAATTGGGAAAGAGTTGTTATCTGGTATCAGTAACCAAGCAGGTAAAGTGTAAGTTCCGCACCCCTGGATGATGAACATCCTCTACCATCAGGAGATCCTGTACTTGAGGGAGGTGGATAAGCCTGCCTTTTGATTTCTGCATGAGAACCTGGAACCATATCTGCCTTGGACAGAAGGGGCTGACTGGAATGCAATAGGAGTTGTCCACGACCAATTTGGCAACAACCTTCCCTATCAGTGGGAAGGGAGGAAAGGCGTAGAAAAGTCTCCAATTCCAGGCTAACTGGAAGGCATCTCCCAGAGAAAGAGAGAGAGAGAGTCTGTGCATGCCCTGGAGCAGAAAAGGCAGGCTTTGGAGTTGAACCTTGTCACGAAAAAGTCTATTAAAAATGGGGTAGATATAGTCTTGGTTCATTCATCAGTGGATCTTCTCAATCTGCTAAGCACATTCGCAGTGATGTTTTCCAACCTGGCAATCTTGGAGGGATGTTTGGTTTGAATTGTCCATTCCCAGATTGCCATAGCCTCCTGACACAAATGGAGGGGTGAGGTACTGCTCTTCTTGTTGATATAAAACATTGCAGTGGTTTTTCAGTTTGAACCTGGACCACCTTCTTGTGAAGAACACCTGAAATAGTTAAGGACATAACAAACTGCTCTCATTTCTAAAAGACTGATACGTAGCTCTGTATCAGACCATGTGTTGCTGACACATCTACCCTACCCTGAGAGGGAAGCATCTGTAGTAACTATGATTTGAAGAGACTGGGACCCAAAAAGTACTCCTGTTGTTAGTTTAACATTGAGTGTCCAACTTAATTCCCCTAGAGATTGAAGAATGGCAATGTTGAGAGTGATGAGTGGGGCTAGAGAGCCAGTTTGGTGTAGTGGTTAAGTGTGTTGACTCTTATCTTGGAGAACCGGGTTTGATTCCCCACTCCTCCACTTGCACCTGCTGGAATGGCCTTGTGTTAGCCATAGCTCTGGCAGAGGTTGTCCTTGAAAGGGCAGCTGCTGTGAGAGCCATCTCAGCCCCACCCACCTCACAAGGTGTCTGTTGTGGGGGGAGAAGATATAGGAGATTATAAGCCACTCTGAGTCTCTGATTCAGAGAGAAGGGCAGGGTGTAAATCTGCAATTCTTCTTCTTCTAAACAAATTTTGTAGCGGTCACATTTTAAGGTGGGCAAAGGGAATCATGAAGACAGTCAAGGCCACTAGGCCTAAAAAATAAATCTTTTAATAATGATGATTTTTTGGAATTGATTAGACATGAATAGTCTAATGCATTTAATAAGTTTGGCTTTGTCCTCTGGTAAGAAAAGTCAGGCTGCAAGGGTTTAATATAGCACCAATGATGGATGTTTGTTGGCAGGGAACTAGGCTCAACTTTTTCCAATTAATATGCAGGTCAAGGTCTAGGCAGGTTTTCAGAGCCAATGACTAATGGCCCTGGAGCTCTTGCTTCAAATGAGCAGTAAATAGCCAGTCATCTAGACATGGAAAGACTGAACATCCCTTAGATCTCAAACACGCCACAACTGCCATGGACTTGGTAAACACTCAAGGAACTGTGGCTAGACGAAATGGAAGTACCTTGTACTCATTACCCTGAACCAAGAATCGTAAATATTTCTTGTGGCTCTGAATGGGAAACTTAAGCATCTTGGAGATCCAAGAATATTCTCCTGGTCTGAATAATTGTGCAACTGATGTCAAAGAGATAATCTTAAATTTATGGCTGTTGAGGAAGGAATTGAAACCTTTAAATCCAAAACGGGACATATAACACCATCTTTTTTATTAACCAGAAAAAAATCTGGAATAAAAAACTGTGAAGCGAAGGGGCTTAAATTTTGAACTGCAGCGTTTGGCAATAAAACTTGTAACTTAGTAATCAACTCAGGGGGAAAGTTGTCAACTGCTTGTGTGAATGTTTGCGACAGGGGTGAGTGACTCTAGATGGTAACCATCTTTAAGAATGGCGGGCATCCAGGCATCGGATATAACATTGCGCCACTGTGGTAGGAAACTGGACATCTGGGTTCAGGTGGATTGCCCACTGGTACTAGTCAGAAATCAGGTTTGAAAGCCTGTGTCTGAAGACTGGTGCTAAGTTTGGACCTTGAGGTTGATCTGCAGTGATTCTGCTGAACAGCTTCTGAGAAATACCTTTGTTGAAGATACTGGTGTGGTTTTGATAGCAGGAATGCTGAAAGCCTTGGTAAGACAGCTGGAACTTTGGCTGTACTGACGGTCCTGTGAAGGAGTTATTCCAAAAGAACAAGCTGTTTACTGTTTTTTTATTAATTAGTTGTAGGAACTCATCCATTCTAGCCAAGAAGAGTGAGGTGCTTTTGAAAGATAAATCTTCCACTCAACTGTGAGTTTTCAGGGGAGCAGCAGTTGATTTCAATCAAGCATATCTTCTCAAAACAGTAGCTGAGGACATTGTGTGAGATGAAGCGTCTGCTGCATGCTTGATGGCATTTAATTGTTGTTTCAATAGTTTAAGCACTTCTATCTGGATGACCTTGGCTAATGATATTTTACCCTCAGGAAACTAATCTAAGTATAGGAAAAGTGGGTATGCAGACATTATAGGTGGCTCAGTGGTAGAGCATCTGCTTGGTAAGCAGAAGGTCCCAGGTTCAATCCCCAGCATATCCAACTAAAAAGGGATCAGGCAAGTAGGCGTGAAAAACCTCAGCTTGAGACCCTGGAGAGCCAAGCATGGGCTAGGCTGTTCATAACTTCAGGTAGATATATCTCTCTTTCCACTTCAGTAGAGTGTGTCTAAAGCACAAATAAATATTTGAGGTGTTATGATCTAGGTGCATCCATGTCTGCAGTCTAGATCTCAGTATGGACTAATGGTACTAATAATAGAATGGGGTGTGAACTGGCAGAGACTGATCAAGAGAGAGATCTTGGGGTCATGATAGATAACTCACTGAAAGTGTCAAGACAGTGTGCGTTTGCAATAAAAAAGGCCAATGCCATGCTGGGAATTATTAGGAAGGGAATTGAAAACAAATCAGCCAGTATCATAATGCCCCTGTATAAATCGATGGTGCGGTCTCATTTGGAGTACTGTGTGCAGTTCTGGTCGCCGCACCTCAAAAAGGATATTATAGCTTTAGAGAAGGTGCAGAGAAGGGCAACTAGAATGATTAAAGGGCTGGAGCACTTTCCCTATGAAGAAAGGTTGAAACGCTTGGGACTCTTTAGCTTGGAGAAACGTCGACTGCGGGGTGACATGATAGAGGTTTACAAGATAATGCATGGAATGGAGAAAGTAGAGAAAGAAGTACTTTTCTCCCTTTCTCACAATACAAGAACTCGTGGGCATTCGATGAAATTGCTGAGCAGACAGGTTAAAACGGATAAAAGGAAGTACTTCTTCACCCAAAGGGTGATTAACATGTGGAATTCACTGCCACAGGAGGTGGTGGCGGCCACAAGTATAGCCACCTTCAAGAGGGGTTTAGATAAAAATATGGAGCAGAGGTCCATCAGTGGCTATTAGCCACAGTGTATGTGTGTATATAACATTTTTTGCCACTGTGTGACACAGAGTGTTGGACTTGATGGGCCGTTGGCCTGATCCAACATGGCTTCTCTTATGTTCTTATGTTCTTACTAACACAGCAACACAATGAAACCAGTTCCTTGGATTTTAAACAGATGCTTCAGAGTACAACTGAAGACAGTATTCACAGTATATTAAACTAAAGCCTGCTCCGTACAGATAGCAGATGGATCAAGACAATTTTGCTTTGACTGGGACACACTCAGTTTGTAGAGCTTTTTATTTGAACACATATTCCTATTTAATATTTATAAGCTAAATATTTGTTATAGAAGTTACATAAAACATCTTATTAGCCTACTTAATGAATAATATGGACCATTTAGAATATAAGCACTTATTCAAAATAGCTCTTTTACTGTATATTCTCACTGTATAAATATATCTCCTTTAAACTGTATATATCATTTTTTCCAGTATTATTTGCTTCTGGAGATACATTGTTAAGAACTTGAAACATTTAGAGCTTGTAAAGTTACAGAAACATTTATCAAATGTTTATTTCAAAACATATCTTCAGTCATTTTCCAATCTTTTTTCCTGCCATTATTCAGAGCAAATAATGTTGAAAGTTATTCCTAGACATTTGCTTTGCTGACAAAATAAATGTTAGTCAAAGATAGAAATATATATATTATTTTTACATACCTGCTAACTTTAATCCAATCAGATGGTATGGAAGAGATCAGTGAGTTTTTAACTTCAATCTGAAACTAAAATACACATTTACATGCCAGAAGGTGTTGGTCTGTTGCAGGAAAACAATAAAAATAAAGACTGGAATCTTAAAAACTAAAAGATTTAATGTGGCAAACATTTTCATTAACCAAAGCCCATTTTTAGATAGATCTGGTCCATGAAAACTTACTTTATGCAGTCATGGGAATGCTTGAATCCAGAGTAATGTTTCCACAGGTGAAAAGACTTCCACTCATGGAGTGTAATCCCCTGCAGCAGCCCAACATGCCCCCAAAGACCTGTTCACAAGGGGTCCTCTCCCCCAGAAGCAAGATTTCAGGGGACATTTGGGGCTGCTATGGGAGGTGAGAAGTGAGAATATGTTCCCCAGGTGGACATACTTGTGCCTGCAGAATCATGTTTGGATCCAACCTACAATAATTACATTTATTAAATTAAAATATTTATACCCTACCACTCAAGTCAGCATCATCCTCAAAGTGGCTCATGCCATAACAAAGGAAAAAAGGCTACAGCCCACTGGCAGAGCATCTGCTTTGTGTGCACAAAGGATCAGTTAACAGTTGATGTGAAGGACCTGTACCTGAGACCCTGGGAGAGCTACTGACAGTCAGAGAATACAGTGGCTGATCTTGACAAAACAAATGGTCTGATTCCATGTAAGGCGGCTTCATGTGTTCAAATGTGACTTACAACTTAATTAATAGTACATGATTCTCAGAGTGTAGATTTTTACTCAAGCAGCAGCCAGAAAGCTCTGAATTGCCATATTCTCCATCCAGACTTTTTACAAACATCAGCTCTTACTGCACATCCGTTTTCTAAACTTCTCACCAGTGTGCCCATATGTAACACAGCATTTTCAAATCATTTTCCTATTGATAGCACTCCAATCCCAGATATTAAATGCATTAGTTATTTGGTAGAACATTTTATTTCAAGAGCAAACAAAGATCAAGTGCTGAAGGGTCAAGCAAGTAACTAGGTCTCTTGAGTTTTATGTTCACACAAATGGTTGACAAGAACATGGAACTCCAGCACACACGAAGGGAAAAAAAATATAAAGCATATTGAGTTACCTCTTGCCCAGACACTGTTACATAATCCACAGTACGACCATTTAGCTTCTTTCTTATGTCCTGAAGGTGTATTTTCATCTGGTGGAATACTGCTTCAATTTCATCCTTGTGCTTCTTTATTATGGGGAAATTTTTAAGATCCTTGAAGAGCTGGGTTTTATCTCCAGTTCTAATTATGGAGAATCAAAAATGCTGTTAGTGCAGAATATTATAGAATCATGACGTTTCATAATTTCAATCAGCATAAACAAATATTAGTTACAATGTCTGGATGCCTCAGCCTTCTGAAGTGTGATGGTGATATTTTCCTCCTGTCTCAGATTCACCTGTGTTACCATATTTAATGCACAAGTCTGTCCTGAGCTTTTAACAGGGAGATACATGGCTGAACAGATGGTTTTATCATTTGTTTTTACATTGGATATTTATTGTTTCTAATAATTGTTTCTTTTATTCAAGAATAAAAAAAATCCAATGAATTTCTACACACAGACAACACTCACAATACAACATTCTACATCACTAAAAGATTGTTTATAGGAAATTCTAATAACTGTGATAGACTTGATACAAAAACATCACAAAATCAGGAGCGAGTGGTCCTGCCTCTTTTGCAAATGCTTGATTAGAGTCAACAGCTGTTATGAAAAAGACCTCCCACATGGGAAGATGAGAAAAAGATTTCTAAAGGTTTGTAAATTGCTATACTGTCTGCAAAATCTAGGATATCTACCACTTCTGAATAAATATAAGAACTGAATGAATAAAAGATGCCACTAGAAGGGCTATAAAGGAGGTACAGAGCCAAAGTTTTGTTGTTGACCCCAAGTATTAGTATTTAGAAGGCTTTTGACTCAAACTGAAAGTCCCTGCTGTCCAACTGGCTGAACTGTATTTAGGAATTAATCAGATTTAGGAAGACACAGCGATCTCTCAAACAGGACATTTTTCTACAATGCTGAAGTGGCAGAGATTTATCTCTGGAATATCTCCTAATGGGATCATTTTGTGATCATGTGTCACAGAAGAGCAAATCTGACCATCTTCCAAAAGCATTATTAGGCCACCTTTATTGGCTTTTATATTTGAAGAATTTCAATTTTAAAACTACAACCTGTCAAGATACCTTTAATAATTCCGCTAACATTTTAAATGGTTTCTATTTATTGGTGGAAAGTCTGTAGTTCCATATGTTGAATAGGGCATTGTAAGTATTCCCAGCATTCCTTAAATGTCCAATTAGTTGACCTGAAATTTGTTGCTAGTTGTAGAAGGGTTTTGAACATTGCTGTAGATAGATCAGGAATCCCCAGTGTGGTACCCATGGGCGCTGCAGTGCCCACTGACACCTCTCCTGGCACCTGCCAAGTGCTTTTAAAAATTGGTGGGGTTAAATGGGACTGTTACCAAAGCAAGGCTTCTGATTGGCTGTGCAGATATTTAAAATGTTTACTTTGGCAGCAACTGCCATGACAGCACAAGGATTTTCATTGTGCGACTGAAGGTAAGCTGCGACTGCCATTTTGCAACTGGCTCTACTTCCTGCATTCACCATACTGTATTAAAATTCCAAAAGTGCCCAAAGACTCAAAAAAGGTTGAAGATCTTGAGATAG
Organism: Heteronotia binoei; assembly: GCF_032191835.1. Classification (NCBI taxonomy): domain Eukaryota; kingdom Metazoa; phylum Chordata; class Lepidosauria; order Squamata; family Gekkonidae; genus Heteronotia; species Heteronotia binoei. The sequence continues at coordinate 131,998,383 of NC_083226.1, forward strand.
TACTAGTTCAATAAAATATAATTATAATTTTGAGAGGGAGGGAACCATTTGAAGGTTTTAGCACTTGTTTGGAATTCTGTGAAAAAATTTAACAGATATAATTGTGCTAGAATCCAAACAGTAAATCCGATAAATTTACACATAGGTGACTTTCTTTTATACCAACATTTACTGGCCACTTTTCTACATTTTGGAACTCAATAAATAAAACAATTATTATAAAAATAATAAATGGAACACAATTCAAAATCTCCAGTTAAGTATGTCAACAAATAGAAACTCAAATAAGCAAATGCACGCCTGACAAAACAAGTTCTCTGGGTTAACAGAGACACAGATTGGGGACTTAAGATCTTTCCTGTCTTGGATAGGGTTATGCTCCCCTTGAGAAGCCAGGTTCGCAGCTTGAGAGTGCCGTTTGACATGGCAGTCATCTTATCAAATCAGGTGGCTGTAGTGGCTCAGTGTGCTTTGGTCCAGTTTCAGCTGGTGTGTCACCTGCGCCTGTTCTGGGTTCAGTCAAATCTAGCTAGTTATCCAGAGAAGACAAGGCAGAACACAAATGAGCAAAAAATAAGATTTCTCTTTTCCTTTAACTATTGTTCACCAAATGGTCTTCTGTGCAGATACACATGGGACTAGACCTGTAGCCATGGAAAGCCTGTGGGGCACTGCCTCTGACTTCCAGGAGGCCTCCGGGCACAGGCTTCTTCCCTCCTTTTTTTTGCCATGGCTGAAGCATCATCAGCGGCAGCTGGAGCCAGGAGAGCTGAGCAGGGCACAGTGCACTGTAGCAGGAAAAGCAGCAAGGAACTAATTAAGGGCCTTTAGGTCCAAATATAGGATTTTTATCACGGTTTCCATGGAAGACGGTACCTATTGTTCCCACTGCATAGGCCAGGGTAGTGCGTACTGGAACCACTGCAAAAGTGACAGTCTCCAATACTGCTGTGATGGACAATCTTCCAAAGATCTGGGACCCTGTTTAGCAGTGGGGCTTCAGCTTCAGGGAGAGACTAGGGGGCAATATCAATAACTTTGGCATCAGACGAAGGAAACGGCAACCATCTGTGATTCAAAGAAGAAAACTGGAGTCACAAATCCACTCCTGGTTGGGTGGAGAAAGAGTGGGAAGTCTTATGCTTGTACCAATTTTTTCTCTTGTAGCAGTTGTTTTGAGGTGCTACATGCTGCCAAGGATTTCTTTTGAGTCAATAGTGGGCCCATCTCTGATACAGATCATGATGCTGCTGACCCCAAGAGGAGGGTATGGGCCTAGCGGTGTGGTTCCAACTCCGTAGAAGGGGTATGGTCTTTGCCCAAAGTCACTAAAGCCTTTTCTCAAAGGGCAGCTTTCAGCCTGGAAGCCCAGTCCAAGAGAGTCTTTGGAGTGAAATGACTGTAAAGAGCAGACAAAGATGCTGTGGGCCTCGCCTAAGCATAGGAAACAATGGTCATGGTTGTCTGACTGAGCCTTTTTAGGCAGCATTTGATGTACTTTTTAAAGAGAGCCATAGCCGTCAATAAAGTCCTCCTTCCCATCCCCCTTTTTGTAAGACAAAGGGAAGAACAGTGACTAAAGTAGGGGAAACCTGCAAGTATCAGAAGAGAGTGAAGATATCCAATCTCCATGGTGGCAAAGAAAGAACTGAGGGAAGGAGTGTTTGCCCCATCACGTGTCAGCTGTGTAGGCAGGAGCCAGTCCGGGAGAAAAGGGGGCTGAATGTTGCAAAAGAGAGATCGGCACAAGAGCAGTCCAATGTGGACTGCACAGAAATCACAAAAATGAATTTTAGGTAACACATTCTCCTCTCCACTCCCCAACTGATTCTGGATAAGATCCTCTGAACACAACCAGTTTTATAAATAAGGAAATCATTTGTAAATTGAAAGTTTCTAAAACTTTTTCAAAAAAAACTTTTTCAAAAGAAAACACTAAAAACCAACATTTTACACATTTGTGTAAAATACTAAGTAACTAATCATGTGCTTTGTTTACTTACTTTGCTGCTTCTTCATTAAGCATATTTAAGTAATTTTTCATTGAGCAGAGCAATTCTGGAATTTCCAAGAGTCTCTTCTGCAACAAAGATGCTTTCACCTGAGAACGTATTGCTGGAATCAGTGCTGTGATAGCAGCTTCCAATTGAGACAGAGTGCTGACTACCAGATAGAACTCTTGAACAGAACACTGAAAGTGAAAGTAATTGTACCTTCAGGTTTTAAATCCAATGTAGCTTACAGTTTCTTAAAACTTTATTTTGAAATATTATTTAGATTACTGCAGTCTGACTACAACACAGATATATGTTCCCTACTTCTCTAAGACAGCAATAGTAACAACTGTAATTAGGGCATACATTTTCATTTTGAGGGAAATAGCATCTTAGCAGAGGTGATGCCCAACGATCAGTCAAGGAGCCAGGTTTTAATTTGAAACATTCTGTCTTCTTAGGTGGGTTGAGGGGCACCTGATTCCACATTCATTTTCTGCCTAAGAAAGAAGTACAGGCTTGCAGTAGCCTCTCTCCTCTATTTTATCATTCTGTGGCAGTCTTTTCTCCTTCCTTATTCCTGGTCCTTTTTCTTGACCATGATCACTATCCACCTTAAAACAAAAACCACTTCTGTCGTGCTCAGCCTGCTCCAGCTGAGGCAATGAATAGGTATACCACTTGCTTGGGATTAATGTTCCCTCTAAGCTGTGGAGTCTTGTGAGCAAAAATTCTACTTCATGAGCTACTGGCATTAAAGTTGTGAGCTACTGCATAAATTAGTTTGCTCTGGGGCCATTTTTCCTGAGCTAAGACAAAAATGTGTGAGTCAGAAGCTAAAAAACTGTGAGCTAGCTCACACTAACTCAGCTTAGAGGGAACACTGCTTGGGATAGGTATGTGATCCCAATGTCATGGTCCTGCACGTTAGGGAGACTTAACACAGATGAGCACCCAAGGCCGGATCTACATATTTTTGAGGGGGGGACCAAAAAATGGTGCCCCCATTCAAAAAATGAAGGGACCTATGACACACACATTCCATTTAAACACCCCATTGGGTGTTGTATGAGGAGGGGAAGCCTCAGCAGGGCTGGCCCCAGAGTATTTTGAACCCTAGCCAAAACTAACTTTGTGCGCCCCTCTGCAGCACCACACCAGAGAAAGGGTTTAAAGTTTAAATTCCCTTCTCTAGAGTTGTGCAGCAGTGGCGAAAGGATAGGAACCTAGCATCACAGAATCATAGAGTTGGAAGGGACCTCCAGGGTCATGTAGTCCAACTCCCTACACAATGCAGGAAACTCACAAATATCTCCCCCTAAATTCACAGGATCTTCACCTGAACAGTAAGAGAAAAACCCAGGTTGGTTTTCCCTTCTCAATATGGCATGCATTTCTTTCCAGGGATTTGAAGGCTGTTTGCATTTCTTTAAGTGCATAAATGGTTTGGGATCTGCAGCAAAGAAGCCCACAGTTCCGAGCATACATACTTGATACTAAATGCTGAGCTATGTGGAACTTACTTCTGAGTAAAGGTTCAGGACTCTCAGCTGCAATTTTAGGTCCCCTCTCCTCTAGTCTCATTAAATTCAGTGGGTCTTTCTTACAAGCCAGTATAAAATTTAGAGAGCTTCTCACATTGAAAAAGGAGAACTGGTAATAATATTCATAGTTTGTTCCTGTATAGGGTGCTGTACAGACTAACATAAGGCAAGTCTCTGCCCCAAGGAGGTTACAGCTTGCATTTTGGCAAAGAGGGAGAAAGGGGGAAGAGCTAAGGATTGCAAGGGACATGTAAGCGAAACTGCAAAGTGTTTGCAACTGGATACTCTAAAAACTGGGTCTGGGTAAGTCAGATTTACATGGATCGTCATGAATTCATATGATTTTTACATTGAAATGAAATCAAACCACTATTATTCTGTAGATCCTGTCTTAGAGTATAGGCAGGACCACAAAAATCATGCGTCCACGGATTTGTGGCACCTCACCAGTGCAAAAACAGGATTCCAAAGCACGGATCCTCATGAATTCATATGATTTTTATGGTGAAATGAAATCTAACCACCATCATGCTGTAGATCCTGTCTTAGACTATAGGCAGTACCAGAAAAATCATGCCTCCACAAATTTGTGATGCCACAACAGAGGAAAAACATGTTTCCAAACCACGGATCTTAACGGATCCTCATGATTTTTGCTTTGGATCCCCCCAAGCTCACCATCAATTTTTATATCATGTCCATGGGCAGAGTTTGCACCACAGAAATCATGGATCCACAGCTTCATGGCAGCACCATGGACCAAAAACTTGGTTTTGAACCACGGATCCCCATGATTTTTGCTTTGGTTCCCCCCCCCCCCAAGCTCACCACCCAATCACATATCATGTCCATGGGCAGAGTTTGCCCATCTCTGACCAGCACCATCTCTGACCCATAGCCAGGGCAAAAGCTGGACTGGATCTCCTGCCCAAATACCCACATGTTTTCTAAGGGGTATGTGAGTGTCTCAGATGAACCTTCCAGTAAACCAGCTTCCATGACAGTAGAATTAGCTGTCTGTGATCCTCCATTTGAACCATTTGCTTCACTGAAATTCTTAACACTCAAAGTACTATTCATGACAGTGGTGGCTTCAGCATTTAGGGTCTTCAAAATTAGGAGCCCTGTCTGGTAGGACAAGGTCATCTTTAGAAATAATCTCCCATTAATATCTATTAAACTTTCACTTCACTTCCACCAGTTTTAGGAAGTATGCTTTCCATTCTTCTGCCCTAAACACAGTCAACTCCACAGAAAATCTGGAATATGCTGGATTTTTGGAAGACCTTCACAGGTCAGAGGAGAATTTACTAGGCAATTTGATTTTTTTTGGTATCCTTTCACCTTCTGATTGTGCGTAAGAAGTCATCCAAGTCAACAATGAGCAGATGGCTCAGATGGTGCATCATTACTGCATATCAGACACAAAGACATCCTGTACCACAAAAAATTACAGCCCACTCCATGACAACAGCATTCAATGTCAACTCCAGTAAAGGAAATATGCAAGGCACCCATATGGACATCAGCTTCTACATTTATAAGACACAGTAAAATAACTGATGCAGCTTTTGACCAGATATTACAAGCACAAACAAAATGTCAACAATTTCCACCAAGCATGGAAAATACTGCTTTTGGATATCTCATGCTAAGTTGCCTCTGCATTGATTTTACTGTTCCTTCCCATAATAAGATATTTTCTCTGCCTCAAAGGAATTTTCATGATAAGTTCAACATTCTTTTTTAGAATGAATGTCCCCAAACCCTCACAAACAAACAGGGTTGCACTTACCTGTAACTACTGTTCATCAAAGATCTTCTGTGAAGGCACAGAAAGGGCATGCTGAAGAGAGGTTTTTACACCTAAAAGCTATTAGCCAGAGCAGGAAGAGATAGCTCCCACCCAAATGGTCACGTGCTCCGGATCACCAGCATCTGCACCCTTAGTACCTCAAGCATCAATGAACCCAAGAGAGAGCATGCAGCAGGGGTGGAGTGAGGGTATGCGTGCCTGCACAGAAGTTCCTTGATGAACAATAGTTACAGCTAAGTGCAACCTTGTTTTCATTGTTAATCTTCTGTTCAGTTCCACATGGGGATTCTCACAAGCTAATGACCTGAAAGTGGGAAATGCCCTCATCATTTGAATAAGGACAGCAACTTTGCCCACTAACGCCTCTCTACTTGCATGCTGATCTAGGGCACAGTGATACATAAATGTGTCAGTTACTGCTCAACAAATCTCCAGCAACAGAACTCCATTCATTCATTCATTTTGTTTAATACAGTCAGAAACCCATCGAGCAGCATAACATGACAGCCAAAGATGTCTTTGCCCTGGTGGAATGAGCCCAAACTCAAAAGGACAAGGAAGCTTGGCCAGGTCATAATATTCTCGGATTGTATTCAAGTCAAGTTTAGTTTCATATGTTCAGAGACCTATCCAAAAAGAAAGAAAATAGGTAAAAAACCAAGGTATACAATTGAACTTGGGCACAATATAAAATATTATACATAAAAATTTCAGTTTCCATTTCTAGTTATAAAACATAAATTAAAATATTTTGTAGACATTTAAATGTTTTTATCCGTTAGTTGTTTACGGAATCTTATGGCTTGTACAGCAAACGTTGCAGCCTTCATAGTAATTTCCTGGTTCCTATCCGCTAAAATCTTAACTAGATAAAAGCTAAAATCTCTCCCCAGGAACTGGTCACAAATAGGAGCAATATAAGTCAAGCGAATGTTCTGATAAAGTTTACATTCAAAGAGAATGTGCTCTCTTGTCTCTATCCTCCCATCTCCGCAGATACATAACCTTTCCTCATAGGAGCGCCTTTTGTATTTACCTTCTGTGACCGCTGAAGGGAGCATATTCGCTCTCATGAGTGTGAAGACTCTTCTATAATCAGGTTTGTCTAAATTCTGCAAGTATGGCATCAGAACTATTCGATTCAGGTTTCTTGTGCCATTTAATCTGGGACAAATCATGTCTTTTGATATCTAGAATCCTTTGTTTAAAGAAGGGTTTAACTACACTACCTTTCAACTACATCATAAACCCATAATAAACTAATTTAAGCTCGGTTTCTCTAATCCAGTAAAGTGTCAAGGAGTCTTTCATTACCAGGCTCATTAGCCCAGTAGGGTTAGTCATTAGTTTGTACCAATATAGAAAGACAGCAATCCATAAACAGGCCTGTAAGGTGACCATACCAGTTTCCACTCGTATGAAAGCGTTTGAAGCACTGGGTGGGGCTTGAAGAACATGCCTTAGATTGAACACTTGACAGTGTGTCTTATGTGGCGATATGGTCAAAGGGGCTCCATATAGTAGTTGGCAAGAGATTTGGCCTTAAAGATCTTAACTGCTGCAGCTACATTCCGTCCCCAAGTTCCAGAAAAATTTCTCTGTTGCCCCAGTACTTCTAGTCGCATTCATTATGACATGATCCACATGTGCCTTTCTGAAGTCGGAGGATTGAAAAACTACTCCCAAATATTTGAAACAGCAAACTTGCTCAACTTCTACTGAGTTGATTTGCCAATGATATGTCCTGGGTTTATTAGCAAAGACTAAAACGTTTGACTTCTGGTAACTGATTTTAATATAATTAGAATGGCAGTATTGAACTAAGATTTTCATAGCTTGTTTAAGACCGACAGGGGTCCTAGAAATCAGCACCGCATCGTCAGCATATAAGAGAAGAGGGATATGTTTCTCAGCAATTTTAGGAGCATGCACCTCTGGGCAGTTTAGATGATTCCACAGATCGTTAATAAACAGGTTAAATAGGGAAGGGGCCAAAATACAGCCTTGTTTGACTCCCTTTTCTACATTTATGGCTTCTGTAAGATGGCCTTGGGAGTCTGTTCTCACTCTGATCTTAGTGTTCCTGTATAAGGTTTTTATTAGGGCCAATAATCTCCCGTTCACTCCCATATCCTTCAGCTTTCCCCATAAAAGATCCCAATGTATGAGGTCTAAGGCAGATTTAAAATCTATGAAGGCTGCATATAAGGTGGAGGAAGTATTAGCAGAGTATTTAGATATTAGATGATCTAGGACTACACAATGATCTAGTGTAGAACAACCTGATTTAAAACCAGCCTGTTCCAACCCAAGAATATTATTTTGCTCGATCCATTCATTCAATTTCTCTTTCAGTTGACTGGCATAGATCTTACTTGGTATACTTAGGAGGCTAATTGGCCCGTAATTAGTTGGGTCCTTTTTATTGCCCTTTTTGTAGATGGGCACTATAACTCCAGTGTCCCAGTCTTTAGGAATTCTTATGGTTTTATCTATTGTAGTAAATAGCTTGGCAAGCAGCGGGGCCCACCAGTGTATATTTTCTTTCATTAACTCTGCAGGGGTTAGATCAAGGCCAGGATTTTTTTTAACTTTAAAGACATAATTAAGGATTTTACCTCTGATGGTTCAACAGGTGGCCATTCTGGTAGATTCTCTGAAATCTCCATTAAAGGAGGCGGATACTCTGTTGATCCATATAGTTCTTTATAATAATTCTCCCAAGCCTCTGGCATAATCGCATTGGAGATCTGGGAGGTGGGTCTCTTAAGGCCATTGGATACCAGTTTCCAAGAGTGATGGATTTTTTAATCTTACAGCCTGTTCCAACTGGAGCCAAGCTAAATCCCTGGCCTCATTTTTTCCATGATTATCAGCTTTTTATATTTAAGTTTTTGTATCTTTTGTTGTTCTTTATCAATTATGTTTGAGTCTGCCCTATAATTTAGATACATAATGCCAAGTTCTTTTTTGGCCTGTAAACATTCTGTATCAAACCAGTTGTTTCTTTTCCCCCCAGCTCTTCTATTGGAGACAAGGGGCTGTCCTTTTATCAGCAATAGCAGTTGCTCTGTAAGAGCTTCATATAATGTAATAATCTCTTCCCCATCCTTCAAGAGAATCATAACTTTTGTCTCAATTGTAGTTTCTTGCTTGAGGAGGTTCTGCATACTTTCCTTCATTCTATCATCCCAGGCTATCCTAATATATCTTTCCCCATTCTCAGTAACACACTTGTACCTGTCCACAATTCTCGGATGTATGCAATAGATTGACATGGTTAAAGGAAGGGGCATATGGTCCCCTCCACAATATGTGGCAATTTCGAATGAATCAACAAATTGAGCTAAATTCTCTGAGATTAACATATAATCAATCACACTTAGCTTTGTCCCAGGCCAATAGGTGTATTCCCCAGGATGGTCATTTATATGAGAACAATTTAGAATACCCAAGTTCATTACATTGGCCATGCACGTAAGCATAAAGCCAGCGAAATTACTTCGTAGATCTTTAGACAGTCTGTTATAAGGAAAATAGTGTGTTTCTGAGCTTGGAGGGCAGGTATCACATCTATTAAATAAAATCATATCATTTTTACCTAGTCTAGCATTAAAATCCCCTCCTACCAGTACATAAGCAGTGGGTTTTGTTCTAATCAATTGCTGGATATAGTTTTCCAAATCTTTCCATACCTGTTCTATTTGAGCTTTAGTTTTACAAGGAGAGATATAAACATTTATTACTAAACAGACTGCTTCCTTAAATTTCAGAACTAAGGCCATCGCTATTGAGTCAAGGGAAGGAAGCTAAATAATCTTAGCTTTCAAAGTAGTAGAAATCAAAATACCTAGTCCCTCCTTTGCTCTGCCATGCGCTGAGGGTTCAGCCTGAATCTCATATATGTCGTATCCCTCTAAGACCAAAGAGTATGTGCACCATGTCTCCTGCAGCATTATAACATCAAATTTCCTCATGAAATGTGTTGAATCCTGTTCCTTTTTTCTTGAAGCCCAGCCCATTATATTCCATGATGTTATAGTGATTGGGCAATGAGGAGGCTATTCTTACCCTGACCTGATTTTAGTCAGTCTAAATCCAAATCCATAATTTCCAGTCTTATGGGAAACTTGGAAAACAAATTCATTCTGTCTACGGGGTTGTTGTCTTGTGTGCATCTCACAGGTAATTTACTTATGGCTCCCTGAAATTGCATCATTAGTTTTGTTGGTAGAATTAGCTCCAGTAATCATCTCTGATTCCATTCGTTGCTGCATTAGGGAAAGGGCAACAGGTAGAAGGGGTAATTTCTTTATGGTCTTCTGAGGTGATAACATGGCTTCTGTTGTCAATATCCTTCCTCAGGGTGGAATTGGTTCCAATTTTTGGCTCCAAATTCGCTGGATGCTGAGTTGGAGCAGAAACAGCTGGCCGGGGAGGGGACATGGCACTATGATCTGATTAATTTGCATGGTTTCTCTGGATCCTACTTGCCTTCTGCCATTTCCTTCCTGGAGGATACAATTTTAACACCTGATAGTTTGTCATATAATTTCCCTAATCTGAAGATTATAAACGTCCGATTGTCTGCTGGAAGAGTTGCAAAGTTGTGTAGCAACTCTATTTCTACTGTATTCTCCAGCCAGTCATTGTCTTCTTCTTCACAGTGCCTCTCTGGCTCTACTACTGGAGTAAGATCCACTTTCATCCCAGGCTCCTGAGGCCAGCCCTCAGTTTCCATCATCAGGTCTTGACTATCCTTCTCTCCTTGCATATGATCGTTTGTTATTCTGATCATTAGTGGATTTATAATTGTGTTAATAAATACATGGATAGAAAAATTCCATGGTGTCTTAAATAGTTTCTGTGCATGAGTACCCTGCAAGGTATCCTTGAACTTTTAAATGTAAGTACCACTCTATAAACTTGAGTAGCATTGGTGCTATTCTCTACCTCCTCCAAATCAATGTTCATTTTCTGGATTCTCAAGAAATGACTACAAACCATCATGGTAATCTTAATAGGTTGTAGTACTAAATGCTGTTCTTGAGATCTTGTGGGAGGCTCATATCTAGAGAGGGAGCTCTCCTTCCCATGCTGCCTCTCCCTGGCCTCACGTTGTTCCAAGAGTGAGCATATTTAGATTGCCTGTTTTGGGGTTTGACTGGACTTTCTTCCTGAGTTGTAAGATGGCCCTAGTCAGACTTTCAAGACGATCGTTCATGAGAGTCAGAAAAGTATATATGGAAGTCACAGTGTGGGCCGTCAGTTCAATTAAGTTAGCTGTTAGGTCATCATTCATTCCATTTGCCTCAGCAGATATATGGTTACACCTTCTCCTGCTCTGACTTCCAGTTGTATCATGCTGGGACCCTAGCTCTTCCCCTTCCAAATCAACTAATGCTGCAAAACGATTTGACACTGATACACTGTAAGCAAGCTTGTCTTTCAGGGGAAAGAATTCATTCATTTTGGTCTGTTTGCAAGCTGGTGTGTTTATCTCCTCTTCTTCACCACTACGTGGTCTCTTTAAGGCCCCCATTTTGGTCTAACTTTCAGGTTAATTACAGCCCAGAAGTTCAAAGTTCTCCCTTCATAAATTAGCACGTCTTCTCTTCATAAACTGACACTTTGTGTGTTAACACTGCTGGACACTGCCAAATGTTGCCTGATTTAAAGCAGTTCACCCAGCACAACTGTCTGCTATTTGCTTAATTAGCACAGCAAATTACAACACCTTCACAAGTGCCGGTAGTACCTTCAAGATAAGAGGCAAGGAGAGTTAAGTAGAGACTTTCCTTTCTTCCCAGTCAAGTCCAGTTTATTTTATAGGCACAAGCCAGTATTTATATTATTGTTGGCAAATTGTAACAAGGCAAAATGCTCTACCCACAAGGAGGTATAATGAGGATTAGAGACTGATAGGCACACATTAAAAATATTCAATTATACATGTTTATCTTCTGTGGTCTTGACTGAGTGCCGAGAAAAGAATGTAAACAGCCAATCTGGATTGAAATTTATATCAAAAGGGCCTACCAGGAGAAGATAAAAGGTTATAAAACCTTAAATTGTCAGAGCTTCTCCAAAAGGCGTCTTGCAGCAGCCAACCGGCGATTGTATTCACAATCCACCAGAGTCTGGCATGAAGTCTTTTACCCATATTAGGGCCAACAAAAAACCTCCAAAGTGTCTTGTTCTTTCTAAAACTCTAGGTTCTCATTAAGTAAAACAATAAAGCCCTTCTCACATCTAAACTGTGCAAGGCCTTCTCATTCTCTGATTCTGGCAGAAGGAAGAATACTGGTAGAAGTATCTCCTGAGACAGATGGAATCTAGACACAACTTTGGGTAGGAACTGAATGCTGGGTCTGAGGCCCTCACTTTTGGGAAAACCCTTAAGGAAAGGATGATCCATACACAATGTAGCCAACTTAATGATCCTACAAATGGAGGTCATGGTTACTAAAAAGCAGACTTTTATGGACAATTTAGTCACAGGGCAAGTAGCCAAAGGATTGAAGGGTTTTTTGAACATTAGATGTGAAAGTACTAGGGACAAGGCCACTGGTGTACCAACAGATCCCAAGGAGGTAGAGACTGAATAAGTTTTTCAGGAATTTTTCAGACAATCAGTGTAAAAAGGCCGATTTACCATCTAATCCCAGATGATAACGGGAAATAACCACCAAGTGTGACTTTGGAGAGGAGTAGGTCAGCACCTCAGACCTAAAGGAAAAGCTAGTAAGATGGCCTGCAGAAGCACCCTAGCAGAGGTAAAATCCTTATCACTATACCATTCAGAAAAATGTTTCTATTTAAGATGGTAAGCCTTTCTAGTGGATGGTTACTGTGAATGTGAAAGGATCTTATTCTCCTGTGAAAATATCAGAGCTCAGTCTGGAGCCTTTATGTGGTCAAGCTTAGGTGACTGACATCATGGTGTAGTAATACTTGGCTAACACTCACCAGATCTGAGATGTTTGGAAATCAGAGAAACTGACTCTGAGCCATGCCTTCTAGGGCTGAGAACCAATGCTGGCAAGACCAAAAAGGGACTATCAAAATCATGTGTGTACTCTTTGTACTGACCTTTCTATAACTCTGATAAGTAGTAGAAATGAACGGAAAGCATGAAGCAGGGCCCCCTACCAAGGGATCTGCAAAGTATCCCCAATTGAACTCTGATCTCTCCCTGCCCTGGAACAAAACCTGGGAGCTTTGGAATACGTCCTTGTAGCTAATAGGTCTACATTTCGGAACCCCCAACAAAAAAAACACCAGCTCCATATAGGTGTCCTTGATGGACCATTTGTGCATGCAGGACAATGTCCTGCTCAATATATCCACTTCCTTGTTAAGGACCCCAGATATATGAATAACATGTACCCAGACGGCCAAAGCTTTCTGGCACAGCAGCTTGAGAATTTCATGCTCTCTTATTTGTTCACATAAAACATGACAGAATTGACCATTTGGACTAGGATGGAACAGTTTAGAAGGATATCGTCAAAGCAGAGAAGGGCATGATGTACTGTGCACAGCTCTAAAACAGTAATATGAAACAGCCTCTCCTAAGTGGACCAAGTACCCTGGGCCAAAAAGCCCTTACAACAAGCCTCCCCCATCCCCAAAGCAAGCAGTGAGGCATCTATAGTTAAGGTAACCTCGTGCTCAGGAATACCAAACTGATATCGTGGGATACGTTTTATGGGAGGCACCACCAATTTAGGAATTGAACCACAGGCCTAGGAATAGAGAATTTATGCCAGTGGGTATGGATGTGAGGTCAGAAGTGGGACAATACTGCAGTAACAGAGTCTGCATATAAAGGGTAACAGCCATAGTAGGAGCCATTAAGCCCAGAAGGCGTAGGATGTGACCCTCTGTTTGGAAACAAGAATGTAAAGTGATTACAAGGCAAATGACAATAATCCCTTGCCTGTTGCAGACTCAAGAATGGCCCCAATAAACTGTACCCCCTGAGAGGGGATCATTCTAGGTTTCTCCCAATAACAAGAAGGCCTAGGCATTGACAAGTCACTAACGGAGAAGAAGAAAAGACTTGGGTTTTTTTTATATCCCACTTTTCATTGTCCAAAGGAGCCTCAGAGCAGCCTTTCCTACCTCTACTCACAACAGACACCCTGTGAGGTAGTTGGGGTAGTCTGAGAGAGCTGTGACTGACCCAAGATCATCCAGCTGGCTTCATGTGGAAGAGTGGGGACTCAAACCCGGTTCTCTAGATTAGAATCTGCCACTCTTAATTAGTATACCATACTGGCTCTCACTAGAGCTTTGTGCCAGGAGTTCTTCCCTAAGAATGGCCACTAGGACCCAATAATCAGGGTAAGGGAAGACAGTACAATCTTGAAGACATAGTGTCATGATCTTAGGCCTAGTGAGGCCTACAGGCTCCAAGGAAGCCTGTGTTAGAGTAGCTAGAGCCTACATTTCCCAACATCCCTTGTGTCCCTTTGATCAGGTAGGCAGCAGTTCTGGAGGGAAAACTTGCCCAGTAGAAACCAGAGAGGAAAGAATAAAAGGCCTAGGAAGTGTTCTCTGTGGAGAGGCTGCAGTCAGCAGGGTTCTCTCTGGAAAGGCTGGGGCTGGAAAGAAGGAGTGATGCATCTGTTGGTATTAGAGGAAGGGAACATATAGCTAGTCATGTTAGGGCTGTTATTTTGCTTTATACCACCTTTATTGTTTGTTTTCCATTTCCACTGTTGCACTAAAAGTTTTTACAACCCACTTGTTTCTTCTTGAACACTTACAATAAACCTGTTGTTGCTATACTACCTGGGTCCTCATGTTTCTTCAGTCACAGATAGGTGTTAAGAAGGAAGACAGGGTGTGTGTGTGTTCTGAGCCCCCCCAAACAGACCCATACCAGAGTGGTGGCAGCCAGTAAAGGCCCTACCTGGTTCCCTGCTAGTGACATGTAGGTATGCCATCACAGAGACCATATACTTTGTAAAGACCCTGGGAGCCCAAATGGCAAAACAGTATATTGAAAAACCTGGAAGCCACAGTGAAAATATACTTAAAGTGTTGGTAATGAACAGTGATATGAAAGTAGGAATCTTTCAAACCAATAATGATGAAGCACAAATCCAATTTTAATAACTGAGGACAACAAAATCATTCAGCACTTTGAAACAGAAAGGAATGCATTCAAAACCGTGAGATCCTGGATAGGCCTAAGCCCTCCATCTTTTTCTCCACCAGGAATAGGTGAGATTAAAAACCCTCTGGAGGGTCCATAACCCTTTCAATTGCTCCCTTCTCAAAGAAGGCCTGTAATGACACCTCAGTGTCAGGTAGTCAATAATTCACTGACCTTAGGAGAGGAATACCAGGGGGAGTATCTTGATATTCTTACTTATAACCATATTTAACTATTGAAGGGACTCACTCATCAGACATGACACCTCCCACTAAGAATTAAACTGGGATCATCTGTCTCCAAATTTGACAGGTGTAGAGTAGCTTCTAGTCAGAACATAGGCTTCTAATTTTAGTATATGTGCTGCCAAAGCAAATATATATATACATATAAAATACAAACACACACACAGAGGTGGTAAGCCAGAATACCAAAGGGGCATAACCAAGTGCTTATGTGACTGTCCTAAGACCTTTCTGATTTCTTTTTCAGCATGCAGCACTCGTACTGCAGTGGAAGCTGCTCAGAAGGCCCTTGGAAGCAGTTTTTCACAGGTACTAGTAGTGCAGATCATCTGAGAAATCTTGGTACACACACAGAAGCGCCTGTCCCTTTGAATCCTGGCCTGTATCAACTATACTATACACTATAATTGCCATCAATCTGCCTGCATTGTGTTGAGAATATGCAACTCAGAAGGGTCATCTGTAGAGCAAAGAAGGATTTACTACATAATTTGTGCAGATGGTGTTGCATTACAAGTCTCACATAAATGTCAGTACATACTACCTTAAACACATAAAATAAATAAGCTTTATGATACACAACTATGTTTTTATTTAATATATAACGAGTGAATTTAGTTCAAGCTGTCATAAAACCTATGCATAGTTAGAGTGATGATTATTCAATCTGCAGGCACAAAATACATTTTAAATAGTACTATTTAGAAGCCGTGAAGAGAAACAGGTGAAATAAATCTATAAGAACGGTATTTATTTGGTAACTATTTTCCAAACTAGGCAATGAAATTTTCTTTCTAAAAAACAAGATTTCTTCCTCAGTTTCTTTGCACATTTTGCAATAGTTATTTATTTTAATCTCTTTACAATCTATAAAGTATCCCCAAAATTCTGTGATTTTCAAGGACCCTGCCGTGTTTTCAAGGCAAGAGACATTCAGAGGTGGTTTGCCATTGCCTGCCTTCACATCACAAATCTGATATTCCTTGGAGGTCTCCCAGAGCTGGCCCTGCTTAACTTTTAAGATCTCTCAAGACTGGGCTATCCTGGGTTACTGAGAATAGTGGTTACTGTTTGTTGACTTGTATTTTATCTCAGATTTCTAAAAACTAAAATTACAAAGCTAAAAGTACGCATATATGTGTGTGTGTGTATACACACACATATATAGTATAAGCTAACTCTGAACTGCACCATATTAATGTGCAATAAAACTGTAGCTTACGAACTGTTGCTTTGTAGTCTACAAAGGCATTTTACTCAACAGCCAATACTGATTCATCTGTACAGTCACAAGATTTTCTTTAGGACTGCCATTAAGCATAATGTTGCTAAAAGTGAAGATGTTGCCAATTATATCCTGCCTTAATTCCAGAAAATTTTTTAATAGATATTGCCTATGAAAATCATATGTAAAAATAACAGTATATTGCTTTGATGGGTTGTAGTTTCATTTTTTTACCTTTCTGTGATAAATGCTACAGAGTCCTCTTTCAACATCTGGCATCTTACATAGGAGTGGCTTAATTTGACCAAGGATGCTTGATTCGGACATGAGAACTTCAGACACTGCATCAAGTCGAGAATCAATGTCACTGAAAAGAAAAAAAGTAATCTTTTTCTAAAAAGCACAAGCATTCTGTAAAACATCGAAGCTGTTAAACAAATCTGTTAAACGTACTACTAGAAAATAATTGTCAAAATTTTCCAAAGAGTAAGTTTGTTAGTAATCAAACCAAATATAATCCTGACTCATGCTTGTTCCTCTTGATATCTTGGATATAATGCTACATGAACTTCTTTAGTATTTACATTTACATCCTATCTTTCTTCTGATCATGGAATGTGAACTGGTATTCATAAGGTTGCAAGATGGTCTTTCCAAGTAATCACTGACCAGATCTAGTTTCAGAATGGATGCTCTTTAACATTCCTTGAGACCATATCATAGGATAATACTGAAAGGGAGAGGAATGTAAGCATTGTTTATTCTGCGTATTAAATGTAAAAATGTTATGTCATAAAATTACTGCTACATTTATTTACATGCTCCTAGGTACCATCTAGAATATACCATACAATCTGTTGTCTACAACTGAGCATTAAGGTGTAAGAGCATTTATGCTAGTCTAGCACTCCTGAAATTATAGTTCACTCTATGAAATTGAGAAGTGAATGACAAGGTTAGATGGGCACCAAGGAGTCACAATCAATGGGACTGTTCCAGCACTCAAACTCACAGAACACCATTAGTAGTTACCCACAATTCCCAGCTAAAATCTCTTCAAGTGCATCATCAGTATCTGGAACTACTCGAAGGCTACACGCACTAGGTCTGTCTTGCTTAAAGACAATGATAATGCAAAGCAGTTTGCAAAATTGGTTCCCCGTCCTCCTTTTAATCCTTACAACCATCTTGTGAGGCAGGTTTGGCTGAGAGATTGCAATTGGCCCAAGTTCACCCTGAAAAGTTTCACTGAATACTGGTTTCAACTGGGGTCTCCTAGTCTACACTATTTTATTTAGAAAATTGTTATGCTCCTTCTTCAGGGAAACTGCCTGAGCCTGCCTGAGGTGGCTCACAAAATAAAACATAATTTAAAAACCCATAGGACATTTAAAGTAGCTACTTAAAATGCATCATTTAAAAAAATAATCAACCAAAGCCTAAAAAGAGGGCTTTTCCACATAGGTCTTTTTGTTGGTTCTGGGCTCATACCGCTTCAGCTGCTGATTTCTGTAAATATTTTATCCCTTGATTTCTGTAAATATTTTTGTACCTTTAGTTTTCATTTTGGGTTTTTAAAATTTTCCTCAGGTTTTTCCCAATTATTTTTTTACAGGTTAAAACAATTTTATTGGTAACATATGGTAACAAAATTATTTCTTAAATCTTAATAACTTCTTTTATCTACCCCATATATTACTTTCTACCCACCCCTCCCCCCGTTACTTGAGCCCCGCCGGTGTTATTTACTTATAATGCTAATATTTAAAGGTACCCTTAACTATTAAAACAAAAACATATTATTCTTCTAAAACTTAATCATTATCAAAAATTGTCCAATGTCCTTTTATTTTCCACTCTTTTTTTACATATCTTCTAAACTTTTCCCATTCTGTCTTAAAAACTTCTAAATCTTAAGTCTCTTAATGTTCTTGTTAATTTGTCCATTTCACTCCATGTCATAACTTTTATAATCCAATCCCATTTCTCTGGTATTTTTTCTTGCTTCCACAACTGCGCATATAGTGTCCTAGCTGCTGAAAGCAAGTACCAAATCACAGTTCTATCTTCTTTTGGAAATTTCTCCATTTGTAATCCCAACAGAAAAGTCTCTGCACCTTTCTTAAATTCATATCCCAAGATCTTAGTAATTTCTTGCTGAATCATCTGCCAATACTTTTTCGCCCTTTCACAAGTCCACCACATATGGTAGAAAGAACCTTCATGTTTTTTACGTTTCCAACATCTGGCATCTTGTTATTCATCTTTGCCAATTTTTTAGGAGTCATGTAGCATCTGTACATCATTGTAAAAGTTCTCTTTAATACTATGACACGTCGAAAGCTTCATAGAATTTTTCCACAAGTGTTCCCAAGCTTCCATCTGCATTTCTTTATTTACATTAATTGCCCACTTAATCATTTGAGATTTCACTACTTCATTTTCCGTAGACCATTTTAACAGTAATTTATATATTTTTGAAATTAATTTTTCATTATCTCCAAGCAGAACTATTTCCATTTCCGTTTGCTCTTTTATTATCCCTTCAGTTTTAATATCATTATCGACCAAGCTCTTAATTTGTTGCATTTGGAACCAATCATATTTATTGTTCAACTCTTCAGCAGTTTTCAATTCTACTTTGCCAACTGATTATATGACAACCACTTTTCTTCACCTGTTTCAGCCGTTATTTTAATTACTTCCGCCGGCACTATCCATAACGGTTTCCTCTCATCCCCATATTTCTTGTACTTCATCCATCTATTTAACAAGTTATTTCTTATATAATGGTGAGAGAAGAAACCGTCCATTTTCTTTTTTCCATAGTACAAATACGCGTGCCAGCCAAATTTGTTTCCGTGACCTTCCAACACTAAGAGTTTTTTGTTTAACAGCGTTATCCATTCTTTTATCCACACCAAACAAACTGCTTCTATATATAATTTTAAATTCGGTAGTTGAAATCCACCTCTCTCTTTTGCATCTGTCAAAACTTTGATTTTAATCCTTGGTTTCTTCCCAGCCCACACAAATTCTGAAATTTTCCTTCACCATTTATCAAATTGTTTACTTTCTGTCAGAACTTGCAATTGTTGAACCTTATGACTGTTGTGCCTGTTTAGCCTAGCTGAATCCATATTGTAACTGTTCAGAAATGGCCAGCTCTGTATCTAGCATCGTGTACAAATGCTTTGCATTCCAAGCAAACTGTGATCACTGGAGGGTGACGGGGAGTCCCTGGGAAACATCTACCAGTACCCTTTGAAGCTCTACCTCCCCCTCTCCTCTCCCGATAAGGAGCCTTGGAAACCGAAAAGGGCCTCCTGAAGGGTGGGAACCAGTTTGTTATTGTAACTAGAATAGCTTAAAGAATCTAACCACTGCTGAACTCGTTATCAGAATCAACTCGTCTTCTACCTGAACACAGTTCTCAATAAATGCTTAGACTTTAACCAGAATTATGAGCCTCGTTTGACGTTCTTCAAGTTCTGACACTTTCTTTCACAATGGGAATAGTTTGAAACAAATACATTATTCTTGGTAGAATATTCATTTTAATTGCAGCAATTCTACCCAGCAATGACAAATTAAGTTTGTTCCATTTTAACATATCTTCATCCATTTTATGCCATAGCTTCTCATAATTATTTTTAAATAAATCAATATTCTTCATTGTTATCTCCACACCCAAATATTTTACTTTGGATGTAACTTCACAACCCGTTAGTCTCTGTAATTCTTGTTGCTTATTTAATTGCATATTTTTGCATAGAAATTTTGATTTTTCTTTATTAATACAAAGTCCTGCCAACTCCCCATATTCTTGTGTTTTAGCTAACAACAAAGGTGTAACTTATATGGGGTTTTCATTTATAAACATTATGTCATCTGCAAATGCTCTAGATTTGTAAGTAAATCCTTTTATTTTTAATCCTTCTATTTCTTTGTCTTCTTGAATCTGCATCAGTAATATTTCAAGAGTCATTATAAACAACTATGCGGAAAGCTGACAACCTTGTCTTGTGCCTTTGCTAATTATCACATCTTCTATAAAGGTCTGCATTTATACATAGCCTTGCACATTGTTCAGTGTATATTGCTTTTATCATTCTAATAAAGCTTTCTCCCAATTCCATCTCCGTTACTGCAAACATAAAGTCCCAGTTTAAATTGTCAAACGCTTTCTCTGAATTTGCAAAGAATAATGCTACTTGCTTTTCTGCATGACTTTCGTAATATTCTACAATATTTACAAAAGTTCTGATATTGTCTCTTATTTGGAGGTACATCTCACAGAGGTCTGAGAGGAGCAGAACAAAGCAGAGCAGCTCTGATAGCTGAAACAGCTGGAGAAGTTGCAGAGAATTTCTGAGTTTTGAAAGACTTAATTCTGAGGTTTGTGGGACTGCCTAAATTCGGAGTTGTCATAGCTGGGGAACTGCTGTTTGTTTGCTTGAGTGGGCTAAAGGTGAAAGAGATTGAGAGTGATTGCTGCTGACTGCTTAGGAGTGCCTCTGCTCCACCCTCTTTGCATTTTAAGCTGTGCCTTGCCAAAGGCGCGAGCCGAAGGGCGAGAGCTAAAGGGCTCTTGGCCTGTGGCTCTTCGCCTAGGGGATCTCTAAGGACCAGGAACCCAGATCCGTAATATATAAAATGAAGATAGAATGCCAGCAGGGGGGTGGAGGCTTTCCAGTGTTTTGCACTGAGTGTCACATGTATGACTATCTGCCCAAAGGATAGAAGTCTTGGGTGTGTGCTCGATGCAAGCAGCTCCTGGTCCTCAGGGAACGAGTTGAGGCTGAGGTGACTGCCCTGGAGAAGCAGAGACGGTCAGTTAGGCACTTGGGGAAGACTCTCGGGGGCGTATTAGATGAGCCCCGCTCTGTATGTAGCAGCCCCATTGCTAACAGAGAGCGTGAGGGTCGGGAAGGAACAGGGCGCCATGCTGAGGATAAGGGGAATGCGCCCTCAGAAGGGATCTCTTCTTCGGTTGGTGAGCGGGAATCCTTTCGCGTCAAGAAACCATCCCTGGGCAGGGGGAGAGGGGGTTTTTTGGTAGTTGGTGATTCGATCCTGAGGCAAGTAGACAGCTGGGTGGCGAAACCGCGTACTGACTGTATGGTGACTTGTGACCTGCCTGGTGCAAAGGTAGCGGATATTACGCGTGTAGTAGATAGGCGGATAGACAGTCGTGGGGAGGAGTTTGTGGTCGTGGTGCATGTTGGCACCAACGATGTAGGGAAATGCAGTCATGAGGTCCTGGAGGAAAAATTTAGGCTGCTAGGCAGGAGACTTAAGGCCAGGACCTCCAAGATAGCCTTCTCGTAAGTGCTACCTGTTCCACGTGTAAGGCAGGAGAGACAGGCACAAATTGGAAGTCTCAATGTGTGGATGAGACGATTGTGTAAGGAGGAAGGGTTTAAGTTTGTTAGGCACTGGGATGCTTTCTGGAACAAGCGGGAGCTGTACAAAAGAGACGGTCTCCACTTGTCCCCGGATGGAACCAGGCTGCTGGTGCTTAAAATCAAAAAGGTGGCAGAGCAGTTTTTAAACTAAATCTTGGGGGAAAGCCAACAGGAGATGAAATGTCTCTGGTTCGGGAGGACTTGTCTCAAAGAGATGAAGGGTTGGCTGCTATTTTTCTACCAGGTAACGGATCAAAGTTGTCCACTGTGATCGTGACAAACAGTATGGACTGTCTGCCAGAGTCTCGAGGCGGCAGGAGGAAGGTGGCGGGCCTAGCTTGCCTGGGAAATTATAGATGTTTGTATGCAAATGCTAGAAGTGTTCGAAGTAAAATTGGTGAATTGGAATGTTTAGTGTTGGAAGAAAACATAGACATTGTGGGAATTTCAGAAAATTGGTGGAATGAGGAGAATCAGTGGGACACAGTGATTCCTGGATATAAGTTATATCAGATAAAATACATACATACCACAAGTTAGGAAAGGCACAAACAGGAATAAGAAAAGGCCTGCATGGTTAACAAACACAGTAATGGAAGCTGTAAAAGGTAAGAAGGACTCCTTTAAGCGGTGGAAAACCAGCCCAAATGAAATTAATAAAAGGAAACACAGGCTGTGGCAAATCAAATGCAAGACTGTGATCAGGCAGGCAAAAAGGGACTATGAGGAGCATATTGCAAAAAACATAAAGACCAACAATAAAAATTTCTTCAAATATATTAGAAGTAGGAAACCAGCCAGGAAGGCAGTGGGGCCCTTGGATGACCATGGGATAAAAGGATTACTGAAGGAGGATAGGGAAATGGCTGAGAAGTTGCATGCATTTTTTGCTTCCGTCTTCACTGTGGAAGATGAGAACTTTTTGCCTGCCCCAGAACCACTAATTTTGGAAGGGGTGTTGAAAGACCTGAGTCAGATTGAGGTGACAAAAGAGGAGGTCCTACAACTGATAGACAAATTAAAAACTAATAAGTCATCGGGTCCGGATGGCATATATCCGAGAGTTCTGAAAGAACTCGAAGTTGAACTTGTGGATCTTTTGACAAAAATCTGTAATCTTTCATTGAAATCTGCCTCCGTTCCTGTTGGTAGAAAGCATTATCAAGGACAGAATGAGTAGGCACATTGATGAACACGGGTTATTGAGGAAGACTCAGCATGGGTTCTGCAAGGGAAGATCTTGCCTCACTAATCTGTTACATTTCTTTGACGGGGTGAACAAACACGTGGACAAAGGAGACCCGATAGATATTGTCTACCTTGACTTCCAGAAAGCTTTTGATAAAGTTCCTCATCAAAGGCTCCTTAGAAAGCTTGAGAGTCATGGAGTAAAAGGACAGGTCCTCTTATGGATCTAAAACTGGCTAATTAATAGGAAGCAGAGAGTGAATATAAATCGGCAGTCTTTGCAGTGGAGGACGGTAAGCAGTGGAGTGCCGCAGGGCTCAGTACTGGGTCCCATGCTCTTTAACTTGTTCATAAATGATTTAGAGTTGGGAGTGAGCAGTGAAGTGGCCAAGTTTGCGGATGACACTAAATTGTTCAGGGTGGTGAGAACCAGAGAGGATTGTGAGGAACTCCAAAGGGATCTGTTGAGGCTGGGTGAGTGGGTGTCAACGTGGCAGATGCGGTTCAATGTGGCCCAGTGCAAAGTAATGCACATTGGGGCCAAGAATCCCAGCTACAAATACAACTGGATGGGGTGTGAACTGGCAGAGACTGAGCAAGAGAGAGATCTTGGAGTCGTGGTAGATAACTCACTGAAAATGTCAAGACAGTGTGCGTTTGCAATAAAAAAGGCCAACGCCATGCTGGGAATTATTAGGAAGGGAATTGAAAACAAATCAGCCAGTATCATAATGCCCCTGTATAAATCGATGGTGCGGTCTCATTTGGAGTACTGTGTGCAGTTCTGGTCACCGCACCTCAAAAAGGATATTATAGCATTGGAGAAAGTCCAGAAAAGGGCAACTAGAATGATTAAATGGCTGGAACACTTTCCCTATGAAGGTGTTGAAAAGCTGAAACGCTTGGGCTCTTTAGCTTGGAGAAACGTCGACTGCGGGGTGACATGATAGAAGTTTACAAGATAATGCATGGGATGGAGAAAGTAGAGAAAGAAGTACTTTTCTCCCTTTCTCACAATACAAGAACTCGTGGGCATTCGATGAAATTGCTGAGCAGACAGGTTAAAATGGATAAAAGGAAGTACTTCACCCAAAGGGTGATTAACATGTGGAATTCACTGCCACAGGAGGTGGTGGCGGCCACAAGCATAGCCACCTTCAAGAGGGGTTTTGATAAACATATGGAGCAGAGGTCCATCAGCGGCTATTAGCCACAGTGTGTGTATATATTATATATATAATTTTTTTTGGCTACTGTGTGACACAGAGTGTTGGACTGGATCGGCCATTGGCCTGATCTAACATGGCTTCTCTTATGTTCTTATTTGCCTTTTGGGAAGAAACCCTGCTTGATCCTCCTTTATAAAATTTATCAAATGTTGTTTAAGCTGTTCTGCCAAGATTCTTGTATATATTTTATAGATATTATTTAATAATGAAATTGGTCTATAATTTTTTACATTCGTGACATCTCTATCTTCCTTTGGTATCAACGAAATAACATCTTCCTTCCATGTGTTTGGTATTTTCCCTTTTATTCTTACCATGTTCATCAACTTCTGCAATTTCGGTGTTAATTCATCTTTAAAAGTTTTAAAATATTTAGCTGTATGGATATCCAAGTGCCTTTCCAATTTTCATTGCATTAATTGCAGCCTCAATTTCAATTTTTTCAATTGGATCATTCAAAACTTTTTGCATATTTCTGTTAAGGGTTCTATTTTTATCTTTTGTAAATACTCATCCATCTTTTCTTCCTTTATTTTAACACCTTTGAACAACTCGGCATAATACTTAAAAAATTATCTTTTTATTCCCTCTCTTGGTTAACTACCTCTCTTCCATATACCACAATTTTATTAATAATTTTATTTTCTCTCTTCTTGTTCAATTGCCAAGCCAAATATTTTCCAGGTTTGTTTGCACCCTCAAAAGATTTCTGCTGCGGTCTATTGCAAATTCCATTCCAATTCTTTAACAAATGTCTCATTTGCATTTGTAATATTGTAATTTCCCTTATAGTTTTCTTTTTCCCTGGCCTTTTTCTCAACTCCCCTTCTTTTTTCTTTATTTCATTCTGAATGTCCAACAACTGTTTTTCTTTTGCTCTCTTATCTTTATTATTCAAAGTAATCAATAGTCCTCTCATTACTGCTTTATAGGCATCCCAGACCATCTGAAAATCCATATCCTCTTTATCATTCACTTGAAAGAAAGCTTTAGTTTCGTTTTCTAGATATGTCACTATTTCTTTATTCTGTAGTAAATCTTCATTCAATCTCCATCTTCTCAACTTCTTGGACAATTTTGTAATCCACATTATTGGGTTATGATCAGCCCCAATTTTGGGTAAAATCTCTATTTTCCTTGTTATAATACCTAACTCTTTAGTGCCCCCACAATATGTCAATTCTGGAAAAAGTTTTATGTCTTGCTGGAAAAAAGGTATAATCTCGCACCTCAGGGTTAAATTTCCTCCATATAGCCTCCAAATTTTCTTGTTTGACCAGTTCAAAAAAAGACTTTGGCAATTTTCCTTCTTTGTTATTATTTTTCCCCCAGACCTATCCAGAGAGTTCTTAATTGTGCCATTAAAATCTCCCATTATCAAAACTTGGTCATACGTCAGTTCATCAAATTGTTGTGTAATGTCTTTTTAAAAAAACATCCTTTGCACCATTAGGCGCATACAATCCCAACAACAACGTTTTCTTTGCATTTAATATTATTTCTACTGCTACAAATCTTCCATCTTTGTCTTTAAACACTAATTTTGGCTCCAATTCTTGTTTAATATAAAAAATCACTCCCCTTTTCTTCTGTTCAGCCAATGAAAAAATTCTAACCCCAATTGTTTATTATATAAAAATTTGTAATCCTTTTGTTTAATATGCACTTCTTGTAGATAAACTATATTACAATTTTGTTTTTTAATCCAATGAAATGTTGCCCTTCTTTTTGTGGTGAATTTAGTCCATTTACATTCCAAGACAATAATTTGTAATCCATCATGGTGCAAATTCTTTACGTTCTTCATAAAAACTACACAGTTCCTGTGCATTTGTGATTGTGATTCTTTTCCCCTGAAGTTCAAAGCTCAAACCTTCAGGTATTATCCATCTAAACCTCATTTCATTGTCCCGTAATTTTTCTGTCAGTTTTTTGTATGTTCTTCTATCATTTTTCACTTGCATTGGCAACTCCTTCATAATTCTTACTTTGCTGCCTCCCACTATCTATGTCTTTTCAAAGTTTTTATTCATGATCTTTCCCACCATTTCTTTTGTCTTATATCTTATAACAACATCTCTTGGTAGATTATTTTTCTTGGCATAAAGTGAGTTCACTCTATACATATAGTCATACATATTTTTAGTCCCTTCAGGATCTTCCTCTAAAAATTCTGCAATTATTTTTATTATATATTCGTTTAGGTCACCATCTTCCTTTTCAGGTACTCCTCTCAGACGTATCTGAGTCTCCATCAATTTGTAGTCATGGATTGTCATTTTTTCTTGCGTTTTCAACAAGGTGGAATCATATACTTTCATTCTACCTTCTACCTCCTGCACTTTCTTAGATGCTTCCTCTGTTTCCTTTCTGACATCTTCCAAATCTTTTTAAATCTCTTTAATAATTTCTTTTTTAGATTCATTTATCATCTCTCTCATACCTCTCATCATTCTGGCCTCCATTGCTTCTAATTGGTCCTGCATTTTTTCCAAAGAAGTAGCCCTTGTACGGGGTTGCTTGTGTTCTGACATTTAAAAAACAGCAAAAATTTGGACCTCACCAATTTCAAATTCAACTATCAGATTCAAAAGAATAGGACTTGCCCTTTATAACAAGCCTAATTTCGCCATCCTCAGAGCTCCCAAAACCAAAATATTTAATTTTAAAGTTTTTAAATCTTTCAAAATGGCGGTCGCGACTTTTTGCTGCTCCTTACATTTTCCCCCCTTTTAAAAACGTCTAAAGTCCACACAAATAATATGTCCAATAGTACTTATCTTCTTGTCCTCTTCTCAATTAATTCCAACAATTTTTAATGTCCCAAGAACTTTAAAAACTTTATTTTAATTTTGACCTCCAAGCAACAGCTGCCGCTATTTCTCAATGGTGTTATATTCCTAGAGTAGGTTTTCCATTCGGTACTTCCTGCTTTACTTGACACGAAGTCTCATTCACACTAGGTAAGGAGATCTCACGATACTTGACGTACTTCCTGTATTGCTTGAATATGCTGCAGGTCTGTGACGATGGTGCTCTTTTTTCAAAACCGCAAGTAGACCAAACAATAAATTCCTTTCCACTTTTTAGCACTGTCCTTTATATTTACAAAGTTCAAATTTCACCTTTTCTTCCCTTCTTCCAAACTTTCTAAATTTTCATTTCCCACCTTTGAAATTTACTCCATTAAACAGTAAAAAGTCCCGGAGTGAAAGATAGTAATCTGTACCTTCTCTTCCAATTATCCAAGTTCCCACTGGTTTTGTGTAGCTTTAGATGTTTAGCAATGTCCAAGAAGGTTAGGATTCTGTCGAGCTTATGTCAAATAAATGACTCTGAAAACTTCTGCAGATGATGAAAAGGCAACTTTTCCCGGAGACCCCTCAAAGGAGCCCCCCCCCCGGGACTCCCTTTTAGCCAAGGTAAATCTCCTCAAAGTTTCCTGTGCATATCTTGGACTAATCTCTGACTGAGAAAAGTACGCAGTAGACATTTATTTGCCTTCCACTACCCCGAACAAAAGTTCCAGCCTGCTCCCGTTATGAGAAGCAGCTCAGCTCGACATTTTCCTCCCCCAGAAGTCCCAGGTTTTTCCCAATTGTTTTGATATCACTTTTAACCCAATGTTTTCATGGAAGCTGATTTTGAGTTGACTTTTCCTTGTGTATGTTTTCATTGGATTTCGTTTTTCCATTCCCACTCACCACCAACTCACTTTTTTTCATGTGTGCGTGTGCACATGTTTTATTTGTGAAAAGAACAATGACAACCAGTGAGGAGGATCTTATTTGTGCAGTAGTAAAGGAGGAGGGAAGGGAAGGGACTGCTGCTCCCTCAGAGCATGAGGTAACATAGCAGGAAAAACGCATCATGTTTGCTTGAGGGGGCAGCCCCTCAAGTTCCTTTAAGCCAGAAATTCAGGGCTGTTTTTTAGCACGAACACACAGGAACACAGTTCCAGCTGGCATGGTGTCAGGGGGTATGGCCGAATATGCAAATGAGTTCATGCTGGTCTTTTTATGCAACCCCCCCCCCTGCAGAAATGTATATCTGTAGTTGGCCTGCACAGTTCCAATGTGGGACTGCACAGAAGATGAAGCTGAGCTTCATCAGGCTGGATGTTTTTTTTAAAAAGGGTGAATGTTTCCAATCATTTTTATAAGGAACCAGATGAAAACAACTAAGCAACTAACACTTGCTTGTTGTTTTCCCACCTTTAGATGATATCACCCGAGCTTCAGATGGTACCACCCAACCTTAGTGCATCATCTAATGTTAATATATGGATTATTAATTACTAATTATGAGCAAAAGACAGATTTAATTAACTTTTGTCTTTTATATTGTTTACTAGAGATTCCCTCTTTTTCTTTCCAGAAGGCTGAAGGCGCAACCCAATATAAACTTCATCCAGCACCACTATCTAATGGACGGCCGGCCTGACTGCGTCCCAGAAAACCTGGACCTAGCACTGCAAGCCGTGGCAGGTTGGCTCAGGCTGAGCGGGCTGAAGCTGAATCCAACGAAGACAGAGGTCCTTTGCTTGGGTCGCGGTGCCCTGGGAAGGGAAATCCCCTTGCCGGTCTTTGACGGGGTGCTGCTGAAAGCAACCCATAGGGTCAAGAGCTTGGGGGTTCTTCTGGAGCCTTCATTATCAATGGAGGCACAGATAGCGGCCGCTGCCAAGTCCGTGTTCTTTCATCTTCGACGGGCGAAGCAGTTGGCCCCCTTCCTGGAGCGCCGTGACCTAGCAACGGTGATCCATGCTACGGTCACCTCTAGATTGGATTACTGCAACGCCCTCTACATGGGGCTGCCCTTGTGCTGAACTCGGCGGCTGCAGCTGGTGCAGAACGCGGCGGCTAGGTTACTGTTGGGGCTCCCAAGGTGGGAGCACATACAACCAGGGCTACGCGGACTGCACTGGCTGCCAGTGGTATACCGAGTTCGTTACAAAGTGCTGGTTATCACCTTTAAAGCCCTATATGGCCGAGGACCTGCCTACCTGAAGGACCGTCTCTCCCCATATGAGCCCCAGAGAGCGCTGAGGTCAGCTGGAAAAAAACAGCTGAATATCCCTGGGCCAAGGGAGGCCAGATTGAAGGCCACCCGGGATCGGGCCTTCTCTATTGCAGCACCACTGCTGTGGAATCAACTCCCGGAGGAAGTACGGGCCCTGCAATGCTTAGATCAATTTCGCAGGGCCTGTAAGACCCACCTCTTCAAAATAGCCTTCAACTAATGACAAGCTAAGAAAGTGCCACTGAAATTGCTTTTAGCTACTGAATTGTTTTTAGCTACTGAATTCTATTGAAGATTAATGTTTATAGCACCATAATGTTAATGTTAATTTTAATATAACCTGTAATCTATTTTTAATCATGATTTTATAAGTATAATTGTCGATGTATAATGTATTTTATGTTGTAAGCCGCCCTGAGCCTGCCCCGGCGGGGAGGGCGGGATATAAATAAAAGGTATTATTATATTTATTATTATCTATTCAAACCTGTCTGGCATTCCACATCAAATGCAGACAAAAAGCTTTAAACTCATAGCTTGCAATATTTTCCCAACCTGTACTCTTTATTATTTACCATCTTGTCCCATAAGAGTTTTGTAGAACTCAAACACTTGCACAGTATTTTATTGTTCTTAACAATAAGCACTATTTTGGATTTAATTCATCTAAGACTTTGTAAACTGAGGATATTCACCATATTAACTGACAAAATGCAGTCTCTGGAATATACAGTATTGACTCAGAAGACTGTAATAGGTGCAACAGACAAAATTCATCTCTCTGGTATGCTCCTGGCACCTAAACAAGGGGTGGAATTATTTAAATCCTTTCAAAATGTCTTCTTATGTGTATAACCAAATACAACTCAAAGGGAAAGATCAACAGGCTTGTCTCATTTAATTCAGGCTGGCTTTTGTTTTGTCGTTTAAAGGAAAACATAAATAGCTATAAACATATCACTTTTATAAATTTATACATGATATTGTATTTTGCTTTGAGAGTTTCATTTATGCAAACAATGTGCCAATCTGAATCAATAACACACAATGGCATAAAGCACAGATTTAACATCTTCTCTTGAAAGGTTAATCTGCACTTTAATCATTTTCACATATGGCTATGCTGCAATAGCTCCAGTAATCTAACACACAAAAAAACATCCATACACTTTGGCTGCTGTAATCCTCAGTATTAAAGGAGGTGGGGTCAGGAGAATATCATCGAATTTATGACCTATTTTTACCTCACTATTACAGACTATGGTTTCAGAGGGCAGCTGTGTTGGCCTGCGGTAGAACAGCTAGATTCAAATCCAGTAGCTCCTTAAAAAACAACAAGATTTTCAGGGTATGAGCATCTGAGAGTCAAAGCTACCTTTGTTAGAATATGCCTTTAAAATACTACTTGAAGAATTATAAAATATAACTCTATCTAAAAGTGTGGGACATATATCCATGCCACAGCCACTATTTTCAGGAAGGAATTCTGAAGAACTCAGTCAAATGTCTGTCCCAGGCAAATTTGTAGAAACTATAATCAAAGACAGAATTATTAAACACAGAGGAATAATGCCTGCTGCTGGAAAATCAGCATGCCTTCTGCAGAGGGAACCAAGCTTCGGATTTCTTTGAGAAAGTGAACAAGCATGTAGACAATGTTGACCTGGTAGACATTATATACTTGGACTTTCAAAAAGCATTTGACAAGGCACCTCACCAAAGTCTCCTTAGTAAACTTTGCAGTCATAGGATAAGAGGATGGATTCTCTTATGGATTAAAAATTGGTTAAATGACAGGGAGCAAAAAGCAGGAATAAATGGACAGCACACACAATGAAGGGAAGTAAGCAATGGGATCCCACAAAGATTGGCATTAGGGCCAGTACTATTTAACTTATTCACAAATGATCTAGAAGTAAGGGTGAGTAGGGTAGTGACCAAGTTTGCCGATGACACAAAATTATTCAAGATGGTGAAATCTGAAGAGCTCCAGGAGGATCTCCACAAATTGGGTGAGTGGGTGACAGTGTGGCAAATCCAACTTCAAGTATAGTCTAATGGTATGTGAACTTGCTGAGACTGAGAGATAAAAAGACCTTGGATTCTGAACGGATAGCTCAATGAAAGTGTCAACCCAGCGTGCTGCAGCAGTGAAAAAGTAAAAGCTATGTTAGGGATATTAGGAAAGTGACTGAACATAAAACAGCCAATATCATAATGCCCCTTTATAGATCTATGGTGCAGCATCATTTGGAATACTGTGTACAGTTCTGGTCACCATATCTCCAAAAGGACATTGCAGAGTTGGAAAAAGTACAAAGGAAGGCAACCAAGATGATTAGGGGGCTGAAGTATCTTCTCTATGAGGAAGGTCTGAAGAGTCTGCTGCAGCTAGGACCACTGCGTGGGAATATGGAATGATCTGATATTAGCCTTCAGTCTAGCTGGTGCTTCCAACTTCTGTCAAATACAGATGGGAATGGAAATCCTGAGGAGGATGTATCCATGTGAGGGAAGGCTTTTGTCAAACCTGCTGGATAAGCAGGATGAAGTTCCTCCGTCTCTTTGTTACAACTGGGAATCTCCAGGAGGTGCAGAGGCTTGGGAAAGTTCTTAGGAAAGACTTACTTAGGGGAAAGGTGAATTTGCATAATTGTCGCAATGGGTTAATAATATTTAATTTGTATCCTGCTCTCACCACCGAAGCAGGCTCAAGGCGGCTCACAACACAGGCACTTCAACAATTAAAACAATACATACTATAAGTACATACATATTATAACTCAACCATTTATAAAATTAATCATCATTGTAATTAAAAACTTTCTAGAATTAAATTAATATTAAAAACTTGGTATTATACATCGTACAGTTTTTCTGTGGTGACGGAAAAACTGTATGACGGAAAAACTTCTGTGGCGATGGAAAAACTTGCTGTAAAATCATCTAGTAAAGGTCAGCTGAAAAAGAGCAGTCTTGCAGGCCCTGCGGTACTGAGCAAGGTTCCGCAAGGCCCACACTTCTTCTGGCAATTGGTTCCACCAGTGGGGGGCTGAGATCGAGAAGGCCCTTCTTCCTCTTAAAGTTTCCCCTTTTGGGGGAAGGATAGAATCTCGCTCCTTAACCCCAATCCCCCAGCGTCTTTTTGAAGTGGAAGGACTTTGGGATGCTAAATGAGAGATCATCTCTCTACCATCCCACTAGGTAGCATAAATAGCTTCTATTTTTTTAGATTTGTTTTCTGTGTTTTCTAGATTATGGAAACTGAAAGGCTTGCCCCCAAACTTTAGCCTTTTGCAGAAATGGAAGCTAAGAACTCCTTCAGCATTTCACCTTTAATCCAGGATAAGAGATTTTGATGTGCAGAGTAGGGTATATCAGGGTGCAGAGTAGGGTAGAGTAGGATATCAGGGTGTCTTTGGGCTTGTAGAGGAAGAGGTTGGTAAAATGGGAGGAATCCATCTTGAGAGAACTGGCTGATCCTGCGGTGGTTGTTTCCCCCCATGAATCAGACAAATCCACTTGTGCTGCATGGTGGGGGGAAAGCTATACTGTTTTCAAACCTTAAGGACTTTTACTGCCCTTTTCATGCCTTACCTTTGGGGGTGGGCAAGTAACCAACTTGTCCAGGCCTGAAGCCAGGAGTATCTGGCCTTTGTATAAGAGAAAAAGATACAGCTTTTGCCATCTCATGCAGAGATCCAGATGTCAGGGCTCTTATAGGTGCTACTTTGTCCCAGCACTGAGCAGGAACAATGCCCTTATCCTCCTTTGAGGGACTGTGGTTGAAAGTTGCTGTCCGGCTGACAACCAAGGCCTGACTTACCATGCTTAGGAAGGATGGAGGACCCTCATTGTTGGCTCTGAACTAGAGGAGGGTAAAAGTGGGGGTTCCAACTACTTTTGTTGCTGCCTTGGGGACTCACCGATGCTCCTATTCTGAAAACTACTACATAAATCACTGAAGACCTGAATTTGAACTGTGGTGGAGGGAGATAAAGGAGACAAATTGAGCCATTTACTGCTGCTACCAAGTGCCTTAAATATAATACAAAGTATCTATAAAAATGATCCACAAACATCCAGTCTGCTGTGATTCATGCAAGGATGTTCAGGAAATTCTACAACTGTTGCAGGGGAAAATACTGTAATGTCTTTCTAATACTATGAATTTCGCAGCACAGTTCACTGGATTCTTCGACGCTTCCACCAGCAATACTTCTGGTATTCTGAGCATGATCTCTTCTGCTTTTTGTGATATAATGGTACAACATATGAAAACATATTCAGCTAAAATATAAGTACTGAAAACGTTCACAAATGTATCTAGAATGACAATATTACTATGCAGATCTTTGTACATCTGTTAAACGGCAATCAAATGCTTTTGTTTTACACAAATAGACTGCAATTTCAGCAACATTTGCTATGAAAAAGGAAATAGTGAAACATTTGAGAACTGATGAATGCTTAAATCTTTATTACATTCATACACAGCTACAAATAGCATGCAACAATACATTGTATATAGATTATTATTGGGTTTAGAGCAGTGTTTCTCAAAATGCAGAAACCCAAGGACCATCATTTTGATTAACATTTTTCATGGATCTCTAAGTGCTCCTGTCTTCCCATTGCTGGACCACACCACAAAGTCACTTTCCAAAGCACATGTACTAAGATGTGTATGCTTCTGTCTGTGATGGTCACAGGAATAAACAGTTTTAAAAGGGGATTAGAGAGATTCATGGAGGATAAGTCAATGGCTATAAGCCATGGTGACTGAAGGAAACCTCCACATTCAGAGGTACTAATCCTTTGAAATCCAGAGCCAGGAGGCAACATCAGGGGAAGGCCTCAGCCTCTATGCTGGCTGTCCAGAGGGACTGACTGGCCACTGTGTAAGATAGGATGCTGGACTAGATGGACTATTGGTTTGGTCCACAGGGCTCTTTTTATGTTCTTGTAAGTAGGATGGCATGAGAAGGACTTACCCTCCATCCTTATGAAGAGTCCCCGGACCTCAATTTGCAAAATGCTGGTTTAGCGACTTCTATAAGATCTACATTGGAAGGTATAGTAAAATGGCCCTCTGTAGCCATCTCTTCACAAATATTTTAAGGATGAGTGGGGAAAATTAACATGGTGTTAGTGTTATCAGTATAAATGCAGTATTTCCCTATCAATTTCCAATGTATCCATATAGCAATTATCCCGACAGGCAACCAACATGTTTTATTTAAGTCAAAGCATGAGACATCAGCACTGTATTCATATTCTCCATAATGAAGATTTTCAGGCTGCATCATTATAATTTGAATGATCTAGAATTCTATGATTTGTAGAACCTGGTCAATTACACAACGAATTTCTACTGGATCACTATACATGCTCCAAATCATTACTGTCTTCACCTGCTGATTGTTACTCTTCTGAATTTACTGATATTAGTATTCAATAGAAATGTATAAGTTTGAATGCTGCCCACATACACAAAAGCCTTCTCTGTGCTAGTTTTATGTTCTTCTATAGAAAGAAAATTCCCACATTTAATCATAAGAACATAAGAGAAGCCATGTTAGATCAGGCCAATGGCCCATCCAGTCCAACATTCTGTGTCACACAGCGGCCAAATATATATATATATACACACACACACACTGTGGCTAATAGCCACTGATGGACCTCTGCTCCATATTTTTATCTAACCTCCTCTTGAAGGTGGCTATGCTTGTGGCCGCCACCACCTCCTGTGGCAGTGAATTCCACATGTTAATCACCCTTTGGGTGAAGAAGTACTTCCTTTTATCCGTTTTAACCTTTCTGCTCAGCAATTTCATGGAATGCCCACGAGTTCTTGTATTGTGAGAAAGGGAGAAAAGTATTTCTTTCTCTACTTTCTCCATCCCATGCATTATCTTGTAAACCTCTATCATGTCACCCCGCAGTCGACGTTTCTCCAAGCTAAAGAGCCCTAAGCGTTTCAACCTTTCTTCATAGGGAAAGTGTTCCAGCCCTTTAATCCCCATTCTGCAGCCTCAAAGATCATGTAATGTGAGTCCAAATTATTATTATAAACATATATGTTTGTATATGTATACATAATAAGATAGCTTAATACAGAACATGCATCAAATGGTAGCAAGAGGGGTGGAAACTTCCCATCTGCCCATCACCAACCTCCTGTGAGACAGAAAAGATAATTCTCCTCACTTGCCAAAGTACTTTAAAAGTAGTGTAGGAAGCTGTGCATACCAGTTCCTGAACACTCACAAGATACCTTGTTCTAAAATAAGTTGAACAAACATCTTTGGTTACTTGCTGCCAAAGCAACCCAAGTGGTGGTAAAATGTGTGAGGAAGCAAGCATGTGCTACACTATATTCAAAGATGGCTGCCAGGGGAAAGGGGAGATGGGAGAAAACTATCTCCTCTGGGAGTGGTAGAAAGGGGGTTCCCTACTGCCACCACTGCTGAAGAGGCAAAAGATCTTGAGCTGCCACTGCCACTTCTGCCCATGCCACTTCTGATACAAGTTCTCCCCTACATGGTTAGGGCAGATGGCATTACATACCATACTAGCAACATATAGAATAACACAAAATTAGTAACCCAGAAGTAGCTAACCCAAACAACAAAAAGACTGAACCTATTCAGCCAAACCAAGTACTTTACATAATGAGGGTTCAACACCTTTCCATAAGGCAGTAAGAGAAGACAAAGAATAGCTTACCACCACCACCACCCCATACAGAACATATTCCATAGCCATTACAGTAAAGAAGAAGAAGAAAAGAGATTGGATTTCTACCCCACCCTTCACTCGGAGTCTCAGAGCGACTTCCTTCCCTTCCTCTCCCCACAACAGACACCCTGTGAGGTATGTGGGGCTGAGAGAGCTCTTTTGAGAACTGCTCTTGAGAAAGCAGCTCTTTCAAGAACTGTGACTTACCCAAGGTCATTCAGAAGGCACATGTGGAGGAATGAGAGATCAAACCTGGTTCTCCCAGATTAGAGTCTGCACACTTAACCACTATGCCAAACTGACTCTCTACACCAAACTGGCTACACCAAAGGCCCTGCCTTCCTCTGTGCACAGCTGTGATCCTAGGCAAACAACTAAAAAAATAAGATTATTTATTTATTTATTTATTTATTTATTTGAGATTTATATCCCACCCTTCCCACGAATGGCTCAGGGCAGCTTCCAACAATTTAAACAATATTAAGTATAAAACAATTAAATATTTAAACAGTTAAAACTTTAAAACAGAATAAAAACAATTAAAATCATTCTAACCAGCAAAAAGTCAGAATACTGTCACCTTAAAATATGCCCTTTATTCTGTCAGTTGAAGAATTACTGCGCAGCCTGTTCCAAATACCCTTCTAAATAGCTTAGTTTTGCAACCCCTCTAGAGTGCCAGCAAGGGACACATTTCAAGATCCCCAGAATTCTGCATACTATCCCTGGTAGCTACATGTCCTGAATACGTCTGTCAAGGGAGCCTCTCTGTGGAAGCCCCCCAACACCACATTGGCTAGCCATATAGGAGCAGTACCACTGAGGTTCAGTGACTTCAATTTCCAACCCAATCACCTTCCCAGAAGGTTACCATACACTGTAATAGGAACCCTAGTTAGAATGACAGTCAACCAAACTCTGTTCTGAACACAAAAGATTGATTTGCACCTCTGGTCCAGCTAATTAGATAATAAAGAAAATTAGCCCTACATACACACACAAAAATCAATCATTAGTCTACAGTCTTTAAATCCCTTTGTATAGAACTTCTCTTTATATGCAGCCGCTCTCTTGACATAAAGTCCCTCTGTCTCAGTAGACTTAGTTTTTATTTAGTTTAATTCACAGCAAATTACAATTCTGTCTAAAATGTGCCTTAGCCATCCAACATTCCATCTCTTAGGGAGAAATGAGACATCTAGCAGAACGGCTGGATAATGAAAAGCTGCAATCATCATTAATGTCTACAGACTACAATTACAACACATATAGCTGGAACCACATAGTCATTCATCATGGTAAGCCAGGAGAGGAAGCTGCTGAATACACACTGATTAGGAGAAAACCAGATAAACGAAATTCATTCCAAAAGACAACCAGCGTCACAGATTTTTTTTCAGTTTTCATTTACATACAAATTGCTGACTGGCTAGTATTTTACATAAACAGAACTCTGAAATCTACCCAGAAAACAAGCAACATCAAGCTTTCAGATAACAGAAAGCTGTCCTGTATCAGCAGTCATCTCAACGTTTTTGCAAGGCATTTTACTCACTAATTCTATCTATATCAAATTGTCCTAGGAAGTGTAGAAAAGCACACTTTGACTCTCTGTAATTATCATGAAGATAGCTCTCATGACTGGATGTGCAACTAGGAATGCAATTCCCTTAGACTTCTGACACTTAAAGCAACAAAACCCAGCTACCATGCCATATTATACTTATATATTTTAGAGATCTGAAGGCTTCTAGTATTCTCTTTTTGATAAGAGCTAAAAAGGCAAAACTGATCAGAAAGCCAAGCATTCCTTCCCCCAAGGTGGCATTATTTAACAGCCTGAAAGAAGCATGCAAAATCTCACTGAACAGAAACATACAGATAAATTACACTCCACTCAGCACAACTATTTCGTAATAAAAATCATTTAATAATACATACCTGGATTTCAAGAGAGGCTGTGTCACCCATTTCTTCAGTTTCCGTCGTCCAAATGAAGTTTTTGTATGATCCAAGACCCAAAACAAGCTGCCTTTTGTTTTCCTGTCAGTCTAAAGTAATGACAGTTTGTGTTCAATTAAATGCATTAAAGCATGTTCAAAATCTGATGTATTTAAACAATTTACTAGTTATGTGAATTTATATTTCAGGCATATTAACAATACAATTCTAAATAGGGTTACACTTTTTAAAAGCATTGGGCTTAAAAGGCTGTAGTTCTGTTTGCAATTGTTCAGTAAGCTACAGAAATGTAGTTGAGATGATTTTTTTAACAGAATATAATTCCCCCAGACTCTCATTTAAAGCTGTTCCTACCATAATCCTGTTAAGTTTATTACACAAACATATCTTAAAGAATTCAAATCTTTTAAGAGCTCGCTGACCAATGTCATCTGGTTTCAATGACTAATTTTTTTTAAAAAAAGTTGTGTGTTAGTTCTAAAACTTTACCAGTTAACACATCTGACATCATTCAGAGGTTCAAATATGGATTTTTCTGAACTTTTACAGTGATGACTAAAACAAAGACACGTTTATCTTCAATTTCACCACCTATTTTCAATCATCATTTTCAATCTTTACTAGGGCTGTTTCTGCACAGCAATGATTCTTCACTGTAACTCTTATTCCCATTGTGAATGCAGAGAAATTCACATAGGCAACAGAACATCTCCATGGCCACTTTCCCCACACTTTCGTTGCCTTAGCCTCCTTTCACAAGTACAACTCAAGATTGGGTCTATAAATGGTGATACCCCAACAGTCAAATTTTAGGAACCAGGTATTTTCCTAATGTGCTGTTTGGTATAACTTTACTCTTTTTTCTAGCCTAGAACATCTTTTTGACTTAATTATGTATTTACTGTATTGATTATGACTCAGAGGTAAAGTATCTGCTTGGCATACAGAAGGTCCAATGTTCAATACCCAGCTATTCCAGCTAAAAGGAGGTACATGTGAAATACTTCTACTTGAAGTTCTGGAGTAGGCATAGGTACAAACCAAACCATGAATTGCAATTCATGCATGAATCAGGCCAATTCATGGTTTGCTTCAAACCACTTCTGACCATGGTGCTTTTTTTTGTTTAGTTTTTGCAGTTCATTTTCCCAGTCAGTCTGGCACTGATTCAATCAATTGGTAGACAACACTGGGGGTGGACTTCCAGGACCCCTAGAAATACTCATAGCAGTTGTCCATAGCTTGATTGACAACTCCCATACTGCTCTTTGGGAGCAGATGCCCTGACTCCACTGCGTTTACTTTGCACTGCAGCGCAAAAAGAGAAAAGTAAGTTTTCATCATGACAACTGAAAATGAGTTTTACTGGGGGCACCTGCTTTGGGGGGGCCTATAACTTGGACATTCCAAATCCAAATTTCGTCAAACTTGGAGGACAGGTGGAGGAGAGCCTGCTGAAGACTCCAGGTGAATTTTACACCTGCCCTGCATGAATTTTTCCCAACCCAGCTAACAAATGCACAGGATTTTCTATATTCTCTTACTTGGTTCAGTAGGATTTCTAGATTTTTTAGTGTTGTTCCATTAAGTGTCATGTATTCAGCTTC
This sequence comes from Heteronotia binoei, assembly GCF_032191835.1. NCBI lineage: Eukaryota > Metazoa > Chordata > Lepidosauria > Squamata > Gekkonidae > Heteronotia > Heteronotia binoei. The sequence goes on from NC_083226.1 coordinate 132,037,533, forward strand.
ACTTGATAACTTTTTAAAATTACTGAAAGAAAAATAAAACCAACAGTCATTCATAATGAAGACATAAAGAGCTTCCATGCTAGAACATTAATGACTATGGTGATTGCTTGATCCTGGAAATAGCATATCAAGCAAATGCAAGAGAACACACATGAAAATAAGTGCTGGCTCTCACCAGCAAATATCAAGGGTTTGCATACCATAGAGCTAGGTGGAACATGACAGGCAGCACACACAAGTGAAAGGCAATGTTTCATCAGGTGCTTTGCAGCCCTATATCCCCTTTTGTCTGCTGCTGGAGGAAAAATATAGGAACAATTCAGCAGGACCAAAGATGTGCTTGTGTCCTAAAAAGCTGAAATCACAACAGACTCCATTTGCTCATGCTTGCAGTCATTTTTCCTTCAGCTTGCAGTGCATCCAGTGGGCCTGGGTGGCCTTGCCTCATTCACTAGAGCAGGGGTGGCCAACGGTAGCTCTCCAGATGTTTTTTGCCATGCTGGGTGGGGCTGATGGGAGTTGTAGGCAAAAACATCTGGAGAGCTACCGTTGGCCACCCCTGCACTAGAGCACTCACCAAGGCTGGTAAATATGGCTTTCTGTGATGCTATGAGCAAGGCCATGTAGTTCCTTGGTCACGTCTGACCTGCAAGATGCCATCGAGGCAGAACACACATAGAAGGAATACACTTGAGCCATCTTGTGGGGAGACAGCAGATATCACAGCCCTCGGGTGGCAGCTTTTTATCCTTGCTGGGGAAATTAAGAATTTTGTTTCCAGAGCTCCCTGCTAAGAAGCAGAGTTTTGTCTAGCTGAAGAGCTGCTCTCTGATCAAAAGGAAGGGGCACTAGCCTCTCTGATTATCTGAAGACTAACCTTAAGTCCCTCCCACCTGCTGGATACTACAATTTCTATCCCGGGGGATCTTCTGAAAGGCTATGCACTGTGCCTAGGGTACCCTAGTTTTGTATGCAGAGCTGGTTCCTCTGACAAAGCCTTCTCAGTTCAGCTAATGGCTGCTATATGATGAACTTCTGAGGCAGCAGATAATTTGATCCAACATTTGGATTCCAAATATAAATATCTTGTTGATTCACAACCCATAGTACCTTCCACCAGAACCCAGCAGAACCCTCCCAGACAGCAATGCCTTGTGACCAAAGCAAAGGTGAAGGGTCACAGATATGTAGCTTCTAGGCCATAAGGGTCCTAACCAGAAGCTTGAATTGGACTTGGAAACAAACTGGTAGTCAATGTTTTAAGACAGGTGAGATATTTTCCAGTGGGACTGCCACATTCTGAATCAGCTGCATTTTATGTATTGTCTTCAAGGGCAGCCCAAAGCAAAGCACATTACAGTATTCCAACTGCAAGTTTACAAATGCACAGATCAGTGTGGCCAGATCAACTGAATCTAAGAAAGTAGCTGAGTAAATCAAATGCAGCTGATAGACAGCGCTCCTGGCCACTGCACCAAACTGCTTTTCAAATAGTGCCTCTTTAAATACCAACTGCACTCCACCTACTGCAAGTATTTGAATCCTACACAGAGGCCAACTCTTTTTTACTTATATATTCATAACAAATTAGCCAATGTAATCCAATATACAGTGTTACATGCTTAAATATGAATCCAGATGATTCAACATAAATAAATATAATAAATAAACTTTTATTTATACCCCGCCCTCCCCGCCTGGGCAGGATCAGGGTGGCTAACAAGACATGGTGAACCATGATACAATAAACAAATACAATAGGTAGTTTTTAATTTGGTTTCTTTTGGCCCAAGGATTTCCAGTAGGTTTTCTGAGCTTGATCGCAGTGCTCTCTGGGGAACATATGCAGAGAGGCGGTCCCTAAGGTAGACAGGTCCTCGCCCATATAAGGCTTTAAAGGTAATAACCAGCACCTTGTAACGAACCCGGTAAATAATTGGCAGCCAGTGCAACTCCAGACTGCACATGTTCCCACCGGGGCAGTCCCAATAGCAGCCTGGCTGCTGCATTTTGCACTAGCTGCAGTTTCCGGGTTCGGTACAGGGGCAGCCCCATGTAGAGGGCATTACAGTAGTCTAACCTCAAGGTGACCGTAGCGTGGATCACTGTTGCCAGGTCGACGCGCTCCAGGAAGGGGGCTAACTGCCTCGCCCGTCTAAGATGAAAAAAGGCAGACTTGGCAGTAGCTGCTATCTGGCCCTCCATTGTCAGGGAAGGCTCCAGTAGAACTCCCAAGCTCTTAAATCTGTGCACTGCTACCAGTTGCGCCCCATTAAAAACTGGGAGGGAGACCCCGTTCCCTAAACCGCCGCGACCCAGGCAAAGGACCTCTGTCTTCGCTGGATTCAATTTCAGCCCACTCAGCTTAATCCAGTCTGCCACGGCTTGCAACACCCAGTTCAAATTTTCCAGGGCATCGTCAGTCCGGTCGCCCATCAGTAGCTAGAGCTGGGTGTCATCAGCATACTGATGACAACCCAGCCCATATCTCCGGGCAATCTGGGCAAGGGGGCGCATAAAGATGTTAAATAACATTGGAGAGAGAACTGCTCCCTGTGGCACCCCACAATTAAGTGAGTGTCTCTGGGATAGCTCTCCTCCAATTGCCACCCTTTGTCCCTGACCCTCAAGGAAAGAGGAAAGCCACTGTAAAGCTAACCCCTGAATCCCTGCGTCGGCGAGGCGGCAGGCCAGCAGCCAGTGATCGACCATATCGAACACAGCCAATAGGTCTAACAGCAGCAAAACCGCCTCGCCGCCTCGATCCAGATGTCTCTGGAGATCATCCATGAGAGCGACCAGGACTGTCTCCGTCCTGTGTCCCGGGCAGAAGCTGGACTGGAATGGATCTAAGGTGGAAGCGTCCTCCAGAAAACCCTGCAGCTGCAGTGCAACAGCCCTCTCAATGACTTTGCCCAAAAAGGGCAAATTTGAGTTCGGCCGATAGTGTGCCAATTTGGTCGGGTCTGATGCAACCTTTTTTAAGAGACGGCGGACCACTGCCTCCTTCAGAGCGGGGGGGGGAGGGGGGGAGAAGCCTGTCGTCATTTGAAATGTTCCAGATTGACCCCCCCAAAACCTTGCATATTGTATTTGTCTTTTGAAAAGCCTTTCGTGGACTACCATACTTCATCTATTCTATGTCACATATGATCAATAAAATCCTACTTACTTACTGTTGGGCATGTTTGTTCAGACTACCAATTTAGGCTTACTCTGACAGAGACACAGAACTTACGCTTTTTTCCTGAAGCATCTTTTATATTTCAGCACTTATGCTGTCCATATTGTGCTAACAAACTAATTTAGATGACATTCCTTAAGCAAGTTGCCTAATATAAATTGTTGTCTTTATTTGTGACACACAAATAGGATTAGATCCCACTGAAAATTTCCACTTTGGGGGAGGGGGTGATGACAGCAAGGTAAGGAAGCCACAGTGCAAATGATGGGGCAAGCAGAGACAATGTGAGGAAGAATTCCTCTTCACAAATCCTTGTGGGCCCCTCACTTGATAGTGACAGGCTGAGTGGCCATGAGAAATCACCCAAAAATATAAGCAATTTGAAAATCCATCCCTCAGAATCCTGAAGAAAGTCCTTTTTCTTCAGGTAATAGCTGCTTTCACATTCTTCCCATTCTGAATATCAACCTAGTTTTTAAAGATTTGTTTCCTTTTGAAGAATTTACAAATCACATTTTTCTCCAGAGCTAGGAGTGCCCCATGTGTACACAAAATTCTATCTTTCCTATGGGTAACCCCCCACCCTTGCGCAAATATCATTAGCCATACAGAGAACAATCAGTTTACTGCTAGAGCTAGTGATGGTATTATAAAAATCAATTCAAAATCAAACAAATATTCTTTCACCAGGATAGAGTTGTTTTTTGATTATTTTAAATGAGTTACTTACTGAGGGTTATGCAGTATTTTTTCTAAATTGAATTCTTTAAGATAAGTAATCACAGCAGCCAAGGATGATAACACTGGCTTATCCAAATTTAAGATGACAGACAATGCTTGGGAGCCTGGAAAACAAACCGTTAAATTTGTTTAGTTGTATTTCAGCAGCTTTTATTGCAATAGAATATAAAATCCAGCTTGTACGTGATACTATTATCTTTCTGTACTATATGTCACTATATATGCCTCCTTGCCAAACTGGCATCCTAATCACCTTTACTGCAGATATTTCTTTTATGTAATTCACATTTGGGTTCTGCAATAATCATCTCTCCTACAGGGATGTGTATATACTTAATCCAAAGAACAGGTAAAAGTCACTAGTTCTAAAATTTCTGTAATTTACACAGCTAATATAAATTTGTTCATGGTATTTTTACTTGGGGCAAATTTGCAACTCCATTGCTCTACAAGTCTGTTGTATGAGTTGTTCGAGAAAAATAAGTTTTAAAATCCAGTATTTCCCTTTGGTTATAGACTTGCACTAGTACAGATTATATTAGCAGGCAATATCCTGCCCACAGGTTTGGTATGGAAGGAGGACATAGCTTTCTGGTATGGAGAATGGCTTGTACATTCCATTGAATGAGAAGTAGAGAGCACACATCCTTCAAAAATGTGAAAGTCTGAGTCTCTTGCTCAAATGGAAGATGTATGAATTTATCTCAAATTTATATGAATTCTACTCTCCAACTGCAAACATCCTGCTATATCCTGCCAACCTTCAGAACTTGTTTTGGGGGTTGGAGGAAGTGCATGACTGAAGGAAATCCATATTCCACAAAGCAGAATTCTGCTTACAGCTTTCAGGATCCAACGTAACATATTGCAATTTGAGCACTGGGAATATCCTCTGGAGTTGTTTCTACAGATAAACTGCCTGTATCACACCAAGCTTGGGGTTGAACAGTATAACAGCCAGGTTTGCAGATGATACAAAACTATTCAGAATGGCAGACTCTGAAGTGCTACATAATCTCTCTAAATAGGGCGAGTGGGCAACTACCTGGCAAATGAAGGTCAATATGGGTAAGTGAAAGCTAAATGCATACTAGAACAAAAACTGATGGGGTCTGAACTGGCTGAGAATGAGAGTGAAAGAGATACTGGGGTGGCTGTGGAAAGCTCAATAAAAATGTTCAATCAGTGTGCAGTTAAAGACAAACTCCATTCTAGGACTTAGGAAAGGCATTGATAAGATAACAGTCTAGGTTCCGAACAGTCAAAAGGAAATACTTCTTTACTCAACAAGTAATGGAACACTGGAATTCACTGCTAAGGGAGGTAGTAATGGCTATGTGTGTTCATGATGGCCATTACTACCTCCCTTAGCAGTGATCATGAACACAAACAGCTTCAAAAAGGTGTTAATCAGGGATGAGAGGTCCGTCAATGGCTACTTGCTGTGGTTCCTGAAGGACACCCTCCACATCCAGAGACAGCCAAACTGTAGTCAGTCAGCTACCTCCTCCTCTGAGGATGAGGAAATGGAGGAGTCAGGGCCTGCAACTGTGGAATGCCTGTCTGAACAACTGGATTTAGAGAGTGAGCCAGAAGATGTATCAGGTGCCTCTCTGCCTGGATCTCCCAAGTGAGCAGAATGCAGAAGATGTAAAGAACGTTTGGCAGTTGTGAAAAGGTGTAGGAGTGCCAGTTTGATTGTGCAAAAGTGATCAACACTAACTGATGACACAGGGTTGATACAGGAACTGTTGCAATCTAGTGAAGAATACCTGTGGTGCATTAGGCTAATAAAAGGGAATTCTGATCAGCAATTGGAATCGGTATGGTATAAAGACCCTGCTGCTTTATAATTCTGTTTGCTAACCTCTTGTTTGCTTCTCAACTTTGCCTTTTGCATTGAATCCCCAGCCTTGATGTTGAATTTCTGCCTTCCTTGTTTTTCCCCAGATCTGTGGACTGAACTCTTGGCTTTCTGATTAGGTACCAGTTTGTGACCTTGCTCTTATCTCTTGCTCCAATTATTGTGTTTGCATTGCTGTGTTTGCCTCCTGGAATTCCCGGGTAGAGCAAAAAGCACCAGGCTCTGCCTGAACCCGACGTCTGTTTGTGGATTTAACTATGTGGTTGCATATCAAAGGTTCCTGTGGTCCCTTGTGTTCAAGGGAAGAACAGAGGTCTTCCCTTGAACACAACACAAACCCTAAATCCCAGTGCTAGGAGGCAGCAGTAGGGGGTGCTCTTTAACCCATTTGCTCTTCAGGGTACCCAGTTGGATGCTGTGTGAAACAAGATGCTGGATTAGAAAGACCTGAGACCACTGGTCTGTTCCAGCAGACTATCCTTATGTTCTCATCCCACAACACTAAAACACCTTAATAAGCATTATCACAGAATATTTTATTCTTCTTTTAAATTATAAAAAGCCAAAATATGACATGCTAAAGCAACATTTGTAAAATAATTATCTTCAATGTACATAAAAACTGATCCGATGTATCCCAAAGTCTTTCTGAATTAGGTACCTGAGCTGTCATCTTCCTGACTGCTGTAAAAATCTGTAATCAGCTGGAAAGCACTGCTGTATTCAAAATGCTTGTTTTCCATTTTTTCTATTCGAATTATATCATCATTTAAACTGCAAAAAAGAAAAAATTTCAAACTTATTCTGAATCCATGAAAAATTCTAAAGAAATTTTATAAATAAGAATACCTCTTCATTTCAAACAAATCAATAAAAACTTGTTCCACACATAACTTTGAACTGGCTTTTAAAAGTATGAATTCTCCTCAATGCAGAGATTGATGGCAAGACTTTGCAATTCAACGGTCTCCAGTCCTGTATGGCTTCATAGTGACAACTTATTTTAGTGTCAAGTCCCACCGACCTTTTTACTGTTTTTACTCCAGCAAGTCCAACAACATTCATTTATCTAGAAACAGCACCATTAACAGTACACTGCTTAGGTAGTTAGAGTAAAACCCTATTCATCAAGGCTCAGGTCAGACAATGGCATTACAAAAGTCATTCCAATATTATGAAAGTCTCATGTTCAATTTGTTAAATGAGAGGTGTTAATATTTCAGTCTACTTAAAAGTCACTTTCTGTCATAGAAGAACTAGCCCTATAATAAGCCATATGTGATCACTCTGTTGAAAGTAAAGGTGTTCTAGCATACTAAGAAAAACTCTATCCTTCCCTCATTCTACAACAAAAGAAATCAAAGTTTACTTAATATGCAGAAGAGAAAATTGTTAACTTAAGCACAAAATTCTTATTTTAAAAAAATCATTCTACCTGGGACAGCGTGGTCCAATGTAAGCCCAGCCAATGAAGCAGAGCCAGCCCAAAGTTTCTGTAGCACTCTGGCTGACCATGAAGAAGGTGAATTAGGATCAGTCATGTCCAAAGTCTGCTCAGAAGATGCTGAAACTATTTTACTCCCTCTCCCCCCCCCCCCCCGCCAAAAACTGACAGTATCTCTTTTAAGGAGAATTCTACTTCACACATTCTGGAGTTGAGTACTAGACAGCCCTTGCTCTACTTAACATCACTGTTATCCATCTGAAGAATATGGATGTAGAAATGGATTGATAATACTTCTATACTATTTATGTAGCTTTCTACAGAAGTGAGAATTTGACAATGACAGACTGGAGTAAACTCCGTGAAAAATAAACATAACTGCAACCAGTTATATTAAACTTAATGATTGCATGTTACTTATGGTACAAATAGGCGTAGCATCCAACACTACAGAGAAACATACCTGCAAGAGTTTAACAGTCCCCTAATGAAAGTAAAACAGTGGCCCCATGGTGCAGAGTGGTAAAGCAGCAGTACTGCAGTACAGTGGTCTGAAGTCTCTGCTCACAACCTGAGTCTGATTCCGGTGCAAGCTGGATTCAGGTAGCCGGCTCAAGGTTGACTCAGCCTTCCATCCTTCCAAGGTCAGTAAAATGAGTACCCAGCTTGCTGGGGGGAAAGTGTAAAAGACTGGGGAAGGCAATGGCAAACCACCCCATAAAAAGTCTGCCATAAAAACATTGTGAAAGTCACCCAAGAGTCACCCCATAAAAAGTCTGCCGTAAAAACATTGTGAAAATCACCCAAGAGTCAGAAACGACTGGTGCTTGCACAGGAGACCTTTCCTTTTCCTAATGAAAGTAAGGGGGTGGAAATACATCAGTAGCACCATTCTCTCCCATCACCATCCAAGACATTGGGGTAAATATGAATTTGTAACTTGACAATTATTATGTAAGCATTCACCAATCATATGAATACACAAATTACAATTACTTACAGACACCCTAATACTCAACTTTAATTGGAACAATATGTCAGTTTTTAAATTTAATGTTACTTAGTTAATTTGCATGCCTCAGGAACAGTAAAGGCAACAATTGAAAGCTATAATATGCCATCAGACAAAACATTTTCACTCCCACAGTTCGGCCCAATAGCAAATGAGAACAGAAAAAGAGGAATGCTTTATATATAATTCCCCATTCGTCTTGGCAAATCCAAGCTCTCATTGGTAGGGACTGTGGTGCATCAACCTTTGGCCTGTCAAACCAACAATCAACTGCTTTTGTGTCAAACTGGCTGGCTCTGCTCTCCTCCATCCACTGCTGGTCCCAGGACAGACGAAGCTTGGCCCTCTGGGGAAACTGCTAAGCAGTGGCTGCTGCTAAGCAACTAATCTTGCTTCTCCTCAGTAAAAAGGAACCAAGCTTTGTACTTTCAGTAGAAGCCAGTGGAGGAGGGCCTTTCAAGTCCTATTTTGGCCTTTGAGGGAGAACTCATTGGTTGACTCTGCTCCTCTCTCCCACCCAAGTGACTGTTGCTAGCCAGTCAAGTTGATTCTGCCAGTAAGAGGCAACCAACCTTGGTTCTGGCAGTTGCTGACTCTCCCTATTCTCTCATTGGTCAAGCTGCCTGTTACACTGTTTTGCAGAGGAGAGAAATAAAGCCTTCCCTGACTGGCTGAGGGTTGGAGGAGAAGAGCCATAGAGAAAGCCTTCCCATGATTGGCTGAGGGAGGGAGAAGGAGAAACAGGTTGCTTACCTGCAACTGATGATCTTCAAATGGTCATCTGTGCAGTCACACACACGGGTCTTGCAGCTCGCAACGAATCCGTACCTCGGAGTCTCCAATAGCTCGTCTAGAGCGTTTTTGGCACGCTCTCCCGCTCACCCTGGGGAGCAGGCATCGACTGCACATGCCTGGAGAGAACGGGAGGCGTCCCTCCCACTCAGTTTCTTCCAACCGCTACTGACAGTATACGTAGGTAAAAACCAGAGCAGAAAAAGCCAGCAGAGGGGAAGGCTGGGTGGGCGTGTGTGGCTGCACAGATGACCACTCGAAGATCATCAGTTACAGGTAAGCAACCTGTTTATCTTCATCGTGGTCGCTGTGCAGTCCCACACATGGGTGACTAGCAAGCTGAAAGTCAGAGAAGGAAGGTGGATGCTGGCAAGAAAAAATTAAATACTTACAATGCATGCAGGGACTCACCTGGGATGATTTCAGTGGAAGATGGCCCTGAGAACCGCTTGGCTGAAGGAGGCATCACACCTAGCATGAACGTCCAAAGTGTAGTGGGAGACGAACGTGGATGGAGAGGACCATGATGTAGCAGAGCATACATCCTCTAAGGAGATGCCCTCCAGGAAGGCTGAGGAGGTCGAGACTGCTCTAGTCAAATGAGCCTTGAGACCCTCAGGTAAAGGTTACTTAGCAACTTCGTATCACAACCGAATTGCAATGAATACCCACTTAGAGAGTCTCTGGGTAGAAATTTTGCATCCTCTTTGGGGATTGCCGTAGGCCACAAACAAGTTAGAGTCCTTACGGAAAGGTGGTGTACGAGAGAGGTAAAAAAAAAACAAAGCTCTTCTGACGTCGAGGGTGTGTAGAGCTCTTTGTCCAGAGTCCTTAGGTTCAGGAAAGAACATGGCCAACAAAGTAGAAGTTCAAAGATGAAATTTCGAAACAACTTTGGGTAGGAAAGCCAGATCCACTCTCAGGACCACGTTGTTCCTGTGAAAAACTGTATAAGGAGGGTCAGAGCGGAACACACACAAGTCACTAGCTCGCTTGCCAGAAGCGAGCGCAACCAACAAGGCAGTCTTCCAAGGAAGAAAGCTGAGATCAACAGTAGCCAAGGGTTCAAACAGAGGTTTCATAAGTTGCGCAAGAACTAGTGACAAACTCCAAATGGGCACAATTGGTTTGACAGGAGGATGAAGGTGCAACATACCCCTGAGGAATGATTTGGACAGTCTATGGGAGAAAACAGTCTGACCATCGATAGGCTTATGGAAAGCCGAGATGGCTGAAAGATGAACCCTCAAGGAGGAATAACTGAGACCAGAAACTTGTAGTGACAAAAGGTATTCTAGGATCGAAGGGAGAGGTACAGACTCTGGATCAAGTTGTTGAGAAAACACAAATGCGCAGAATTGCTTCTATTTACATTGGTATTTACATCTAGTGGAAGGTTTCCTGGCATTTAGGATAACTTCTGCAACATTTAATAGCAAGTTTACGGCCGTATTCTCCATGCTGTGAGCCCCAGGATCTGGGGATTGCGGTGCAATACCTGGCCGTGATTCTGGGTGAGAATGTCGTCTGCCAAAGGAAGGCAGCGGTAGGTGTGATGAGACAGCTGAAGGAGTCTCGTGAACCATGGCTGCCGTGGCCACCATGGCGCTATTAGGATGCAATCTGTACCGCCCCGAACGATCTTGAGTAGGGATCGAGTAATTAGAGTTGGGGGGGAAAGGTAATGAAGTGGTCCTTTCCAAACATGAAGAAAAGCATTGTTGCCTCTCCTGGAGTAAAAGCGATGGCATTTTGAGTTGTCCCCCGTCGCAAAGACATCTATCCGTGGAAGACCAAAGCATGCGAAAATGCGATGCAGGTAGCGTGGATTGAGGGACCATTCATGGTCGTCTAGGTGAGGGAGTCAGCCAACACATTATCTATCCCTGGCAAATGGATAGCAGTCAGGTAGGTTTCGTTCCTGATGCACCACTCCCATAGGGCTATGGCTAGTCAACATAGATGGACGGACTTGGTCCCGCCCTGCCAGTTCACATAGAAAACTGTAGCCATGTTGTTGGTTGTAACCTGAACATGTTGGTCGGTTAAAGACGGGAGAAAAGACTGAAGAGCCCTGTGAACAGCAATAAGTTCCAGGCAGTTTATGTGCATGGCCCTCTTGGGGGCAGTCCACAGACCCCTGACAGTCTTGTCCTCTAAGTGGGCTACCCATCCCCACTTGGAGGCATCTGTAGTTACAACAGACAGAGGGGGAAGAACAAAAGGCATTCCACAGAGTAGATTGTTTGGTAGTGTCCACCAGGAGAGGGAGAGTTGAACTTTCTGAGGTACAGTAAGGATGGTGCTCTGAGGCTGTACGTGAGGGTGGTAGGCATGAACGAACCAGAGCTGGAGTGGCTGCATGTGCAGTCTGGTAAAACGAAGTACGGAAGTTGTTGCAGCCATGAGGCCCAAAAGACGTTGAATGATGATTGCAGGTTGTGTTGGAGAAAGTATGACCTCCTCGGCCAACGACAGAATAGTTTGGGCCTGATCCATGGGAAGATAGGCGAGGTGAGGGGACGTGCAAAGATGAGCACCTATAAACTGTAGATCCTGTGTTGGGGTGAGGTGAGACTTGGTAACATTCACGCACAGGCCCAAGGAGGCGAGAAGAGAGAAGGTTATTTTGAGATTCTTTACAAGTTGATGTGCTGTAGGGGCGATTAGCAACCAGTTGTCTATGTACGGGAAAACAGGGATGCTGCAAAGACACAGGGGAGCTGCCACCACTGCCATGCATTTCGTGAACACCCTCGGAGCAGTGGATAGCCCGAACAGGAGGGCTCAATACTGGAAGTGATGTTGTCCCATGGTGAAACAGAGATATTTGCAGTGCTGAGGTCTGATGGTTACGTGGAAATAGGCATCCTGGAGATCCAGGGAAACCATCTATGAGTCCTGGGGAATTAAGGGCAGGATCGATTGAACAGAGATCATTCTGAATTTTTTGTAGGCTATCCGTTTGTTTAGGCTCCTGAGATCCAGAATGGGTCTTTTGCCGCCGTCCCTCTTGGGAACCAGGAAATATCGTGAGTAGAAACCTGTTCTCTGATGGTGATGAGGAACAGGCTCAGTCACATTTATTTGGAGCAAGTCCATAATTTCTTGTTGGAGATGAGGAGACGGTGGGGTGACAATGAAATGGTGATGGTGAGGAGGCAAAATGAACTCAATGGCGTAACCTAGTCAAATTAGGGTGAGCACCAAAGAGTCCGTGGTGTTTGAATTCCAAGTCTGGTAGAAAGGAAAAAGTCTGCTTTGATAAAGAGGATCCAGTTGTCAGAAAGGGCATGGAGCGAAGTCAAAGAGACTGCTTGGCTGGCTGGGTAGATTTTTTTGCTTGCTGAGAGCGTGGCTTCTGATGGAAAGGTTGTTTTTGTTGAGAGGTTTTCCGTTTCCAATAATCCGACTGTTTAGGAGAATGCTGATGTCTCTGAAATGGTTTCCAAGGTCTCGGCCAGTTAAACTGTTGTGGGAGTGGCTGAGTGACCCCAAGCCGCTTAGCTCTCTTGTGGCCATCAACAGATGTGAGAACCTAATCAGTGGAGGCGTGAAACAGTCCAAGGCCATCAAAGGGAAGGTCCTCGATTTTCTGCTTGATATCTGGTTGCAGATTTGTGGATCTGAGCCAAGCATGTCGCCGTAACGCAACCGAAGATGCAAAAACCCTAGAAGAAAATGAAACAGCATGCCTGATGGAATTTATTTGCTGCTTAGAAACTCTGGAGAGTTCGGAAACTAAGTTGGAAGTCACCCTCTGAGAAGTCTCAGGGAGAGAAGGGATGAGTGATGTAAATTGGTTAGCAACATTGAAGGTGTAGGCGGAGAAATAAGCCAAGTAATTATTCACCTTTGAATTGGTGGAAGCAAGATTGTAGATTTTGCGGGCTAGGGTGTCCAACTTTCGGCCCTCACGATCAGGAGGTGTAGGGTGTCTTGAAGGTTCGGCTTTAGATGCGGAATGGACAATGATGAAATTTGGAGCTGGATGTGAGGCTAAAAATTTTTATTCCGGAGCATGGATTCTATACAGGGAATCAAAATGCCTCGAGGTAGGAGGAACAGAGGCAGGTTTGTCCCAGGCCTCATGAAGTCCTTCCAAATGCATTGGTAGCATAGGTAGGAGTGATCCAGAAGGAAAATCTGCCTGAACCAGGTCATGTACCACATCCGAAATCTTGGGTGAGTCCGATGGGAGAGTCACATTCAAGGCCTCAGCCATAGTGATGATGAGGTTAAGATAGGCTTTTGATCCATCAGATGAGGAAAGACGGTTTGGACGAGTAGAGTTAGAAATGGGGGAGCCAGGTGGATGTTCGAAATCGGAAGTGCATGAGTTGTCCTTCTCGGATTCAGAGTCATCTGGTTCCTGCAGAGGTGTATTGGGTTTGGTCGGTGCAGACTCGGGGTCCTCGGGAGGAGAAAGAGATTTAGGTCGTGGTGGCAGAGTGCTCGAAGTCGTGGCAGGTGCCGCAGCCATAGTGGAGCAAACTGGGGCATCATAGATTCGAGGTGGCATATGAGACTCACAATACCGAGAAGGTTCACGGTCTCAAGACAAGAAGTATTCAGTGTCTCGGGTTCGAGATCACGGAGTCAAGGAAGTGAAACTTCAAAGTCTCTGTGAGAAGCGACATCAAGTTCACGGTACCAAGAGCGTCTGAATCCCTCATCCAAAGGTGAACGGGAGTAGCGATGGTAGACTCAACGGTGTCGAGATGGAGATCTAGAGACCGAGGAGTATGCGTATCGACCCGTTTGGTAGTAATCATGGTAGTCACGGTGGGATGGAGAGTGGGAACGGAAGTCACGGCGGCGAACCAGGGAACGAGAGCGGAGATGTTGAGTGGACATTTGTGTTGAAGACTCGAGGTACAGAGGGGAAATTCCAATGTCCCAAAAGGACCTGGGTTGGAGTAGAGACCATGCACGTTCCTGTGAAAGGATCAGAGGATCAGTACGAGGGTCGGGTTCGAGAATGTCCAAAGGGACTGCACTGTGGACCAAATCGAAATAACTTTGACGGGAGCATGAAGAGTGAGTTGAGGCATGTCCGAAATGATGGAAGGCGCCGAAAGCTCTGGAGGAATTAGTAGTTGAGTCGAAGCTGAATGGGTAGAAACCGAAGCCATAGCTGTCAAGATGGTAGCCATTGGGGTCGATAAAATCATCAGAGTTGACTTGGTTATCAGGTAACGAGGCTTGTTGGAACCGTCGCCAATGAGTCGGAATGGTATCGAGACTTCTTTGAGGACTTATGACCCGAATCGGAGTGCTTGGATGCTCCCTTGTCGGACTTATGCTTTTTTAGGGATTGTACAGCAGCCGACGCAGCCAAATCTCCTGCTCTATGTGGGGGAGGCAGAGAATCAGAACGGGGCATGGCCCGGAGAGACTTCTCCAGCAGAAAACTTTGGAGTCTCGCTGCTCGATTTTTTCGCACCTGTTTTCCGAAACTGGCGCAGTGCGGGCAGGTATCGACCCGATGAGCTTCACCCAAGCAAAAAAGGCAATAAGAGTGTCCATCAGAAGTAGGGATTTTAGCCGCACACCTCCGACATTTTTAAAAAGTAGTTTTCCCTTCCATACTCTCCGGACAAGGGAGGGGAAGGGAGGGGGGGAAAGGGGAAAGGAAAGTGCAGAAATAAGGGCTTTTGGGCGGGGGGTTAGGACAAAGAAAGCAGAAATGGAGAAAAAGAAGGGGGGAAAGAATACGATACCACAAGTGGAAATAGGACGAGCTGAGGAGAAGGGAACGCAGCAAGGTAGGTGTTGTCTGGGCAGAGGTTAGGAAGAAACTGAGTAGGAGGGGCACCTCCCATTCGCTCCAGGCATGCGCATTCAATGCCTGCTCCCCAGGGTGAGTGGGAGAGTGTGCCAAAAAAAGAGGCAAAAAACGTTCTAGGCGAGCTATTGGAGGTACGGATCCGAGGTACGGCTTCGTTGCCAGCGGCAAGACCCATGTGTGAGACTGCACAGAGACCACGATGAAGATAGAAGGCTTTCTCTCAATTGGCTGAGGACCTCTCTATCATCCTCTGGGAAAGAAACACCCAGTGACAGAAGAAAAAATGGTGTTCTGTCACAGTAGACCAGATACAGAGACAGACAGATAGGTAGACAGAGGGAGACTGAAGTCAACATTATCAGAGAGACACCATTGATTTGAAAGGTATCACTAAAGGCCTCTGAGGCAGAACTCACTGGGGCCAGTCCTGACTAGGGTTGCCAGTTCCAGGTTGGTGGGAAATTCTGTGGTGGAGTTTGAGGAGGGCATAGGATTTAGAGCTTCAGAGAAGGTATACCAGACCCAGGTTGTTGCTGTGGAAGCTGACTGGGTGATTTCAGAACAATCACATGCTTCCAGCCTTACCCACCTAACAGGGTTGCAGTGAGAAGAGAGAGGAGATTGATGTAAGCTCCCTTGCCAGCTCCCCTGACACTGTGGAGGAAGACTGTCCTTTTCCTATGTAGAGGCTGCAGTGAGGGGATGGAAAGCTGAAGTCAGAGGGGCAGACAAAAGAAAAAGGGTTGAGGGGAGAGTGGATGCCTTCATTTGGGTTGGTGGGAAGACAGTAAGGGGGGGGCACTCACCCAGAGTTTCTTTCTAGAGCCCACTGTATTCTTCTAGTTTTAACACATAAGTCCTCTTCTTCTAGTTTTAACACATTCTTCTAGTTTTAACACATAAGTCCTCTATTCATATGTTTGACAGAAATGGCAGAAGTGAAAATACAAACAAAAAAAATCTGCAACCATCATGCTGAATAGAATAAAACTCAAGTCCACTTGCCGGTAACCTAGCTACACTACAATCACAGAGCTCAGATTCAAATCCATGAATGACTAGCTATTGCAGAGATGAAAAGACAAAACAGAACCCTCAAACAATGAATAATCCGGCTTGTGCTGTGTTCCCTGATGTGAAAACAGGGGCATTACAGATGCATTTATATTTTTGTCTATGACATATAGAGGGAGGGTTAATAAGAGTGCTCACACTTGGGTTCAAATCCCTTCTCAGTTATGTAGCAAATCGAGTAACACTAAAGTATCACTATATCAACCTACTCTATGTTACAAAGCTTTGCAAAAACCTCATTCCTCTCAAATGAGTATTTAATACAAAGGTACTGCACAGGGTGTTCCTAAAGAGCATATCTATAGGAACATTCTAAAATATCTGTTAAGTTTAAAAACCTATCTTTTGATTTGCCAGAACTGCTACAGAAAATCATGCAAAGAATTTTATTTATTAAAACATATATATGCTGTCTTTCCTCATGGCTCAAGGCTGCCTATAATAGCTAAAAACATGTTGTTAGTTCAAAAGCAAAAATAAAACAACAAGCCCCAGAGCTCTCCCCCCTCTACCCCTTAAAGGATGTCTACCAAGTCAGATTCCCTCAAACTTCCTGACAAATAGGCAAGGCTTGCAGCACTTCCTGAAGATAAACCCCAATCGTACAAGTAGTTCTAGCAAGGCACGCATGCATGTGCCGTGCACACACACACACACAGATCATTTGGACTGCCCCTAATTACTGTAAATTAATTGTATTAAATAGAATATTCTATAAAATTCAGAGATCACAAATAAAAACTACTCAACACTGAATATGCAGTTCTAGTAACAAAACAGAATGAAAAATTGGTGAGTACAGATTATGCTCAATTCATTAAATCGAAAAGTTCTTAAGAAATCTAGACTATTTCAGCCCAATAAAATAAAGGGCACTATCTTTAACAGTTGTCCTGAGGTCACAATAGGGTTAATTACAGAATGTATTAATATAAACCAAATTAATGGGTTTAAAATAAAACACAAGTGTTGAGAACTGGTTTTACTAATATAAAGCAACTACATAAATTACCATGGATATGCAGTTATAAGACAGATGCTGGACACAAAAGTGGGAAATAAACTAGTAAGAATGGGGGGGGATAAAGAAAAATGCACATGTAAGAATATTTGTAGAAAAAAATAACTTTGAATTTACTATAGCAGTGGTGAACTTGACAGAGAGCAAAACAAATTTTTAAGTTACATCTCATGAACATAAAGCTGCCTTATACAAATCAGACCTTGGTCCATCAAGGTCAGTACTGTCAACTTAGACGGGCAAAGCCTCCAGCTACACACCATCTCCTACCTGATGATTTTAACTCTAGATGTCAAATACTGAAGCTGGGACCTTTTGCATGCTAAGCAGATGCCCTACCACTGGGTAACAGCCCCCCCCCCCCGGCCACACACACACTTAGAGCACATTTTTGCTAGCAGCTTGTATCATATTCCTTCATCTCAATTGGAAGAGTCATAGTTAGTAAATCATGAAATATTCAGCTTATTTTAGCTATAATAAACAGCCTTTGGCTGAGTTTGGGGGACTGAAAAACTTGTTGTCACACATTTGTCTACATGTTTTAAGAAAGGATTGAATTAGAAAAAAATTCTGTGGGACAGGACTTATCAGGGAGATCAGCAAATTTTATATAATTAGAACTGAAAAGCTGAAACAAAACAAAAATGATGACATTGCTATCATCCAATAATAAAAAGATTAATTCTTTAAGTACTCTCTTAAGAAGGCAGTGGTCTGCCCCCTCTTAAAAAAACCAACACTGGACCCGGCCGAATTGGCACACTATTGGCCGGTCTCGAATTTACCCTTTCTGGGTAAACTCATTGAGAGGGCAGTGGCGTTGCAACTACAGAGCTTCCTGGAGGATGCTTCCGTCCTTGACTCCCATCAGTCGGGCTTTCGCACGGGTCATGGGACGGAGACAGTGCTGGTTGCCCTAGTGGATGATCTCCAGCGGCATCTGGACCGAGGCGGCTCGGCGGTACTGATGTTGTTAGACCTATCGGCAGCGTTCGATATGGTCGACCATCGGTTGCTGACTTACCATCTTGCCAACGTGGGGATTCAGGGGTTGGCTCTACAATGGCTTACCTCTTTCCTCAAGGGTCGGGGACAAAGAGTGGCGATTGGGGGTGAACTGTCCCGGAGGTACCCGCTGGATTGCGGGGTCCCTCAGGGTGCAGTTCTGTCCCCGATGTTGTTTAACATCTACATGCGCCCTCTTGCCCAGATTGCCTGGAGATATGGGCTGGGTTGCCACCAGTATGCTGATGATACCCAGCTCTATCTACTTATGGACGGCCGGCATGCCTGTGTCCCAGAAAACCTGGACCTGGCATTGCAGGCCGTATCTAGATGGCTCAGGCTGAGCGGGCTGAAACTAAATCCGTCGAAGACAGAGGTCCTTTGCCTGGGTCGCCGTGGTCCGGGGAAAGAGATTCCCTTACCGGCCCTCGATGGTGTGCCTCTGTCAGCGGCGCACAGGGTTAGGAGCCTGGAGGTGCTATTGGAGCCTACTTTAACTATGGAGGCCCAGATAGCAGCCACTGCCAAGTCCGCATTTTTCCATCTTAGGCGGGCAAGGCAGTTGGCTCCTTTCCTGGAGGACGACGACCTGGCAACAGTGATCCATGCAACGGTCACCTCGAGGTTAGACTACTGCAATGCCCTCTACATGGGCTGCCCCTGTGCCGAACCCGGAAGTTGCAGCTAGTGCAGAATGCCGCTGCCCGGCTGTTGTTAGGGCTCCCTAGGCGGGAGCACATTCAGTCGGGGCTTCGGAGACTGCACTGGCTGCCGATAACATACCGAGTTAGGTACAAGGTGCTGGTCATGACCTTTAAAGCCCTTTATGGCCTGGGACCTGCCTACCTTAGGGACCGTCTCTCCCCACATGTTCCCCAGAGAGTGCTGAGATCGGGGTCCCAAAACCTTCTTATAATCCCTGGGCCTAAGGAGGCCCGTCTGAAAGTGACCAGAGACAGGGCCTTCTCGATTGCAGCTCCCTGTTGGTGGAATCAGCTCCCGGAGGAGGTAAGGGCCCTGCGGAACCTTGAACAGTTCCACAGGGCCTGCAAAACAGCCCTCTTCCGGTTGGCATATAATTAATTGTTATCGAAATGCCTGAATATTCAAATCTCGAACATCAGATTTTTAATACTGGAATATTGAAGAATTGATTTAAAGAAGGTAGCATAGCACATACTGAAGTGAGTTTTACATGTTTTTATGTATTTTATATGTATTTTATTGTATAATTATAATTATCAATGTATTATTAAGGTATTTTAAATTGAGTTGTTAGTTTTTGTGTTGTGAGCCGCCCTGAGCCCGCCTCGGTAGGGAAGGGCGGGATATAAATCAAATTAAATAAATAAATAAATAAAGTAGGTTTACTGTGTTCATATAAAGTGGTAGGGGTATAGATGAGCTGATTATATGAACCACCAAATAGGAAAGTGACTACAGAATAACGGCAGTCTCATGTAACTATCCATTAGAACAGTTCTATTATCAAGTGGCAACAAAATGTCCAAACCCCAAGGGCAAACCTTAATGGACATGTGTGTGTTGGGAGGAGGGAGTGCACACATAATATTCTCAGGGCTATTTCTGCTTGAATGAAATACACAGGACTTCCTCATAAATCTGCTATTTCCAGGAGCACAAATGCCTCATTCCTGCTAGAACAACTATTTCTTTTAACCCTCAGGTACATAGCAATAAACTTCTTAAAAATAGTAGAGCTAATTTGCAATGCATCTCACATTGAATGCTATGCTGCTCTCATACAGTAAAAGGAACTTTTGTCCAACTGC
Organism: Heteronotia binoei; assembly: GCF_032191835.1. Classification (NCBI taxonomy): domain Eukaryota; kingdom Metazoa; phylum Chordata; class Lepidosauria; order Squamata; family Gekkonidae; genus Heteronotia; species Heteronotia binoei. The sequence continues at coordinate 132,057,257 of NC_083226.1, forward strand.
AAACATATCAGTGGTGATATGTCTCAAATCAGATACAGCAAAAACTTTTTTTCATTGGCACCTGGTTAACTTGGTTAACCCAAAACAGTATTTGGGTTGACAACAGAACAACATAAATAAAAATAAACACCATGTATTTGGTTTAATTTGTGCAGTAATTTGGTTAACCAAAATTCTGGCCAAGAGGCTTCAGCAAGATGCTGCTCAATTTACACAGCCACACACTAGCTGAGTAACTCAAGTGGGCCGGCTACAGTTTGGTTAAGTGCACAGACTCTTATCTGGGATAACTGGGTTTGATTCCCCCACTCCTTCACATGCAGCTGCTGGAGTAACCCTGGGTCAGTCATAACTCTCTCAGAGCTGTTCTTCTCAAAAGCAGTTCTTGCAGACTCTCTCAGCCCCACCTACCTCATAGGATGCCTGTTGTAGAGAAAGGTGATTGTAAGCCGCTCTGAGATGCCCAAGCAGGATATAAATCCAATCTATTCTTCTACTACTACTTCTACTTGACTTACTGGGCTGCACACCAGTCAACAGACTCAGGCAGGAGCTGCGTGTCTCAGGCAGACACCACTGGAGTAATTCACCCATGACAACTGAATGATTTGATCATCTTACAATCAAGTGACTCAGACAAGTGTCGCCTGATCCACTCAGATGCAAACTGTCCAGGTTCGCAAGGAAGTGATGTATGTGCAAGTCATTCTGGGCAAGGCCAGTTAACTGAGTCTTCTGGATAACCAAGTGCCAATTAAAAACATTTTACTTCACATTTATGACATTTGAGAAATACTGGGAGGAAGTGGTTACATTTAATACACAGACCAGATGGATATTTAAAAGTGGAATAGTTCAATTCATGATTAACCAATAATACTTATACTCAAAATGCAGGAGAAAAGGCAGCAACATTATGGGATGCACCATGAAATACAAAGTACTACAGGATCCTCTAGTGGTGAAGTGTTTCAATAGCATTAGTCTATAATTTTTAAAAAGCAATTTTGCGTTGATTTCACCAGAATTGCATGCATTTAAGCCTTGAAAGTTGATCTATTAATTCTCCTTTAGAACAGTTACTAAAAAGTAAAAAAAATCTAGCCACCATCTGTCAGAGGCTCAAGCTCAGCAAATGTCACATTCTCTCTTTTAAAGTAAACACTAATGCCTATTAAAATGAGGTACATTGTGCATAAAACATCTAATAGCTGCTTGTTGTTTAGCACAATATTTAGAAACGATCCGTTTAAAACATTTCACTATTCCAAATGAAAAATTAATTCTTTACTTGTTGCAAAAACCCTATTTAACACAATGCCTCTGTCTAAAAGACCACTAGGCATGTAAGAAAAAAAGTGTGCTTTTTCTTCAAAAAGCTACACCTAAGGGTTGCAAAGCAGTGTAAGGAAAATTAGGTTAAAATTGTGCCATTAATAAGTTATGGATTAATGTTTCATAAGATGCATAAGAACATGGGATAAATTAGGACTTACTTCTGAGTAAACTTGCTTAGAATTACTCTCACCCACAGAGTTTGAATATATACCGGTAGTTTATCAGAAGTGAGCATATGCATGCACCACTAAACCTGTTGCTTTTCGGGAGTCCAAATAAATACAGAATTTTTCAATTTGGTTATTCACTTTTCCCTATGAAGTCTCAAAAGCTCATGATGGTCTAATGACACTGTCAATCTTTTCCAGGATACAATCCCAAGGAAGAAAAACAACACTGAATATGGTCTGAAGACTGACAACTTTCAATCAGCTCTCCCTGTTCTCCTTGCATCACCTATGTCAGCTATTGTTACAAAATTCACATTTGAACTAAATAAACTATGCTTTGAGCTGTCAGCCTTAAAGTTGTTTAATTCCATAGCAGTCATTATTGTCTTCTTGATGTTCAGCAGTAATCCTGCTTTAGCACTTTCTGTTTTAACTTCATCAGGGAATCATTTCAAGTATTCACTATTTGCTGACAGCGATGTGATGTCATCTGCATATCTCAAACTTTTAACGTTTCTTCCACTAATTTTCACCGCACCTTCATAAATCTAATCCAGTTTTCCTTATGATACTGTCTGCATACAGTTTAGAGAACCAGGGAAATAAAATGCTTCCTTGTCTGACACCTTTGCCAATTGGAAACTATTATGCTCATTCTGTCCTAACAGTGTTCTCTTGTCCAGCGTAAAGGTTGTACAAAACAATCATATGTTGTAGTATATTCATTTCTTTTAAAACCAACCATAACTTTTCAGTTTGCACAGTCAAAAGCTTTGCTGTGATCTATGACACACAAGCTGATTTTCTTCTGAAATTTTCTTGTAATGAATGTAGATTTGCAGTATGATCTCTAGTGCCTCTTCCTTTTCTGAATCTAGCTTGAACATCTGGCATTTCTCATTGCATATATGGTAACAGTTTTTGTTACCAGATTTTGATCATCAGTTTATTCACATGAGAAATTAATGATTGGCTTTTTTCCAGAATTGAATGTAGATTAAGCATTTCTAGTCTTTGAGCCATTGTTTTGTTTTGCATATTTGTTTGCATACTATTGCTAGGATTTTGATGGACTTCGTTTGTATAACTAGATCTATTTATATCCCATCTACTCCTGGGGATTTGTTTCTTCCAAATGCACTCAGGGCAACTTTCAATTCAATTTCTAAAACTATAAGTTCTTCTTCAAAAGATTCTTCTTGGAAGGAATCTATTTTCCTTTCACTTCTTCAGTATAGTTCCTTTGTGTACTGTTCTCAGCCTTCCTTTATCTTGTCCTGTTCTGTTAATGTTTTTACATGATGATCTTTCAGCATGCCTAACCATGCTTTTCTTGGATGTTGCAGAAAATATCTTTTTTCCTTTTTTTGTTGTTCTCTTTTATATATTTATACTGGTTATTGTAACAGTTCTCTTTGTTTTTACATGCCAGCTGCCAGAACTGCAATTAGACTTCTGATTCTATTTATGTCACTTTTTACTTTGGCTCCTAGTCAATCCATAGCAATTTTAAAAGTTTCATCAGTCAACTATCAGGCTTTTCTTTCAGCTCAGAAACTTAATAATATTCCATTTTCAACCTATAGTTCTTCTGGTTCATGTTTGGTTTAACTTACTGATACAAATCTGTTCTTTACATGGTCTTTACATTCTTCAGGAATGCTGCTTTTGCTTAGATTGTATTTTAGAACTATGTTTTGGTGCTTTTCTTCAGCTTTACTCTAATTTTTGAAATTAGCAATTTATGGTCTATACCATAATCAGCTCCTGGTTTTCTTTCAGTAGAGAGGTAAAACTTCTCCATCTGATTCTGATTACAAAAATCAGATAGATTACATATTAGTCATTCAGTGATGTCCACATATAAAACTGTCTGCTTGGTTCCCTGAAATATGTATTTGCAATGAGCAAACTGTTGTCTTCACAAAGTTCTATGAATCATTCTCCTGCTTCATTTTGTGCTCCTAGCCCAAGTCTTCCAACAACATGAGATTCTGCTTTGTTTCCTGCTTTTGCATTCTAGTCACTTATGATCATCAGCACATATTGTTTAGGTGTCTGCTCAATTTCTTCCTGGACACCAGTGTTACCTCTAAGCTGAGTTAGCGTGAGCTAGCTCACAGATTCATAGCCTCCAGCTCACACATTTTTGTCTCAGCTCAGGAAGAATGACTCCAGAACACAATAATTTATGCAATAGCTCACAATTTTAATGCCAGTAGTCACAACTTTAATGCCAGTAGCTCACAAAGTAGAATTTTTGCTCACAAGACTACAACTTAGAGGGAACATTGCTGGGCACCTTTATAAAAGCTTTCAATTTCTTCTTCATCACTATCTGTAACTGGGGTGCAAACTCGAATGATAATCATAAACGTAAAAGAATAAAACTGACAAATCAGAATCTATCTTTAATATTCAAAGTATATCTTTAGGCTGAAACCAGAAGCAGATTACTCCCTTTGACATTTAGGTAAATAGTTTTTCCTACATTGCTAAACCCTTTCTACCAGAAGCTCAAATAAAATATGAGCAACACTGAGAAAAGAAATGTAAATAACTACATAATTTGATTAAATAAATAGCAGCAGCTCTATATCAAAAAGAAGCAGTATCAAAAAAGGCAGCTATCTGCTGTGATTGCTGCATTAAGGTAGAATATGCTGCATGTTCATTAACATCTACAGAAAATGAGTATGTTAATTCCATTTTAGTACAAAATTACAAAGAGAATGATTTGTCTTGCAGCCTTGCTAAAATGGTGATCACATTTAATCCCACAGAAATTAACTATTATCTTGAACATTTTTTTATTTGAAAGTATGTAAACAGGGCTTAAACACAATGACAGCAGGTAAGAAGATCTTCCCTATACGCTCTTTCACATGCCCAGTATTCTCAACTTGAACTGTATTACTTAGAGCTGTAAAATTTCAAGTAATGTTGGAGTCGGTGGGGTGGGAGAAATCCCACTGGGGCTGTATTTAGTAGAAAAATGAAATATATGCATTACTTTTAAAATCAGCCCTAAGCTTAACTTTACTATTTTAATATGTATCAGTAATTTATTTATAAAATAGCACTATTTTGCATACATGACATTTTAAATAATAAATGCCTTGGGTTACTATAAGCGAATTTGCGAATATACCCAATATGTGTGTGTGTGTGTGTGTGTGTGTGTGTGTGTGTGTGTGTGTGTGTGTGAAAGACAGCTACAAGATGCTCCATGGTATACTACCTTAGCGTATATATCTTACTTATTACAATATGAGAGGTAGAAAAGAAGTTGAAAGTAAAACACAAATTTTAGTATCGAAAAGAAACTGTGTTATTTGGATAGAACAGGCACATTCAGCCATACCATGACTAGTAGAATATCTGTCTGCAGAGATAAACTTCATAAAAATGAAAACACTCAACTATTCAATGGTGTATTACATACATTAGCTGTAATTATTTCATTATATTTGTTTATAATTTTGATTTCTAGATTGCCCTCCCCCAAAATATTAGGCATATTAGCTGTGGACAAAATTAGTTATAGTTAAGAAATACATATGTGCTTGAAAATATAGCCTTGAAATCTATAGTGCTGCTACATGTGCAAAATTAGTACACTACTGCAATGCATGATACAGATTTCTGGAATGCTAGGAGCTGTTTTCGTACCATTGTTTTTTTCAAACTTGAGTGACATTGCTTTAACTAACAGGAGGATTCAAATTTCACTGCTGTTAATGGCTGGCAAGAATGTCCTATTTGTCAAGACAAGACAGGTCAATCAAAAGGAATAATGCAAAGGAAGGTAATTCAGATTAAACATCTATGAAAAACCAGGGACATCAACTTGATAAAGGTGTAGTTCAACAAATTAGCAAACACACAAGGAAGCAATTTGCAGCTTAATGGGAAACACTAGAGAGGGGCAAGTTCTTTATATTCACATACTAGCAAACATAACTCTAACAAACAAAATACAGAAACATGGACCTAGTTCCAAAATGCGGTTTGGAACAACTTGACCACATCTGGAAAAGCACACAAAGACATGAAGCTGCCTTACGCTGAATCAGGCCCCTGATCCATCACAGTCAGTATTGTCTACTCAGAATAGCAGCAGTTCTCCAAGGGTCTCAGGCAGAATCTTCCATATCACCTACTACCTGATCCTTTTAACTAGAGATGTGGGGGGTTGAACCTGGGACCTTCTGCATGCTAAGCAAATGTTATACCACTAAGCCATGGCTCCTCCCCTATAGAGCAGTTAAAGAAAACACTACAAACCAAAGGACGTTATAGCTATGATCTCAAAACAGAATTTTTAGTCAGAATTCCGTTACCGTTTATCATTCATGCTGTTGTACATTGTTTTTTGCTAAGCGTTATCTTTACAAGGGAAAAGGAGCAAGTGGAAGGGTGGCTCTCCTAAAAAAAGAGTTCTTGCTAGCTCAAACCATCGCTGTTTCAACAAGGAAACGTGGTAGGAAATCCAAAAAAAAAAAAAAATGGATGAACAGAGAACTCCATGGTGTACTAAGGGAGGAAAAATGAAATATTCAAGAAATGGAGGCAAGGACATACCTCTAAAGAAGGGTATCTGTGGGTTGCTAGACACTGTAGGTCAACCATCAGAGAGGCCAAAGCTCACAGTGACCTAAAGCTGGCCATGGAGGCTTAATACAACAAGAAAATCTTCTTCAGATATGTGTGGAGCAAATGTAAGATAAAAGAGGGCTCACTGTTGGTTGAAAATGGAGAAACCAGATGACCCAAATTGGGAGGAGCAATGAACACACCAAATGATAGAGATATGATTCAATGAGATCTGAACACACTGGAAAAGTGGGTGAATTTGAAAAAGATGCAACTTAACAAGGATAAGTGCTGAGTTCTACATCTGGGTAACAAATATGAGTAACACACATATTGGAAGGGGGATATGCTTTTGGGTAACAGAGTGAACAAGATCTTGGGGTATGGGTGGACTGTAAGTCAGTGTGATGCAGCAACAAAAAGGCTAATGCCATCTTGGGGTGTAGCAACAGAAGCATAACATCCAAAAAGCAAGATGTAATAGTCCCACTGTACGCATCACTGGTCGGGCCACACCTGAAGTACTGTGTGCAGTTCTGGAGGCCTGACTTCAAATGGGTGTGGACAGAATGGAGGTGCAGTGGAGAGCAATGAAGATCATCAGGGGCCTGTAGACCAAACCCTATGAAAAAAGGCTGAGGGACTTGGGAATGATCAGTCTGGAGAAGAGGAGTTTGAGGAGGGATGGATATGACTGTTCTCTTCAAGTATTTGAAGAGCTGTCACTTAGAGGAAGGCAGGGAGCTGTTCCTCTTGGCAGCAGAGTTCAGAACTTTATTTTACTTATTTTATTATATTTATATCCCGCCCTCCCCTGACGGGCTCAGGGCGGCTAACAACAATTAAAACATGAAATTAAACTGTTACAATAAAATCACATAAAATCATTAAAACATCTCAAACATATACAATTCTAATCCCTAGATAGTATTATTATTAGTTCTTAACTAGTGCTATATACCATGCTGTTTAGCGCATTACACTTCTGTTTGGGTTAGGACTTATAATAATGGGTTTAAATTAAGGGTGGAAAGGTACCGGCTGGATATTAGGATCAAACCTTTTAAGAGTTATTCAATTTTGGAATCAGCTGCCTAGGGAAGTGGTCAGCTCCCCCTCACTGGCAGTCTTTAAGCAGAGGCTGAACAAACACTTGTCAGGGATGCTCTAGGCCAGCTGTGTCAAATGTGCTGCCCGAGGGCCAAATCAGGCCCTTGGAGAGCTCCTATCAGGCCCATGAGCAACTGGCTGTCATCTGCTTCCTTCTCAAAAACTGGCTGAGTAATAGGAAGCAGAGAGTGAGTATAAATGGGCAGTCTTCGCAGTGGAGGACGGTAAGCAGTGGGGTGCTGCAGGGCTCGGTACTGGGTCCCATGCTCTTTAATTTGTTCATAAATGATTTAGAGTTGGGAGTGAGCAGTGAAGTGGCCAAGTTTGCGGATGACACTAAATTGTTCAGGGTGGTGAGAACCAGAGAGGATTGTGAGGAACTCCAAAGGGATCTGTTGAGGCTGGGTGAGTGGGCGTCAACGTGGCAGATGCGGTTCAATGTGGCCAAGTGCAAAGTAATGCACATTGGGGCTAAGAATCCCAGCTACAAATACAAGTTGATGGGGTGTGAACTGGCAGAGACTGACCAAGAGAGAGATCTTGGGGTCATGATAGATAACTCACTGAAAGTGTCAAGACAGTGTGCGTTTGCAATAAAAAAGGCCAACGCCATGCTGGGAATTATTAGGAAGGGAATTGAAAACAAATCAGCCAGTATCATAATGCCCCTGTATAAATCGATGGTGCGGTCTCATTTGGAGTACTGTGTGCAGTTCTGGTCGCCGCACCTCAAAAAGGATATTATAGCATTAGAGAAGGTGCAGAGAAGGGCAACTAGAATGATTAAAGGGCTGGAGCACTTTCCCTATGAAGAAAGGTTGAAACGCTTGGGACTCATTAGCTTGGAGAAACGTCGACTGCATGGAATGGAGAAAGTAGAGAAAGAAGTACTTTTCTCCCTTTCTCACAATACAAGAACTCGTGGGCAATCGATGAAATTGCTGAGCAGACAGGTTAAAACGGATAAAAGGAAGTACTTCTTCACCCAAAGGGTGATTAACATGTGGAATTCACTGCCACAGGAGGTGGTGGCGGCCACAAGTATAGCCACCTTCAAGAGGGGTTTAGATAAAAATATGGAGCACAGGTCCATCAGTGGCTATTAGCCACAGTGTATGTGTGTATATAACATTTTTTGCCACTGTGTGACACAGAGTGTTGGACTTGATGGGCCGTTGGCCTGATCCAACATGGCTTCTCTTATGTTCTCTCTCTCTTGCTTCCTTTGCATCACAGGTTGCTTTGCCAGGCTTGCTCAATTGCACAGGAGCTACAGAGCAAAGCCTCTATTTTCTCCATTTATTGACCAACACATGAAGCAACCTGTACACAAAAGCTCACGTATACAAAAGCCCAGCCATTTCATGTTTTCCTCTGGGTCTTAGGTTCAAAACATTGACCGTGAGATTTCTGTAATGAATGTCAATAAATCAGAAGTAGGGCTGCAACTTACAGAAACACACCTGAATAGCACACTCAAGATTGCTACAACACAGATATTGTCTCCAAATTTTGATGCAATAATTCAGAGCAAGAGGTGCATTTTGATGCAATAATTCAGAGCAATTCAGGAACTGTTAAGTAAACAAAACAGTGCAGGAGTGCTAATCTTTTACGCATATTTTAAGTTTTAAAAAGCTTACCTTACTGAACTCATAGCATTGACAAGATTTTCAGTTTGATTTGACACATCCGCAGGAAGAAGAACCTCAACAGGTTGAATGCGTAACATCCGACTTTCCAACTCTAAACGAGCTATAGAGTCCTGAAAACTGTCAAAAATAACCTCCCCTGTACTGGGCTGGACGGCCTGAAAAACAAGCATATATCAATATAATAAATATACAATTATTAACATATATATTTACAAATGGGACAGGGAGAAGGCTACTGCAGCAGATGTCTACATTATTCAAAGGCAGTTGTTTCTGCCTCTCTAGGACAGTTTCTGTTATCAAACTGTAAAACGGAATAACTTTGAGACAGACAGCTATAGTCAGCTAGTAAAAAACATATAACATTGTTTAGCCAATATTATATAATTTCATTTTCCCAAGTAACAAAAAATTAGACACCCCTGTGTTAAACGTTCTACTTTGCACTAAATTGCTGGCCAATTTCATTCAATACACTATATTATTCTAACTAGTTGTATTGATCTTATGCAATATGTGTGATTCATGTTAGGTTTATTCTTTGGATTTATATATACTTTCACATGAAGAATAAAATTGCTCGATAATTAGCGGTTTATTTATTATTTACACAGTTGATCTTCATGGTCTGGTTTTTGTCCAGATCTCAGAAGCTAAGCAGGGTCAACCCTAGCTAGTATTTGGATGGAAGACCCCCAAGGAATACTAGGGCTGTGACACAGAGGCAGGCAATGGCAAACCACCTCTAAATATATTTTGCCTTGAAAACCCCATGGGGTTGCCATAAGTCAGCTGTGACTTGATGGATATATGTACACACATGCACATACAAAAAATTTAAATTCTATGGGTTGTAGCCAACTGAATGACAGCGGAAGCCATTTGCTGGTGCCAATTTTCCCCGTGTTTGGCTTCTCCCAGCAGCCCCTTTTGACCCCCAGAAAACTGATGACCAGAGTTGCTAGAGCTGCATGTTCTACATGCACAAAAAGGAAGATGGGTTAAAGGACTGATTTGTTTCCTTCACTGTAGCCCCATCCCTCCACCTCTTTGTCCATGTAGTTCCAATTCTAGCCACCATCTTTTCAGCAATTAGCAGGCTTGTGGGGAAGGATGAAGTTGAAAAAATCTGGATGCAATCCAGCTGGCAATCAGCTGTCTCCTAAACCTTTATGGAAAGCATATTCTGTGAATATCAAGGTCCTGCAGAATCATAAAGGCTGCGCACAGGCCACTAAAGTCAACCGGAGATAAGCAGCCTAATCGCATGCAGAACTGCAACCTGTGCCCATAATCCAGTCATGAATTAATAATTGTTTTGGTATTAATGAAAATATAGTGTATTTATCAAGGAACTAGCAGTTTGATTAACCTACTTTGTCCTAAGCTTGTCAGGGCTTGGGAGCTAAGTGGGTCAGCAACAGTCAGTACTGTAAGTAAATGTTATTTTATGCTTGAATATGGTCATTAACAGTAAATAAAATGAACTAACTACCTGGATGGGAGACCTCCAAGGCAGATTGGGGTTGCTATACAGAGGAAGCCAATGGCAAACCACTTCTGTTCATCTCCTGTCTAGAATGCCCTGTGAAAGGGGTTGCCATGAATCATTTGTGACTCAATGGCATGTTTATGCTCTTCTTATCGAGGAACTAACTAAAAATTCACCTTGCTAGATCAGACTGAAGTTCACTTAGTCTAGCAAAAGCCAATCACATGTCTCTGGATGTTCACAAGAGGGTATGCGCATATTCCATTTAATTACCTATGGATAAACATTTCCTGCATGAATCTATAAATCATAGAATAGAATCCAAATCATAGAACTGGAAGGGACCTCCAGGATCATCTAGTCCAACCCCCTGCACACTGCATGAAACTCACAGACACCTCCCCCCAAATTCACAGGGTCTTCATTGCTGTCAGATGGTCACCTAGCCTGCTTAAAAACCTCCAAGGAAGAGCCGATCATCTCCCGAGAAAGCCTGTTCCACTGAAGACTCGCTTTAACTGTCAGGAAGTTCTTTCTAATGTTGAGCCGGAAACTCTTCTGATTTAATTTCAACCCATTGGTTCTGGCCCAACCTTCTGGGGTCACAGAAAACAATTCTAGATTTCAGACAGATAAAACAATGGGGTTCTCTAAAAAACCGAATGATCTCGATATGATAATATATGACAAGCAGAAACTCATTTCCAGAATATATAATTGGTTGTTATTGAATGAAATGCAGGATGAATCAGTGAAAGAGCGTTGGATTAGGTGGCTGAACGATTTCGGGTACAATATTGAGTTGAAGGAATGGGATAATATTTGGAAACAGAATTTACAATTAACTTTAACATCTGAATTTAAGGAAAACCTGTACAAGATGGTCTATAGATGGTACTTAACTGGCCAAGATCTATCCAAGCTACTCTAACAAATGCTGGAAATGCGGGAAGGTAAAAGGAACCTTATACCATATCTGGTGGCAGTGTACCCACGCCAAAAAATATTGGGCCCAAATCAATATTTGGTGCCAGAAAAATTTTAAAATAAGACTTCCACATACACCTGAATTTTACCTGTTAAGTGTAGTAAAGGAAAATTTCCCCAAATTAGAGAAAAAACTTTTGGTACATATTATTACTGTGGCTAGAATTTTATACGCCAGGTATTGGAAGGTTGCGAAAATTCCAGAAAGGGATGAATTTGTGCAAAAGCTATTAGAGGCAGCAGAGCTAGACATGCTAACAAAGAAATTAAGAGGACAGTCTTACCCGGCTTGTAAAAAGATTTGGAACCCGCTGTATCTATGGATAAAAAGTATGGGAATTGAGGAATCTGAATCTATGTTTTGGTGGTTCCCCATAAGCTCTTGGTGATGGGGGGAATTGGTGGTGGGGGGTGCTGAACTGTGATATATTGTTGTGATAATTTGTTACTGCAAGTATTTTTTGTACTACAAACAAGCTTCAATAAATTGTTTTATTCAACAACAACAACAAAAAAGAAAACAATTCCACATCATCCTCTATATGACACAGCCCTTAAGTACTTGAAGATGGTGATCATATCACCTCTCTGTCGCCTCCTTCCCAAGCTAAACATCCCCAGCTCTTTCAACCTTTCCTCATAGGACTCTGTCTCCAGACCTCTCACCATCTTTGTCGCCCTCCTCTGGACCCGTTCCAGCTTGTTTATATCCTTCTTAAAATGTGGTGCCCAAAACTGAACACAATACTCTAGGTGACATCTTACCAGAGTAGAGTAAAGCGATACCATTACATCACGTGATCTGGACACTATACTTGTTGATACAGCCCAAAACTGCATTTGCCTTTTTAGCCACTGCATCGCATTCTTGACTCATGTTCAGCGTATGATCCACTAAGACCCCTAGATCCTTTCTGCACATACTACTGCTAAGAAAAGTCTCCACCATCCTATAACCATGCATTGGATTTTTCCTACCTAGCAGATAGGAAATGAATTTCCTACCTAAATGATTTTTCCTGCCTAAATTACATTTATCCCTGTTAAAATTCATTTTATTGATTTTAGCCCAGTAGTAATCTGAAATCTTTCAGTAGTAATCTGTTATTGGGTATCACCCCACATAGTAGCAATGAATTTAATAAATTAATCATGCACTGTGTAAATGCTGACAGTCTTTAAATTTACTGTCTATTTGTAACTGTAGTTTACTTGGGAAGAACCAGTGTTTCCAAACTATGTTTAAGCAGGCTTCAAAGACTCCACCCTCTTCTCATGAGAGTACTCATTTCAATTAAAACCACATTGCTGGCATATTTGTTGGCATATTCTTGCTAAGATTCTGATGGACTCCATTTCTGTGGCCTGGAATAACTCTAGTGATATCCCATCTATTCATGGTAATTTGTTTCTCCCAACTGCTCTCAGTGCAGCTCTTACTTCACTTTCTAAAACTGCGGGTTCTTCTTCAAAAGAAGAACCTCTTAGAAAGAATCTCTTTCGTCTCTTTTGTATAGTTCTTCGGTATATTGTTCCGATTTTTTATTTATTTTGTTTTCAGTAAATGTATTTTCGAGCTGATCTTTCCACATGCCTAACACCATGCTTTAAATTTCCCTTTCCTTATTACAAATACACAAAAAATTATATTCTAAATGATACTGTTAGGATTTTTAAAGATTTTATGGAATTCACTAACAATTCTAGAAATGAATTACACTACACTACAAATAAGTATTAAGAGCTGTTCCATCAGGTTTTTGGAGAGGCAGCAATCTACTCATTAGATCGGTTGGCCTCCCCTGCTGCACTATCCTACTGCGCTGTTTTGCTGCATCGTTATTGTTATCCCATCTGGTCCTGCTGAACTATTCTGTTGGACGGTATATTGAAATTGGTTTTACTGTAATGCTGTTTTATTGTTATGTTGATTTTATTGTGATTTTACTATTCATGTTGTACTACGCTCTGAGCCCCTATGGGGAACGGGCAGAATATAAATAAAAAATAATAATAATAAAAAAGACCACAGAAATGCCTTGACTACTTACCACTATACCTATAGTACTGTCCTGCCTCTTCTCCCTGAAATTTTCTTTGCTTTCACAAATACAAAGAAGATAATTATCATAGGCATCAGTTGACACTTCCTCAGCATTGGAAAGATGATCAAGCTTCAGTAAAGGATTCACAAGTGATGGATATTAAGGAAAACTACTTGCTGTACAGTTATCACCAATTGAAGTAATGCCTTGATTTCTCATTTACATAATAGTCAATATGCTGTCCTAGCTGATTCTGTAGGAAATCTTCCAAGAATATTATATAACAGTGCACACCATTAGAAACACTGATGTCACACTAGCTAATGATACAAAGAACCCAGGAACCCACAAAAAACTGACTGCATTCTGGATGAAAATGTTATTTTCTCAGTTCAATTTGTTAGAACAGACTATCAATTATGTTCATATTGAATTCTAATATTATGAAAGGCCAAAAAAAAAAAAGCAAGCACACATCCACACCATTTTATACACATCTATTACAGTTTCAGTTAAGTAATCTTTCTTTTACACTAAGGAGCCCTAAATTTTGTTTTGGTTTTATGGTATTATTTTTACATGTAAGGTGACTTATGACTTCCTTAAATAAATAAATGCTTAGCTGTCTCTCACTGAGAGAATGTTTCTGCTGCCTTTCTCTGTCTTAAAGAAAACTTTTTTATATGCAGATAACCAGAACTATACATAGCACTCTAAACATTATAGCTATATTATATATGCATATAACATAAGTTCACATTTGAAAATAGGTCAGAGAAGAATTATTATTCTAGCTCAAGGACCTACGGAGGCATGAAGACAATGCAACATATTAATATCAAATAAAATTATCTGAAGAAACATTACAATTAGTGGTTCCTCTAACAATTTAAGAGAGCCATGGGGAAATAAATTTCATAATTAATGAAAACTGGATATGATCTAAGATGTTACTTTGTAACAATGTATCTCTTAATCAAAACAACGTATATGAAAATGCATGATATGCATGATAAGGATATCTTCTCCAAGAACCGTAGACTTTGTATACAAAGCAGTTAGTTTGCGGGTAAAGAGAGAGCTCTTCTTTTCTCCAACAGCCTTCAAGGCAGCTGTTTCAATTTGTTTTACAACTCCCACCTGTAAGAGAAACAAATAATGTAAAGCACTAGAACAAACAATAATATTTTAATTAAACAACAAATTGAATGTTAAAATGCATTAATGACATGTTGGGGGTTAATCTTTAATCGTTCTTTGTCACAATCTATTGTTCCCACTTGTTTGAAGGCTTCTCTTATTGTCCCAATACCAAAGAGGACGCCAGCAAAGGTTTTAAATGACTATAGGCCAGTGGCCTTGACTTCTGTGATAATGAAGTGTTTTGAGCAATTAGTTCGAAAATATATTATTTCCTGCCTGCCTGCTACTTTTGATGAGCATCGGTTTGCTTACAGGAAAAACAGATCTACTGAGGATGCTGTTAATACTGTCCTTTATACTGCTTTATCTCATTTGGATAAAAAGGGGACGTATGTTAGAATGTTGTTTGTGGATTTTAGCTCCGCTTTTAATACAATATCACCCCATAGATTGTTGTTTAAGCTTAAGGATTTGAAGCTGTTGGACTCGATATGTGAGTGGCTTTTGAACTTTTTATCAGGTCGCTCACAAAGGGTTAAAATGGACGGATATACTTCTTCCGTGAAGATCTTAAACACTGGCACTCCTCAGGGATGTGTCTTGAGTCCACCTCTTTTCACTATTTATACGTCTGATTGTGTTTCTAGTAGTCCGAGTAAAAAAATCATTAAGTATGCAGATGATACAACGTTAGTGGGGCTCATCTCTGAGAATGATGAGTCTGCGTATAGGAGGGAAGTTCATCAGCTGTCCCTTTGGAGTAAAGGAAATAATCTTATTTTTAATGTAAATAAGAACCACTAATTTTGGAAGGGGTATTGAAAGACCTGAGTCAGATTGAGGTGACAAAAGAGGAGGTCCTACAACTGATAGACAAATTAAAAACTAATAAGTCACCGGGTCCGGATGGCATACATCCGAGAGTTCTGAAAGAACTCAAAGTTGAACTTGTGGATCTTCTAACAAAAATCTGTAATCTTTCATTGAAATCGGCCTCCGTTCCTGAGGACTGGAAGGTAGCAAATGTCACCCCCATCTTTAAAAAAGGTTCCAGAGGAGACCCGGGAAATTACAGGCCAGTCAGTCTGACTTCAATACCGGGAAAGTTGGTAGAAACCATTATCAAGGACAGAATGAGTAGGCACATTGATGAACACAGGTTATTGAGGAAGACTCAGCATGGGTTCTGCAAGGGAAGATCTTGCCTCACTAACCTGTTACATTTCTTTGAGGGGGTGAACAAACATGTGGACAAAGGAGACCCAATAGATGTTGTTTACCTTGACTTCCAGAAAGCTTTTGATAAAGTTCCTCATCAAAGGCTCCTTAGAAAGCTTGAGAGTCATGGAGTAAAAGGACAGGTCCTCTTGTGGATCAAAAACTGGCTGAGTAATAGGAAGCAGAGAGTGAGTATAAATGGGCAGTCTTCGCAGTGGAGGACGGTGAGCAGTGGGGTGCCGCAGGGCTCGGTACTGGGTCCCATGCTCTTTAACTTGTTCATAAATGATTTAGAGTTGGGAGTGATCAGTGAAGTGGCCAAGTTTGCGGATGACACTAAATTGTTCAGGGTGGTGAGAACCAGAGAGGATTGTGAGGAACTCCAAAGGGATCTGTTGAGGCTGGGTGAGTGGGCGTCACGTGGCAGATGCGGTTCAATGTGGCCAAGTGCAAAGTAATGCACATTGGGGCCAAGAATCCCAGCTACAAATACAAGTTGATGGGGTGTGAACTGGCAGAGACTGACCAAGAGAGAGATCTTGGGGTCGTGGTAGATAACTCACTGAAAATGTCAAGACAGTGTGCGTTTGCAATAAAAAAGGCCAACGCCATGCTGGGAATTATTAGGAAGGGAATTGAAAACAAATCAGCCAGTATCATAATGCCCCTGTATGAATCGATGGTGCGGTCTCATTTGGAGTACTGTGTGCAGTTCTGGTCGCCGCACCTCAAAAAGGATATTATAGCATTGGAGAAAGTCCAGAGAAGGGCAACTAGAATGATTAAAGGGCTGGAGCACTTTCCCTATGAAGAAAGGTTGAAACGCTTGGGACTCTTTAGCTTGGAGAAACGTCAACTGCGGGGTGACATGATAGAGGTTTACAAGATAATGCATGGGATGGAGAAAGTAGAGAAAGAAGTACTTTTCTCCCTTTCTCACAATACAAGAACTCGTGGGCATTCGATGAAATTGCTGAGCAGACAGGTTAAAACGGATAAAAGGAAGTACTTCTTCACCCAAAGGGTGATTAACATGTGGAATTCACTGCCACAGGAGGTGGTGGCGGCCACAAGTATAGCCACCTTCAAGAAGGGTTTAGATAAAAATATGGAGCACAGGTCCATCAGTGGCTATTAGCCACAGTGTATGCGTGTATATAACATTTTTTGCCACTGTGTGACACAGAGTGTTGGACTTGATGGGCCATTGGCCTGATCCAACATGGCTTCTCTTATGTTCTTAAGATGAAGGAAATCATAGTGGATTACAGGAAGAGTAGCCTGGATTTTCAGCCGTTGTTTATTGATGGTGTTATGGTAGAACAGGTGACAGAATGGAAGTTTTTGGGAATTACTACGAAACAGGATCTAACATGGGGGGCAAATACTTTAGCTCTAGAGAAAAAGGCCCAGCAACGACTATACTATTTAAGACTCTTAAGATCACAAAAACTGTCAGGAAGTCTGCTGGTTGCCTTTTATCGTAGTTCCATTGAGAGCATTATATCTTATTGCCTCTACGTGTGGTTTGGGAGCTGCACGGAAGCAGAGAGAAGGGTGCTCCAAAGAGTGATGGTAAGAGCACAGAAGATTTGTGGATGCTCTCTCCCCTCATTGGTGGATCTGTATAATATGGGATGTAAAAGGAAGATACAAATGATCTTAAAGGACCCTTCACATCCGGGCCACTTGCTATTTGAGATCTTACCATAGGGCAGATGATATAGAGTGTTGAAGGCTAAGACAAATAGATTTAAGGGCAGCTTCTATCCAAGTGCTGTGGTTAGGCTAAATGCAGGGCTATGAATGGTTATTTGTTTTAGATGTAGGCTAAATGTAGGGTTATGAATGGTTATTTGTTTTAGATGTATTTAAATGGTTTATGTATATGTCTTTTCTTTAGTGTTGATGTGTTGGTATGTTTCTGGAAGAGCACCTCATTTCGTTGCTCTCATTTTCCTTTTTTGAGAACAATGACAATAAATTTATCTATCTATCTATCTATCTATCTATCTATCTATCTATCTATCTATCTATCTATCTATCTATCTATCTATCTGCATGGTTATTAAATCAATTCAACTGCAGTTTCCTTGCTCCAAGTTCCAGAGGCAATATACAATTAACATATAACCATGAGCCAAAAGGGCATAATGGTTAGAATATCAGTCTGAAGCCCACTTTGCGACAGAAACCTGCTGGGTGACCAGAGGCCAGTCATACACTCCTGGCCCAACCTACTTCACAAAGTTGCTGTGATGATAAAACAGAGGAGGGGAGAATGATAAATGCTGCTTTGAGTTCCCATCGGAGAGAAAGGTGTTGTGTAAGTGAAGCAAATTTTTAAACTGAACAAATTAGTTTTTCTGCATATAGTAGTATACCATTCCACTAAGGTACAAAACTGAAACAGAGTAAAAAGCATAAAGGGACTAGTACAAACAAAGATGGGGCAAACGGAAAAAAAATACAAAAAACTGAAGAAATTATCATCTCTCATGTTAATATATTATGCTGCAGCTGCAGTCAACTGATTTGTCAAGGGCTACACCAAATATTCACTACATTAACTATCCAGTCCTAAGCTAGCATACTCAATACCATCAAAATAATTTCTGAAAAAGTTTCACATCACTTAACCCAGGGGTGTCGAACTCATTTGTTATGAGGATCAGATCTGACATAAATGAGACCTTGTTGGGCCAGGCCATGTGTGTCATAAAATATAATGCCAGGTAGCAGAGATATAAACTTTATAAAGGATGCAGACAAACACAATTAAGATTTTTTTTTAAAAGCTTAAAACAGTAGCACTCATTGGTCTTAAAGGTGCTTTCTTTGTATCTCTCCCATGAAATCCAGGGAACTGGGCAAAGGAAGCTCTGACTCTTTCCTTCCTTCTCCAGGTGACCAGGAGGAGGAGGAGGAGACTCAGCCAATAGAAGGAAGAGAGGCTTGGCTCAATAGCTCAGCTGTGGGATTGAAAGTGTCTGGCAAAGCAAGCTATCCCTCCCCCCTTCTTCCCCAAGGGAAGAGCCTCATCCAATGGAGAAAACAGAGGCTTTGCTCTGTAGCTCCTGTGCAATTGAGCAAGCCTGGCAAAGCAAGTTGTGATGCAGAAGGAAGCAAGAGAGAAGAAGAAAGAAGCAGATGACAGCCAGTTGCTTGGGGGCCTGATATAAGCTCTTTGGGGGCCTGATTTAGCCCCTGAGCGTCATGGTTGACACCCCTGATTAAACCTTGCATCACTCTGATATCATTTGTGCACCCTTTTCTCCTGTAACTGCAGTATTATGCATCTCATTACTTTCAGAATCCTTGGCTTTACTGCCATTTAATCCAACTGGCTGAAAAATTCACAAAATTGTTGATGACATCATGGTGTTCTGTATGCACTGATAATATCACCAATGCTCATAAACAAATCAGATGGCACACCACAGTGAGATTTAATAGCACTTGTGATAAAGAAGAGAAATGGTGCTGAAAACTATCTGAGGCAGAGGAAAAATGGTTACAAAACAGCAATCCAACAAAGGTATTTCTCAAGGCATGCCAAATAGAATTGCTGAGAATGTGAAGTGATTTCTGACACTCTCTAAAACAAACATGCAGTTAGACATATAGCTTCAGTTCAGGCTTAATTTTAAACCTGGTCTAAGGACCAGGCCACAAACATAAGATACAAAAGGAATAAATTATTTTGGTTTAAAAATTTACACTTCTTCAAGTATAAATTCTATAGTTATATAATTTATTTAAATAAATTAAAACATTGAATAAGGAAACTGATTAGAGCAAAACCTTATATCCCTTTGCTACAAGTCGCCGAACATGAACGAACAGTCTGTGAGCTGGTATGCTGGCAGTCATAAAGTTGTGATCCTGATGACAATAGATGTTCAGTTCCTTAGCAGCAACCTACAAGGCATGACAACAATCAGCTATTCATTCTAACAGACCTCTTTATGTGAGCACATGGTGCTCATTAACTAAGCAACACCTCATGAAAAGAATAAGTGTAATCCTGAAGAATTAGCTCACAAAATAAAGCTGAAGAAAAATGCTACCATTACTATGATTATTTTCTGCCAGGACATTCAGGAACTCAAATCACATGACACTTAAAAAAAAAACCTTTCCCTGCCAATATTAATTACATGCTACAGGTAAATTTTACAATACTATTCTGTATAAAATTTTATGTAAAGTTATCCTTATTCTTCCTTGCAAAGACTTATGTAGTAGTCTGAGTTGAAGATATGCTCTTCAATTAATATCAGCCAGACCCCTAAAATCAGCAGTTGATGAGGCTATGACACCACCCTCAGAGCCTTTCCTCTTTTAGTCAGGTCAGGAGAGACACACATAGTGCTACTACCATATTTTAAAGGATTCATGTGTGTAATTTTAGCAACAATAACATGCAAATAAAAAGCAATGCTGGTGGTTAAAAAAAGTTTTACCTCTGCATCTTCACCAAAGAATCTGTACTTATAACCACACTCAACACATAAAATAACATCCTTATATTGATTTTTCACTTCTAGGAACTGGAGCTCAAGTGGTGTATATATACTTTTGGTTCTTTTATTGAGAATCATATCAGCAGTATTTTGAATGTCCTCACAACTTATATTTGATGAAGAAAGTTGGCTAAATTGAAGGCATGTTTCATCCTATAACAAGAAAAATCAAATAATGAAAAATATTATTAATACAGAAAAATATTATTTATCTTGATTTGCACATTATGTTTTCCAGTTTGACCTAAGAAATTAATCTAGATCCCAATTCTATTCCAATATTTTAACTCTGAAGTGTAATACCATAAATCAGAGAAAGAAAGCTAAATCTGGAGTACCCAGCCCAATTACCATCATATACAAAATAAATACTGAAAAGTAACTTAACTAAGGTAATGCCATAGTAATGCTGGGGGCATACTTCCTAAGAGCACAGACTGGCAAGGTAGCACTGAGAAGCATAAAGAGGCAATGGAGAATGAAGACCATTATTCAGCAGATATACAATATAAAAAACTTGTTTCTATAAAATCTTAAACAAATAAAACCAATGTCAAGACCATTACTAAAGCTAACTAAACAGGGAATCATTATATACTAGTACACACCCAACTTTCTCATGATTGCAAATGGTTCTGGCTTGCACCTGTAGACTTTGGGACACAACCTATTGTCTTTTCTTTTCAAGTGAACAATTAACTGCAGATTCAATTAATTTTAAAGATACTATAATTACAATGAATTCATCTAAGTACCTTAAGGCATCCATCCTATCCAAATCAATTTACTCAGAGGCAATTTTAAAAGCAGTTTTAATCGACAGAGGGAACTGCTGAAACAAGAAGGTTGAACGCGCCAAATTCTCTCTCTAAGCTGTGGTTAAACACTGAAAAGACCATTTCCAGATTTAAGAATTCTATACTGCCTAGGGTTACCAGATGTCCTCTTTTTAGAGGACATGTCCTCTTTCTTTGGTATCTATCCTCTTTGGAGGTCTTTTGAAAAAACAGATGAAAATGTCCTCTTTTGGGGTTCGGAGACTGAGTTTGTCCTGCACTATAATCCCCCAACGGAGGCAAGCTCGTTTAAATAGTAGGAGTATTTCACATTAGCCTTTGTCCTGGTCTCCTTCTTGGCTTTCAAGTTTGCACAGGACAGGGAGCAAGAAGGAAACATGCAGTCCTGCTCCAGAGGTGCCAATGCAGAATTCAGGAAAAAGAGCCACCGCGAGGAGCCCTGCACAGAAGGAAGGCATGTGTTAAGTGCAGAATTGGTTGAGATCTGTCATACCGATCTCAGTTGTTTGAAGAAATCAGGAAATATGTCCTTTTTTGCTTTTCAAAATATGGTAACCCTAATACTGCCTGCCTTAGTATATGTTTCAATTTGAAAGACTGTGAGACACAACCCATTGTCTTTTCTATTCAAGCGAACAATTAACAGCAGATTCAAACCGCATTTTGATAAAGCCGCAGATTCAAACTGCATTTTGATAAAAGTCTTGAAAACTGCTTACCTTATTGATCTTCTGAGAATACAAAGTGTCAGTGTTTCCTAACACTGACTCTTGACCTTTATTCATGTTCACAAGCTGAATTCCATGAGAAATCTCAGAATGACTCGGCTGTTCCAAGTAGCTAGAGAATTCTCGAAGCTTATTAAATGTTTCTGAACATATCCGAGGGCTGGTACAAGTTTTTTGCTTCCCTTTATTAGCAAAAAACAAACAAGCAAGCAAAACTGCTTATAATTATACTTTCCACACTTCATACCAAATGCTGAAAACAACTTTTCCGACTTCACAAATCAACATAAAATCAGGATTTTGTATGCGGAGCTAACAATGGAGAAGCATCATCTGAACAAGCCCTAAAAACTTTTATATGCATCTAAAAACCACTAAAATACATGTTCAATTGCATAAATTGGCTTGCTTCACTTACAAAAATTAAGCCCTCAATGCAATTAATGCCTATATGGTTGGATAAGTCCTACTGGAGAACAAGGAGCAGTGATGCTACCTGCTATTGATGGGTTCATTTGCTCCCTGAAAGAAGACATCTACAGCTTGGAGCACTACCATTGTTACTCCTGGATTCCCAGGCTGAAGCAATCGATAAGAGATCCAGTGTCCTGCCTTGATTTTTGGAGTAGTTTCTTGGTGAATGAAAACTGTAGAAAGGAGAAGCCTCAGTAAATTTGTAACAGACATAATATCTGTCCTTCGATATTGTTCTCTGAATTTAAAAAGGTGCTTCTAAAATAGGCCAACCTAATTTTTTAGTCCTCATATTTTAGGTACTGTTTTAGTTATAACCATCTTATTCAAAACTTACCAGCTCCCTCTTTCTTTCGTCTACTCTGCAAAATCTTTGAACGCTGGTCTTTGTTTTTTACAGCTGCTTTCCTTTTCCCAGGAGGTTCAGGATCCTGCAGAACAGTAAACCAAAGATTCAGTTTGTCTGTATTGTGCAATTATATACACAAAGAAAAGAGGACAAACACTCAGTAATAACAAACACTTATTACAACACTCAGAACTTTCATTTAAAACAGATTTTTACCTTTAAAATTTTAATACAGGAAAATACCACTCACTTGTTACGCTAAACTAGTTATCTGTAATGGGTGAACAGACACAGATTTGTTAAGCAGGATACACATAGTCAGATAAAAATCCTGTCATGACTGCTACAGAACACTAACATGACTAGATGATGTGGAATAATAGGGTGATCTTGTCAGATCTCAGAAGTAAACATGGTCAGTCCTTTGATGGGGGACCACCAATGAAGTCTCTGCAGAGGAAAGCAATGGAAACCCAACTCTGCTTCTCATTTGCCTTGAAAGTCTCTTGCTGAGGTTGCCATAAGTCAGCTGCAACTTGATGGCATGTACAGACATGGACTAACGCAGCTACCACGCTGGAATTATTTGGACAAACAAACTGCATTTACTTATAAGAAGTGCTGAGCTTAGCTCTTAGGAGAAAGACCAAAACAGAGACTAACAGAATCCTCTCACACATCACTAATTTGAAAGGAGTGACACATTTTGGAAGCATTTCTCCTTCTGCAAATATGTCAAGAGTTCCCAAGTATATCACTTGTTCCAGTCATGTATGTGTGGTTTTCAATTGACACTATCTGATTTTAAAAGTTTCTTAAACACAACCTGCTTTGTAAAAGAACAAAGTTTTCCAGCGGCATCTTTAAGACCAATGATGTATAAACTTGAATGTGTTCACACAAACTTCTTCAGATACATTGAAATGGAAGTTACCAATCCATACATACAGGTAGAGGGTGAGCAGCAAATTAGCATACAACATAATGAAGATGTTTAACATTCAAGGACCAAACAGAAATAACAAGTTTAGTTTATATAGTTATCATTTGTTTGGGTTTAATCCCGGGATGAGGAGACATAGTGAAGGAAATGTATATATCAGAATTTGAGATTGATGGGCAGATGTACCTTTCTTACTTGTGGAATGCTGAGAGTAATTAACCAAGGCCCTGCCATTATGCTCCATTCCTCTCCATTGTCTGGGCATAAAGAAGCCCTGAACAAATTCCACCAGGCATTCAACAACTTTCACTTCACCAAGAAATACAATTTCTGGACACTACTGTACAAATACATGACAGACACATAGACAGCACCCTATACCAGAAATCTACTGCTCAACAAACATATCTACATGCCTCCAGCTACAATCCTAAATATACCAAACAATCTATTGTCTACATGGCCAGCGCATAACAGTTGGCCAGTTAGGTGGTCACCTAGGGCACCACCTGGTCTACGGGGGCACTGCTGGGCACCCTCTCCTGGACATGCCTCCAAGCCCCGGTGGCATGTGCATTCCTTGGAGCCTGCGTGTATATTCCTTGAAGCCAGGCACATGCCGCCCGGCTGCTTTCGCATTCCCTAGGTCTGTATTTGGAAGCACAGATCCAGAGAGTGCTAAAGTGGCCAGGCAGCGCATGCTCAGTGCACTCCTCAGAGCCTGCCTTGGAAGGAAAGCTCTGAGGAGAGCGCTGCACGTGTGCCGCCCGGCTGCTTTCAGGGAATGTGAAAGCAGCTGGGTGGCACATGTGCAGTGCACTCCTCAAGGTCCGCCTTGGAAGGCGGGCTCCAAGGCATGCACTGTGCATGTGCTGCCTGCTTTCTCATTCCCCAGGTCTGTGCTTCCAAAGCACAGACCCGAGGAACGTGAAAGCTGCCACCACCACCCCGATCCTGCTCAGCCTTCCTGGGACCTGAGGTTGGTGGGGCACCAGCTACTCTGCTTGCCTGGCATTGGTCCTGATTGTGTACAACATGGGTGTCAAACTCATTTGTTAGGAGGGCCAGATCTTGACCTTGTTGGGCTGGGTCATGTGTGTCATAAAATGTAATACCAGGTAGGTGAAATATAAACTTTATAAAGGATACAAACACACACACACTCAGCCTAACCCACCTCACTGGCTTGTTGAGCCTCAGCCAACAGAAGGAAGAGAGGCTTGGCTCAGTAACTGCTGTGCGATTGAGAGAGCCTGGCAAAACTAGCTCTCCTTCCCCCACTTCCTCCCCAAGGAAGGAACTTTGCTCTGTAGCTCCTATGTGATTGAGCAAGCCTGGCAAAACAAGTTGTGATGAGGAAGGAAACAAGAGAGGGAGAAGGAAGCAGACAACAGTGAGTTGCTTGCGGACCTGATAGGAGTCTTCCAGAGGCCTGATTCGGCCCTCGGCTTGCATGTTTGACACCCCTGGTCTACAGCCAGGCTCTACACAGCTATTATAAGCCTACAGATTCTCACCCTTGGGATCTACAACAAACATTTTTAGGACTAAAATATCCACCTGATGAAATCAAGAAGCAGATCAACAAAGCCACAACAATATCCAGAGAAAGCCTGTTACAAGATAGGCCCAAAAGAAACAATAACAGAACACCCAGTCACCTACAGTTCTCAACTCAAAATAGTTTAATGCACCATCAGTTACCTAAAATCTCTATTGAACAACAGTTCTCTTTCACAAGAACTGGGGGGCAGACCTTTTCTTGCACACAGACAGTTCCCCAATCTTAACTCCTCACCCACAATAGTACAACAGCTGACTTGAACACGGACATTGATACCAGAGCTTGCAATAAACCCAGTTGCCAATTTTGCTGCCCATACACCCAAACATGATCACTAACAACTTCAAATATGTCATCTCAATCTCATCCACTCGCTCATCTTCTTAATATTGTATATGCCATTAAATGCCAACAATGCCCTTCAGTTCTCTACATAGGGCAAACAGGTCAAACCCTACACCGAAGGATAAATGGACACAAATCTGACATCAAGAATCATAAGCCTGAGAAACCTGTAGAACACTTCAGTCTTCCAGGACATTCAATAGGTGACCTCAAAGTAGCTGTTTTATTGCAAAGGAACTTCAGGAATTAACTAGAAAGGGAATTTTCTGAGCTACAGAAAGTTATTACAACACTCAGAACATTAGAACCCCCCAGGACTTAACAGGGATATTGATTCTCTATCCCACCACATATACTATCCTCATTCAGCTGTTACATCTGTATTCTCACCGATCCCCTAGAATGGCTGTACATTCTCTTTATTTTATTTATTTGGAATAGCAGATTGTAATATAAATAATAGTTGTATGTAATGTAATTTGGAATGGTAGACTGGAATGTATTTCTCTGGTCTGGGAACAGAGGAGATACACCCTCCTCAAAGAAGATGCTGTAAGGTTACCTCCACACTTGAGAGACGATGAAGCATAATGACAGCGTCTCAGTTAATTACTCACAAGTAAGAAGAATACATCTGCCCATACATCTCCGGTTTTGATATATATATTTCCTTCACTATGTTTCCTCTCAAACAAATGGTAAACTAAGCTTGTTAATTCCTATTTACTCCTTGAATCTGTTAAACATCTTCATTATGTTGTATGCTAAGTTGCCGCTCACCCTCTACCTGTGTGTATGGACTGGTAACTTCCATTTCAATGTATCTGAAGAACATATGAACATATGAAGCTGCCTTATACTGAATCAGACCTTTGGTCCATCAAAGCCAGTATTGTCTACTCAGACTGGCAGCAGCTCTCCAGGGTCTCAAGCTGAGGTTTTTCATGCCTATTTGCCTGGACCTTTTTTAGTTGGAGATGCCAGGAACTGAACCTGTGACCTTCTGCTTACCAATCAGATGCTCTACCACTGAGCCACCGTCTCTCCCCTAAGCATGTGTGAACATAAAAGCTTATACTCTCAATAAAATGTAGCTGGTCTTAAAGATGCTCCTGGACTCAAACTTTGTTTTGCTGCTTCAGAACATGGCTGCCTACTTGGATCCATCTGCTCTGTAAAAGTTTCCAAAATAAACACAACAACACATAAAAAAGTGGTTGTCTTTACTTATTATTTTAGAATATTATGCATATATATATATATATATATATATATATATATATATATATGAAATAAGTAAATAAATCTATTCCCTGAAACAGGGCCAGGGCACGACTGGACCAGTTTTATAAATAGCATACAGGAGAACAGGGCAGCAGTCCTGAAATAACAGAATGGATACCACCTTAGAGCACAGGGTATGGATTCCAGTTCCTCCTATTTTAAAAAAAATGTTATGCAAACAGAAAAGTAGTATATCAGACCCCCATTTCTTTGTTTGCTGTGATTTTGTAATTAAAGAAGAATTTTCGTTTTTTAAAACGGGATTATCCAAAAATTGTGATCCTCTACTTGCAGTCTGTGAGAGCGTAGTCCATGCTACCACCTCAGCCTCCTGCACGTGGAAGCCCGTCTCCAAGTCTGACAAACCCACCACCATCGCCCTCAGCCCCAACCCCTAGCCAGGCCCGCACCGTGTGCAAAGGATCAGAAGGCGCCAATGGAGCGGCTGTACCACCCTCACTTCCCTCCGCAGCAGGAATAAGGACGTCAGCAGGAGCCGAGGCAGAGCCGGTTGACCGCGCCGGCAAGAAGAATTTACTCAGTACAGTTTGCCCTCGGCTTCCGCCATTCGGGTTCTGCCGCTTTCGTCCCCAGGGCATGCTGACTGGGAAGACGGAAACTCTAAAGCAGTGGCCAAAGCAACCGGTAGCGAAGCCACTACGCGTTCAGCTCTGCCGCTGGCGGCCGCCACAGCTCCACTCCTCGCGACGGCCAAATCGCACGCCGCGTGACGTAGGGATGGGGTTACGGCTCCATCCATCGCAAAGCATTCGGCTTTGGCCGAGAAAGGGGCGGTCTTCAGGTTTGCTCACGTGTCTCGACTTGGCGGGCTAGTCAAGTACAAAGTGCAAAGCTGTCGGCGTCATTCTGGCTCAGGCTTTCACAATCAGTCATGCCTCGCTCGTTCAGTTCCATCGCTGCTGTGTCCCAGAATATGGGTATTGGGAAGGACGGACAGCTTCCGTGGCCCCAACTCAAGTAAGGACTTATTTCGACTTTTTAAAAAGTAGTCCCGCGTTTTGTTGCTTAGGGGAAAGATTACAACTTCCGTTATGCAAACCACTGCACGCGGACAGATAATTTCGCTAGGGAGCAGGGTAGGCTGGGAACTGTAGTTGCGGCTATGCCTGGATCAAAAAAGGCGGGTAGCATTTTTCTGAGAGGCAGCTTTGTAGGCAAGATGCACCGTTAAACCTTCAGTTGTTGAAAAAAGAAGAAAGAATCTTTGCCACCGCAATGAATAATTGCTAAATCTAGCTTGGGAAATTGCTGGAGGTTTAAAGGCAGTCAGTGCCTGAAGATGTTTTCATGAGTCTTTAAGATGCAGCTAGATTTGAATTTTGTTCTGCTGCTGCATACTAATAGGCCTGCCCGCTTGAAACTGATCCAGGACTGATCTCTATAGTGTGGAGCAGGGGTGGCCAAACTGTGGCTTTGCAGCCACAAATGGCTCTTTCACACATAGTGTATGGCTTTTGAACCCCCCACCACCACGGCTGCCTTTGAGAATCCATTTGTCTCTTTAAATCACTTTGCCGAGCCAGCCTGTGGTTTGGAGAACACATTTAAAGTTGCTTTCTTTCCACCTCTCTCTTTTCCCATCTATTTGCTTTCTTCTCACCTTTCTTTTCATTTTCCTTCCTGTCTTATTTTTATTTATTTATTTTGGTAAATTTATATTCTGCCCTTTCCCAAACAGGCTCAGGACAAATTACATCCAAGTAAAACCAGCCAAATACAATAAAGCTAGTAAAATTTAATTAAAAGCAAAACAACACAACAAAGTACTATATAATAAAGGCAGGCAGGCTCATAGTGCAGGTTGGAATATAATCAATGGCCCAGATATAATAATTCAGATGACAGATCAATGTGGGGGAGAATAGCAGATGGTATAGGCAATAAGGAGGACGCCCACTTGCCTCGACCAAACACCTGGTGTAAGAGCTCTGTCTTACAGGCCTTACAGAAAGGTGACAAATCTGGTAGGGCCCATATCTTGATAGGGAGCTGATTCCACCAGGTTGGGGCCAGGGCCAAAAAGGCCCTGGCCAATGCTAGACAGATGTCCTTTGGGCCAGGGATGGCCAAAAGATGTTGGTTGACAGATTGCAGCAACCTTTGATGCTCATATGAGGAGAGGTGGTCCTTCTGGTATGTCGGTCCCAGGCCACAAAAGGCTTTGAATGTCTGTACTAGAACCCTGAAGTGGATCCGGTACTCAACTGGTAACCAGTGCAATTTGCACAGCATCGGTTGACTGCTTGCCTATAAAGGCAATCCAGTTAGGAGCCGTGCTGCCGCATTTTGTACCAGTTGGAGTTTCCGGATCAGTCTCAAGGACAAGCCTGCATAGAGCAAGTTACAGTAGCCCAACCTGGAAGTCACTGTTGCATGGATCACTGTAGCTAGGTCCTGGGACGTCAGATAGGGCACCAGCTATTTGGCCTGCCAAAGATGGTAGAAGGCAGATCGCACAACTGCAGTGACCTGGGCCTCCATGGAAAGGGAGGCATCCAGTATCAACCCCAAGCTCCTCACTTTTTGAGCTGGCACCATCTAGGCTGGGAAGTTGAATGCCTGTCTTGTGGCTCTCAAACATTCAATGTTCATGTCTTGTGACTGTCAAACATCTGACATCTATTCTGTGTGGCTCTTATGTTAAGCAAATTTGGCCACCCCTGGTCTGGAGCCTGCAGAACTCAAAGCTGCATGTAATCCTTGAGCTGCGACATGCATCTTCCAACTTTTGCTCTAGTTGAGTCTGATGACAGCTATCTCTGCCCCCTTCGAAGTCTTGACCTGAGAGAAAGGGCTTCAGTTTTCCTGAGTCTGGTGCTGATTTCAGTTTTCCTGAGCCTGGTGCTGGCAGTAACTGCCAAGACCACTTGCTTGCAGTTTTCAAAGCCTGGGAGAGGAGCCTATGGCCCATAGCTTAGCTCTCCACTGCTCTCCAAGCTGAGCCTCTGCCTTCTTTGACGCAGCAGTAGCACTGGAGTTAACCAGGGCCATGGAAGGACACTCAGTGTTCTTCCAGACTTCCCTTTCTTTGCCACATCAGGCAACCCCAGAAGCTGTGCCAGATCCTGAGGAGAGCGGAGCTGTCAACCTATATGGGAATGATCACCTGCCCTTTGAGTCCAGACCTGTATGAAGGCACCTTGTGAGCTGGCATCTAGTTACTCCTTCCCAGGACCAAGAAAGACCTGCAGTTGGGCTTTAGCAAGATTGTGGAAAGCAGTGTCATCCTGTTGTTCCATCAATCAGAGAACCTGCTGTACAAGGGGCCATCCTCCATTCTCACAAGAAGCGCCTGCCCGTGGCTTAGCAACATCGTTTTTGGCTATGATTGAGAACCAATGGAGTTTGGATCTAGAATTATCTCCCAGAGTATTGTATGATTTCCTTCCTCTCTCACTTCCTTGTTTTCCATTGATACATCAGCGCACATCTTTTCCAATCAAAACTAACTCTAAGCACATGTAGCTAGAATGAGCACATGAATGTAAAGTTCTGCATGTAGGTAAGAAAAATCAAATGCATAATTATAGGATGGGAGAGACTTGTCTTGGCAGTAGTATGTGTGAAAAGGATCTAGGGGTCTTAATTGACCATACACTGAACATGAGGCAGCAGTGTGATGCAGCTAAAAAGGCCAATGCAACTTTGGGCTTTGTCAGCAGAAGTATAGTATCCAGGTTGCACTTTGCTCTGCTCTGCTTAGACCTCACCTAGAGTACTGTGTTCAGTTCTGGACACCACAGTTTAAAAAGGATACAGACAAGCTGGAACATGACCAGAGCAGGGCAGCAAAGATGGTGAGAGGTCTGGAGACCAAGTCAAATTAGGAAACGTTAAAGGAGCTGGGTATGTTTAGCCTGGAGAGGAGATGACAGAGAGGTGATATGATCACCATCTTCAAATACTTGAAGTCCTGTCATTTAGAGGATGGTGCAGAGTTGTTTTTGTCACCTCAGAAGGTTGGACCAGAATCGATGGGTTGAAATTAAATCAAAAGAATTTTCGACAAAACATTAGGAAGAACCTCCTGACAGAGTGGTTCCTCAGTGGAACAGGCTTCCCCAGGAGATGATGGGCTCTCCTTCTTTGGAGGTTTTTAAAGAGAAGCTGATAGCAATACTGATTTTGTGAAGTTAGGCAGATCATGAGAAGGAGGGCAGGAACCAGGAAAGGTTGCATAAGTGCTTAGATCTCATGACCCTTTTTTATATGCCCAGGGAAAAGCTGATCATCACTTCAGGGTCAGACAGCAGTTTTTCTCCAGGGCAGTTTGGCCAGCGATCCTGAAGGTTTTTATGATTTGGTGGTGAGGATTAAGGAGTTCCAAATATGGTGCCATTGCTCATCATTAAGATTACAATTTAGATCAGCCTGCCAAGCTGCTTGATATGATAATGGTAATAGTAATGATGGTCAACAGCAAAAGAGGGAAAAAATTCTCTTTAAGGGTTGGTCTGCGGAAGAAGTCAGCCACACTTGTGTGCGCTGCAGTAGTAGAGTTTGACAAAGAAGCCACTGCCGAAGGCTTGACAGGGGAAGTTAGCAGGGGATGAAGGAATGCCAATGGCAGTGAGGATGACATCAAAATGTATTTCTTTTTTATCAGGAAAGAGTTTGGATATTTTCAGAGAATGACCAGAACTACTACACAGAAAGGTAACATTACCTGATTTCCCCCTTGTCTGTTCTCTTTCTTTTCCCCCACTTTCTTAACTTATATCTTCATATGAGTAAAATGTAACTTTTGGCAAGGTCAGAGTTCATTCCACTTTGATCAGTGAAATTCAGATGAAAAGGTACCCCAAACCCTTTTTTCTAGTTGCATGATTTCTAAGTATATTTCATAAGAACATAAGCTGTGCTGGATCAGGCCAATGGGCAATCCAGGCCAACAATCTGTGTCACACGGTGGCCAAAACCCAGGTGTCATTAGGAGGTCTACCAGTGGGGTCAGAATTCCAGAAGCTCTCCCACTGTGGCCCCCCAAGCATCAAGAATACACTGCCCCAGGCATATTGTTCTATCTATGCCTTGTTATTAATAGCCACTAATGGACCTCTAGTCCATATGTTTATCCAGTCCCATCTTGAAGCTGTCTATGCTTATAGCTGCCACCATTTCCTGTGGTAGTGAATTCCTCATGTTAATTGTTTTTGGGGTTAAGAAGTACTTATTTTTATCTGTTCTAAATCCACTGCTCATTAATTTCATTGAGTGCCTACCAGTTCTTGTATTGTGAGAAAGGGGGAAAGGTACTTCTTTCTCTACCTTCTCTAGTCCATGCATAATTTTGTAAACCTCTACCATGTCATTTCTCAGTTATCATTTCTCCAAAGTATAGATCCCTAACCTCCTTAACCTTTCTTCATAGGGAAGGTATTCCATCCCCTTAACAATTTTAGTTACCCTTTTTTGCATCTTTTCTAATGCTATAATATCTTCTTTGACATGTGGTGACTAGAACTGTACACAGTGTTTCAAATGGGACCACAACATCGATTTATACAGGGGTGTAATGATATTGGCTGATTTGTTTTCAGTTCCCTTCCTAATAATCCCCAGCATAGCATTTGCCTTTTTTATTGCAGTCATACTCTGAATCAACATTTTCAGTCAGTTATATACCATGACTCCAAGATGAAGTCTTTCCTGGTCAGTTACGCAGGTTTCACACCCCATCGACATGTATTTATAGTTGGGATTTTTGGCTCCAATGTGCATTGCTTTGCACTTGGCCCATGTTGAACCTCATTTGCCACATTGATGCTTATTCGTCCAGCCTCAACAGATCCCTCTGGAGCACCTCAGTCCTGCCTGGTGCTCACTACCCTTAACAACTTAGTGCCATCTGCAAACTTAGCCGCTTCACTGCTTATTCCCAACTCCAAATCATTACCTTCTTCCACTGTGAAAACTGTCCATTTATACTCATTGTTTCCTGTGAATTGACTAGTTTTTAGTCCACAAGAGGATGTGTCCTCTTATTCCATGACTACTGAGCTTACTTAGGAGCCTTTGATGAGGAACTTTATCAAACACTTTATGGAAGTCTTGGTAAATAGCATCTATTAGGTCACCCTTGTCCACTTGCTTGTTCAGCCCTCAGAGAACTCTAAAAGTTTAGTAAGACAAGATCTTCCCTTACAAGTTGTTTTGGTCCCTATTTACATAAATGTTATACTTAATAGCATTATGGTCACTATTCCCAACTGGTGCTATTGCATTTACATCTCTCATTAGGTCTTGGGCTTTATTTAGGACCAAGTCCAGGTTCACCTCCCCCCTGGTAGGTTCAGTGACCATCTGCTCCATGGCACA
Source organism: Heteronotia binoei (assembly GCF_032191835.1). Taxonomy (NCBI): domain Eukaryota; kingdom Metazoa; phylum Chordata; class Lepidosauria; order Squamata; family Gekkonidae; genus Heteronotia; species Heteronotia binoei. The sequence continues at coordinate 132,090,360 of NC_083226.1, forward strand.
GTCACTGAGAGTATCTAGAAGCCCAATCTTTCTCCTTACTTGAACAGGTATTGACCCAATCAATGTGTGAGCTGTTAAAATCACCTACTACTACACATTTATTTCTTCTAGTTGTTTTCCTTAATTCTGTTGCTGTTTTTAAATCATCCTCTAACATTTGATCTGGTGGGTGATAACAAACTCCTAGAGTTAAGCTTCCTTTTGGGCACACTATTTCCACCCATATCATTTCTGTAACTGAATGTATTTTTTATTTTTACATTCTCAGTCTTACTGGACTGTATACCCTCTCTGACATACAGAGCCACTCCAAGTCCAAGCCTTCCCTATTCTTCTGATAAAATTTATATCCATGAATCACTGTATACCACTGATTATCCTAATCTCACCAAGTTTCTGAAATGCCCACTGTGTTTATGTTCTCCTCTGTCACTTCTAGCATTTCTATATAAACATCTATAATTTCCGAGACATGTTAGACCTGCCACCTTAAAGGTTTCAATATATTAAGATTTCAATATTTCAGTATGATTTCAACCTTCAAATATTTCAAGATTTTATGAGACCAAACTATCAAAGATAGCAGCACTAAGAATCATGCCAGAAAGCTACAAATTGATGAAGGATGTTGACTGTTTTAAGATGAAGCAGAACCATATAGCAGTATGTAAGATTAACAGTATTGTAATTATTGTTGAGTTACCCCCTAATACTTGTTCTTTTGTGAACCACTGTGGTATAGTAAGTTGAGCCATTTTTTTCTTTTTCAATTTAATCTTTTATTGAAGAAGCATTACAGATAGAAACTACAGTTATAATTAGCTTGATGTGTATACTGAATTCAACACTATTTTATATATAATTACTATTTGTAACTTTGCTTATAATTATGTTATTAAAACTTTTCTCCTTTCTCCTGTCTCTTCAGCTCTTCTATCTTCTTGCTAATATGCATGTAAATATTTTAAACAAAACTTTTCTATAATCAAATATTATATAATAACTGCAAAATACAGCAAAATTCTCAAGTTCGTTAATCACTGTACATCTAAATTTAGTATTCTTGAACCTGAGTTAAGTCTGAGGGAGGCCACAAAGGCTGAAAGGTCAATTGCCTTTCTCCCATGGACTGGTAACAAGGAGAACACATACTTGCAATCACTCGCCACTCCCTGGTCACCCTACTCATTATATCTAAGGGCAGATCTCGAAAGGAAGATACAGACTGAGACTTATTGTGTAAGGAGAGTCTATACATTCCTTAAGTTCTTCGCATTTTCCTTTTACTTGCTGGCTTCTGCAGTTTCAACAGTGATATATTTAAGGTGGCCAACAACAGTATGCCAGATATATTGTCAAAAGCTGTATAAATCACCTGTCTATGTTCCACACAGAGTTTCCCCATATGAAGTCAATGATATTTAATGCCTAACTCATGAAGTTTAGCTGTAGTCAGTTTCAATTCCTTCCTGATCTTCAGAAACTCAGGTAGGAGGTCAGGGAAGATTTATATCTTTGAGTCCTGATATTCCAAACCATTTCTTTCTTTAGCTTGTGTTAGTATCCATTGTCTGGTTCTGTGGACTTCGAAGACTACAACAATGTCTTGATAGTATACTGGAGCATTTGCTGATTCCTCTCATTGTCTGCCCACATCATAAGCCATTTGAATCAAAGGAACAACTCCTTCCTCCTGTTTTAAAGCACCCACCAGCCATTTTGCCATAAAAATATTTAGTTTCATTCTTGCTTCAATATTAGGTTTAAATCTACTGAATTTCAAGTGCAATTCATGGGAGTGGTAGTCCAGATAGAGAATATGTTCTCTAGCTCATAAGTCAGGAATTTTAGAACCAATTTGCTTCTCAAGCGTGCCTACCTTCTTTAGGGCATTGTCAGTTGTTTGATTGATTTACTTAAATTGCTCTTCTGTTTCATCCATATGCTGGAATGCATTTCTACAATATCACATCTTAGCTCTTGTTGTTGTTCAGCCAAAGCTTCTAAAAGAAAGTTTGTTGTCAGCATAGTATATCGTGACATATCAGCACATCCTGGGTCGGTTGTGGAGGAGCTTCGTCTCAGAGCAAAAAGCTCTGTCAAAGGCGGCATATCATCAGCTTTTAGTTTAGCCTTCTGTTTCCCCTTATCTTACTTGGGAGGCATGTTTCCAAAATCTCTTAGGTTCAAAAAAGCTAAAAATAATAATTATAGAGTGAACAGTTGGCAAGCCGTGGGTAATGGCTACTGGCTGACTTCAGGTCACAGCCCAACCCCTGCTGCCCAAGTAATTTCAACTGTAATCAACAACTAGCTTTGCCAAGGGACTGTTTTGGGAAAGGAGGATAGGTTTTTAAGCTGAACTCCCAAATCCTACTCTTATGTTGGCTAGCCAGCTAAGTCCCAGTTTTCATAAGCGCACCTCATCCACAGCCTACATTTTTTCTATAGATTAGCAATTTAAAGTCTTGATACCCAAAGCAGGTAAATTTTGTAAAGCAGCCACCAGTTGCTGCATTGTAGTCTCAAACATCAACTGAAGTTGTGAAGATACCTCACAGAGAAAAGCCAGTGACCAAGACAATGCCGTATCTTTGCAGGAATGTCTTCACAGTTAATGTTTGAGATTACAAGCAGCAACTGGTGGCTGCTTTACAAAATGTACCTGCTTTGGGTAAATGACAATACTTCTCATATATTATCTAACAGTCTTTCAACAATTCTGCAAAGAAGGTCTTTTACTATCTCCATATTACCAAAGGTGGATGCTGAGGCTTAGAGTGTGACACTCGCCACATAATTAGGGAGTATTTAAAACAGAAACTTCCTGGCCTATGGGTCAGTCTTTAGGTGCCGTGCCACACAACACCTTGCATGATCATGGTAGACAGGTGATGTGTTGTTTGTTTTTTAGTTTTGTATGATTGCTTATTGTAATGTTGCTCCATTGGTTTGAATAGGTAGCATGTTGCTTAAACAAGAACTGTGTAAGGAAATAAAACCACTAGATGTCACTACATAAATACATCAGAAATCTTTTCTATGTTGTACAGGAAAACAAAATGTAGTGATAATGGGTAAGAAGACTTGGTTCTCCATTCCTGAAAAAAGTCGGCCGTTAAAAGACAGAATTAATATAGTACTCAGCAAACAACTGAAGTAAGTACCATGTTTTGGTAATCTTGGAGAAGGGCACATCAATCTGTTTTTATTATAGAACTGAATTATCAAAGAATGCAGAGTTTTTGTTTGGTTGTTTAGCCATGCCACTTTCTGTCCTGGAATGGGGCACTGTGCTTAGTAGGTGTTAGAAGTGGAAAGCATTGTCCATAAAAATAACCATATTACCTGTTTCCACAGCTTTTACTGTACCTTTTTAATTCCAGTTCCTTTGACTTATTTGAATGAAACATTTATTCTTCATTTTCCAAACATAAAATTAATTGTACCATAGATTACTGGGCTTAAAATGATGCCATATAATCATGATAAGGTTTTAATTTAATTTTCTTCTATCAGAAAAGAGAATGTACATCATTACTTGAACATAAGACATTCTGATACACTTCAGGGCAACAGGAGAGGGGCTGTGTTTCAGGCAATATATTGTTCAAATGAAAAGCACTGTTAGTTTTCAAAGGGGCAGCTGCAGGGGTACCCTGTGCAATGTCCAAAAACAATTATGATTTTCTGAAGTATTTTTATAATATACATGGATAAATACATGAATCTGCCTTATACTGAATTAGATCCTTGGTACATTGAGGTCAGTATTGTCTACTCAGACTGGCAATGACTATCCACTGTCTCAGGCAGTGGTCTTTCTCATCACTTACTGCCTGGTCCTTATAACTGGACGTGCCAGGAATCCAGTCTGGGACTTTCTGCATACTGAGCAGATGCTCTCCTACCAAGCCACAACACCTCCTGATCGTATTGACAAGCCCAAAGAGTCAGCATGCCTCTTAGGGGAAAGAGACTCAGAATCTTACATTGTCTCACATACCCAGAATCTTACTTGATATTTGATCATTTATCCAGTGAGCCTGGGTAGCTCCTATATCTGCTTGTTGTTCCACTATAGTCACTAGTGTGGGGGCCAAACCTGTTGTTAGAATGGTTCCAGGCAAAGTAACTCAGGTAGGATCCTTGGAAGAAGAGCATGGTAGCGGTAACAGCCATTTTTCTAAATGCATGCATTTGTTTACAATTTTTTGTGTTTTAAAAACTGACTTGCAAGAAGCTGTACAGAAAAATGGCATGCATGTACTAGGCGAATGTGATTTTTGTGAGCAGTGTGTGTGGTGGAGTGCTACTTGCATGTGAACTGAAGCCCACTTGCCTGACTTCTGAAATTGTTGTAATGTCATCAAAAAGGTAAACTATCTGGTCCATCAGGATTCAGAATGTCAAGTTCAAATGTACTTGGATATTCAGCAGTCATGTTTGTGTTTTATAGGGAAACGCCTGAAGGAGCTCACTTTTTGGCTAGAACTCTAGACGAGGCACTAGATCTCCTAGAATTACCAGAGTTGACTAAACTGATAGACATGGTTTGGATAATTGGAGGCAGTTCGGTGTATAAGGTATGGTTCAAACACAATATTCATTCTGTAGAATAAAATTAGAGAATGCAGATAATTGACACTCTATTAAAGGATCAAAATATTTGGAGTGCAGAAGATAGCATTTTTCATGGTTTTGTTGCTGGCATTCACACAAGCTTCAGCAAAAAGGGTTTTTTTGTTATTTCATGAAATAGATATATTGGTTAGTACATTATGCAAATCCTTTCTCTTTCAGTGTTTTTATTTCATTCTCACCTTAAACTCGTCATAGTTGCATCTACTGAACAAACTCAAGTTGAATTTATGCCACAAAGGGTACAAATGTTAATGTTGCAGAACTTTTTTGTGCCTGGGCAGAGCAGTCCTGAGTCAAGGAACCCAGGCCAGGCGTCCATCACTGGCAAGGGGTGAAGAAGAAGACATTGGATTTATATTCCGCCCTCCACCCGAGTCTCAGAGTGGCTCACAATCTCCTTTATCTTCCTCCCCCGCAACAGACACCCGGTGAGGTGGGTGGGGCTGAGAGGACTCTCACAGCGGCTGCCCTTTCAAGGACAATCTCTGCCAGTGCTATGGCTGACCCAAGGCCATTCCAAGCAGGTGCAAGTGGAGGAGTAGGGAATCAAACCTGGTTATCCCAGATAAGAGTCCGCACACTTAACCACTACACCAAAGAGAGGCGGGCCACAGGAGTTAGCAAGGGGCCAAAATCCCCTCCCTCCTCCAGACCATACTTGGCTGCTCTGGTTACTACTGCAATCTTGGCCCTCTTGCTGACCTCAGAGGATGGACCTATGACAGTATTCCCACCCTAAAAGTTGCCTCTGGGTGGAGGGATATTGGTCAGGACAATGGAGAGGCAGCTGGTAGCAAAACCTGGCCCCCACACCTGGGGCCAGGTGGTGGCGGTGACCATGACACCACACAAGACACATGTCTATCAGTTTAGTCAACACTGCGGCCACCCACCACCACAGGGGGTATCACTGCCAGTATGATGACCTCTGCTCCCAGTAGACCATCCTCCAGCGCCTGCTTATAAGTAACAGCTTTGGTCTGAGAGCTTGAACACGCTTCCGAACTGGACCAAAGAATTGTTTCAGCACTTTAGAATGGACATCTCTAGCCAGACAGTATGTCTCAGGGCAGACCCCTGTTCTCTAGCTGTGTGCCAGAAAGCATGGCAGCAGGAAGTGGTAGAGCTGCTCCTGGGGGTAAAAAGGGCAATGCTTCCGTGCTTCACCACCAATCTGTACAGCAGTATCTTCTTGACTTCAGTCCAGTTTGGCTAGCAATGGCCATCCCCACCACCAGAAGTTGTGGCAGCCATGCCATCCAGACACAGGGGAATGCAGAGGTGGGCTGACTCACTGTGGGAAGACACTGATCCCCTCACCTTGCCCCACCCCCATGCTCACATGTGCATCCTAGTCCATGACACCCAGATTTTTGCTACATCTAACCTCAGTCACCTGTTGGCCACCTGACCTGAGGACAAAGGACAGCTCCTGGGTTAGTATGGTGGACATGGCTGTACAGGCATACAGCAGAGGACACTACCCCTGATGCCTCATGTGCCATTCACTCCAAGTGATTAAGGGTATCCACTGCTGCCAAATTTGCTGAAGCAACATCCTGAAGATGACCTGGTGGACTGCACAGCTTACAACCAAGCCCACCAACAAACATGGATAGTTATCAAACAGGCACTTGGCCAGCTGAAGATGTGATTCCTATGCCTCCACCTTCGGCGGGGAGGGCGGGATACAAATAAAATGTGACTGACTGACACCACAGAGCTATGCAGCCCCTGGCAGTGGCAAAGCTCCACATTGCCATGCAGCAGCGCCTCCCACTTCCCCTTGGTGGGGCCAATGTGGAGGGTCTGTGGGCTGGGATATAGGACCCTGTGCTGACCCCAGGGGCTTCTGCAAAGCAGGACCTTAGGAGCCATCTCCGGCAGGATCATGTGCAACCACACATCTGGCGGCAGAGGCATCCCTATTGCCATGCTGACAGTGTGGGGGGTCTCTCCTCTCTTCAGCCTGGGTGGAAATTGATGGACTTGCTGGTAGAACACTCTTGACGCCTGAACCCTACCATGATGCATTTGGCTTCCCCCCAAACAAGGGCCAGACCCTCACCCCACCCATTTGGGTGTCATTTGAACTGACAAAGTGGTCTACCTACCAGTATGGATTGACCACAGCACTGCCCACGGGCATGCACCTGGCCAAGTATGGGGCTTGGTCAAGTCTATGGCTCAGCTGCTAGAGCCATGGTGACCTCTGGCATCCAGAGGCATTGATGAGGTTGCTGCCACAGGGGCCGCATGTCCCCTGGAGCTCCCACATGTATGCTGCTGGCGGGGTTTGTGCTGCTGTTCTGCTGGGGTGTGGTTACAGCACTCTTGTGCTGGCAGGACTCAGTGGTGCAGTGCTTCTGGTGCACTGTACCAGTGTAAACTGCCCTTAACAGTGGCATAACTCTTATGCTACATGGGGGCAGTTGAGTCCTCATTCCAAGTTGGCTCCTCCCGCTTAGGATTGTTCTGTTGATTCCTTTCCCAGTGCATTAGGCACTGTAGCTGACAAAAAAAAATGTTGCTTTAACAGTGTCAAAATAATTTCATTAATCTGCCTAAGAATTTAGGAAAGAATTTTTGTACAAATACTGTTGGATTTCCATCTTCTTAGCAAGAATGATTAATTCTCAGGCCCTATATAAGCTTACTTAGACGTAAAATCAGTGGGAGTAGCTTCCAATAACATATGTTTGAGATTGGATAATTGAACTTAAAGTCAGTGTATTTCTGTTTAAATATTTTCAAGGACTTTGATTAGGACTTGTATGTAGTGCTTAATGAGCTGCAACACAGCAAATTAGAAGTCTTTAACACATGGTCCTCTTATCTTCAGATTATGGTGGGTTCGCCCTTTCTGATATAATGCATTGAATAATAACAGAAGTAAAGCATTAATAGTTTTAGCCCAGTGTATGTTCAGATTTGGATGTTCCAAAATGTGCATTAATTGTCCATACCATTCATCTCTAACCTGATTGTTGTGCTCCTTTCTGTCACTTTTAAGAGAACAGCACAATTTAATATTGCAATACTTAAACATTTGTAGCTTTTGTTTTTCATGCAACCATTATAACTTTGCAAACTTTATACCATGTCCTGTTCTGCTGCAAAGAGGTTTTGAGCCTGTTGGTGTCATTATCATGTAATGGAAGTGTTTTTAAATACATAAATGCTGTCTATAGCTTGATAGATCTAATAAGAAAGCCATTTCAAAAAACCTGCAGTTCATTAAGATAAAATTTGCTCTATAGAGTGTGGAATTTAAAATGACATGATTTTAGATTATCGTGTTTAGATAAACACGAACAGCTCAATAAGAACTTCAGGTATTTTAGTACAATTATTAAGCATGCGTTATGCTAAGTGATGAGGATTTCTGGAAAATTTTCTTTCTACTATGAACATGTGTAGGTAGCAGATTATCTATGGATATTGCATACCTGCTAGTAATCGAAACAAATAATTTTTTTAATCCATTGGGGAAAGATATTTGCTTTTTAAAAATGTTGCAGCTGTAATATGGGTATGGGAGCATAGCAATAGGGAAAGGCCAGTGCTAGGCTTAATATGGGATAGAACTTTCTCAATAAAGGCTTTTTTGTCCAGCTTCGTTTTATCCATGCTTACAACATATTTTTTACTTTTCACCCATTTAAACAACTAGCTGCTTAAGCCTAGATGAAAATACCTGCCACAAATGCTCTTTCCCTTGCCTCCTCTGCATTGCACCTGGTCTGCATTGCAGTGAGGACAATGCTGAGCTAGATCCAGGCTTCTTTGAGTGGAATGGAGGTTTTCATAAGAGATCTTTGCTGATCCCTGTCTAAACTCTACACACACACACACACGCCCCAAAAAAACTCTTAAGAGTAAAATAGGGATGTGGCAGACTGTAGTAGGAAGAAGAAATCTGAAAAAACTGGCACTGCCTCATTATAAGCTGTATTTGCAAGTTTCTCAAAAAAATCTATGTATGCTTCCTTGATCTCCGTGGAGATGGAATGGAACACAAATGTGCCTGGTATTTATATTTCCCTCCAAAGAGGGTCCATTATTTTGGCCCTCCTCACTTATTTGTTGCAGCTAAACAGATTAGTTTCTTGTAGGGAATGAGGAAAGTAGCAGTTGGCAACATCAGTTGCTTCTGCATCATGTTTCTGCCCTATTAGACTCCAGGTAAAGAGTCAGCTTTACTATTTGTGCAGAGGAAGGTGAAAATATGAGCATGGTCTTGCTATTGCCCAACCCTAGTTCATTTCATAATGCCTTGTGTGTCCTACATTCTCCTTTAAGTTATGGCATAATAAAACATACGAATCGCCATTCTGAGTTTATTTGCTTCGTTTAATCTGCTTTTGTCCCTGAGAGCCAAAGTAGATCACACAATTAAAAATAATGTAACAAAATTAGTATTAAAAACTAGATTACAAAATTAGAGAAAAATTTAGCACTGCTATAGTGTGAATAAAATGATGAAAATTACCTAGAATTTTAAACTCTAAACTAAACCTAATAAATGCTACTTATAGCTTAGTATTTCCTTCCACAAATTTATGTATTTCTTTCACAGCTTGATATCTGTGGAAGCTGTAGTGATATTAAACTTACGTACTGTATATAAATATAGTTCATAACATTAGTATCCTCACAAGGGCAAGCTGACTATGGAATTCCTGTTTAGTTCTTTTTCAAAGTCAACTGTTTCATGAGCTGATATTTTTTGGATAACTTTCAGCTTGTTCTTTGCAGTTGTTCCCTGATACCTGCAAAGCAGAATCCCTCATTCTCTGATATGAAGCTTTGTTTTCTAGGAGCATCACAGGCACATGAGAGAGGACAGTACAATGTGCTAGATATTCAACCTGTCTTAATTCTCCTACCTTACTACATAGCCATAAAGAATTAATTAATATTTAGGAGAAACTCTACCTAAAGATCTTGCAGAGTGCAGCTACTATATGAGACAGCAGATGCTGGATCCTCCTGAATTTGATAGCCTTGGCCTTCCCCAGTGTATTTGTCTGCATCCTTGGGGCAGGCAGGTTTACTGTGGCGTGAACATTTATAGACAAGAGATATAATTACCAAATACACAGAATAGGAAGGTTCCGTGCATACATTCACTGGAGGTGAAAGTGCATAAAACTATAGAGTGCCTGTAAAACATCATGAAATATTGGCAAAACATATTATTGACTACATTAAACTATCTGAAGCCACTGTTTATTTGCTACAGCCATAAATCCAGGTTGCTATGTTCCCACACAGAATGTGATTGATGATATTCTGATTTTTATGGGAAATCCTGAATCAAATTTCAGTTTGGCATGTTGTGGGCACCTGAGTTTTCTTCCTGACTAACTGGGATTTGTAGTGGTTAAATTTTCAGCTAGCACAGATGCCTGCATATGCGCATCATGGCAAATTGGAATTTGGTACTGTACAAGGGTGTCTGAAACCAAGAAGCCTACAGCATGTGCAAGGGAAGGAGAGGACATGTGAGCATTCATCATGTTTTTCATGGTGAACAGATGCCTTATAAGCTTCTGAAACCAAGAAGTCTAGCCTTCCACACGGGTCAGAGGGCCAGTGCGAGTATTGTAGCAAGCCTAGTTTGTGCCTCTCATGAACAAACCATAGGTTGTCATGTCTGAATGCAGCCAGTATGGGAAGTCTACAGTAATAAAGAACCAGTTTTACAATGACAAGTAAACAATAGCAAACCATGTGGCACTATAAATGCGGTTTATAATATAACAATATAATTAAAGAGAAACGTCCATATCTTGTTAGAAGGAACACATTCCATCTTGCTGAATATAATATAAAATGACTCAGATACAAAAGTTGTCTTCCTCAATCACGTAGACAAAACCAAACAGAAAGATCAAGTGTCCAAACCTTCATCAGCCAAGAATTAGATTTGCAATTCAATGCATCATGGCTTCAAGCCGTACACAAAGACAAAATAACTTCCTATTTGAAGCACCAGTTCTTTCCCACTTCAGGACAAAAGTTCCACTATTTTCTGGCTGGTATTTGCCATTCCCTGACTTGATATTTCTGTTTGGTTTGGTCTATAATGTGATTGAGAAGATGACTTTTGTATCTGAGACTTTTTTACATTATATGGGAAGTCTGGTGAAACATGTAGTCCTCTTTGCCAATTTAAATACATAAAAGGGTATTCTTAACCTTTTTATTTTATGTTGTATTGAAACACAGCCATTTGTTGTGCAAAAACACTCTTTCATTTATATAAAAGATCAGTATAGATTTTTGAAAGTATGAAGGATAGCTGAAAGCACTAGTTTAAATGTATTGGTTGTTAAATCTCCTGCGCAATGATTTTTCCCCCCTGAACAATGGCAAACAATATGGTAGTCAAGGCTGCACAAAGATACAGCATCATCTGAACACATTTTGACTGTGCAAAGAACTACTCATTTGGCAAGAGAACAAGAGGAGGTGTGATGTTTAGCTTATCAGTCACTGCACAATGGAAAATGAAAGCTCTTTGCTGTACACTCTGAAAATACTTTATTCTGCCTTTAACGTCCATGATTAAATATGAGTGTTAAAAAGAGCATATTTTATTCTGCATTTAGCAGGGCTTTCTATTTTTCCCAGTTTTTCTTACATTAATTCGGAACCATTTACTCATGCTTAGTTATTCTGGCTCGTTTCTAACATACAATCTACTGCCCTACAAGGGGCAGCACCTCCTTGATTATAGTGCAATTGCTACTCTGAGACTCACAGCCAGAATGATGGAGAAAGGGACAGCATCACTGTCAGTTGAAGACAGGTAAATTATAGATGCCTTATATATTTCAGTAATAAAACTTGGTTCTAATAAATTTAAAAATAAATACCAGTCACTGTGTGCTTATACATTAGCTTACTCAGACTCTGGTAGCATCATATTTACTTTGTCACTCAATAGTTAAAACAGAAAGCTGCTTATCACACTAACTAAAGACTATAGACACTATTTTTAAAAGATGATACCCCATACCCAGTACTTGGGCAAGTCTGCTATATGGGAGAAGAATGTTAATGAAGATCATTGTGGAAGAAGTTCTGATGTATGCAGCCTACTTTCCATTGCCTGCCTGTTTGTTATTCTGAGACTGGAAGGTGTATATTTCAATCAAGAATGTTTGGGAAGGTTGTGTGTTCAAGAGACCCACTCATGATTTTACCAAGTCAAATAGCTGTATGGAACTTGTTAAATACATTGGAATTTTGATGTGACCAAAAGGTGACAGCTCTAAGTGTCTCTCTGATTATGGAGTATGTTTCTTAGGACAGCATACAGCAAACTAAAAGAAGAACATAGACGAGCTATGCGTAGAAGGGAGAAAAAAATTATCAGCTCTCTACCATGCATACTTTTATAACCCTTTAGCATGTCTTCCCTTAGTCATCTCTTTTCTAAACTGAAGTCACAGATTCTTCAGCCTTTCCTCACAGAGAAGGTGCTCCAATCTTCTAATCATCTTGGTTGCCCTTCTCTATACTTTTTCCAGCTCTACAATGTCCTTTTTGACCAGAACTGTATACAGGCCAGTTTTCTGACAACAAAATTCCTCAGCAAAGCAAACCAACTCACCACTCTTTTTCTCACAAGGAGCTTTCTGCTGTCTTATATAAAGTATTAAAAATCCTACAGCTTTCTGCCCCTAAGGTATAAATCCCAAAGGAGAAAGAGGATGACTATGACAATAAAGAAGCCCTGAGGTTTTCTCTAGAGTTAGAGAGCTGGGTTCAACTTTTCCCTTCCCTTCCTTTTTAAAAACAGATAAAAAAGGAATGGTCAGATCCTACCAGTAACCATTTATATTCTGGACAGGGTAAAAGAATGTACTCTTTTCCTCTCAAGGTAACTGAAAGTTCCAGTGGTAGATGCTCCTGTGGCTAGCCTAGCATCTGGTGGCTCTTCCAAAAGAGGCAAAGGGCACCCTTAAATGATTGAAAAAGTGACTCAGCTCTCTGCAGAGTCCTTGAGGCCATTGTCTTCTCCATTAAAGCTTCTGCTGCCACTTCTATGATGCAAAAGCCTCATAGATGCGGCTTCATAAATTGTCCCAGGAATACCTAGATTTAAATAAGCACCTGTCAAATTACATGGAGAGGTCAGCAGCCTTCATGTCTGATGCTAGCCTGTACATGATCAAGTTCTCAGCAAGGGCCATGGCAACTACATATGGAGCAGAGGTCCACCAATGGCTATTAGCCACAGCATATTATTGGAACTCTCTGTCTGGAGCAGTGATGCTCTGTATTCTTGGTGCTTGCGGGGGGGGGGGGGCACAGTGGGAGGGCTTCTAGTGTCCTGGCCCCACTGATGGACCACCTGATGGCGCCTGGTTTTCTTGGCCACTGTGTGACACTGAGTTTATTTATATTTATTATCTATTTGGTTAATTTATGTTCTGTCCTTTCCCATGCGGGCTCAGGGCAGATCACAATCATAATAAAACAGTTCAACAACAATACCTTAATAATATACGAGTAAAAACATAACTAAAAAATATACACAGGCGGGCAGGTACATATTTCAGGTGAAAAAATTATATTTTGGCTTGTTATAGTTTTCTAGCCCATTGTGGACTGGATGGGCCAACATGGCTTCTCTTATGTTCTTATCTTTGGCTTAAGTCCTGGAATGTGGACTCCTTTTCTAAGTCTCATATAGCATCTTAGCCTTTCCTGGGTGAGAAGCTCTTTGGGGATAACCTAAAGGATCTTAACTGAGACCAAAGACAAGAAGAAGGTCATGCCATTCACCTATAAAAGGGAGGACAGATGGCAGAAAAATTATGGTTCATGGTCCTTTCATTCCTACTGAACACTTCCAAGATTTGGATCAGACTCCCAAGCAGCAATCATGGACCAAATCCAAGTCTAACTTCAGAGCTACAAGTCAATACTACAGTTCAGCTCAAGCACCAGTCTCCAGTAAGGTAGGAAAACAGCAGCAACTACAAAAATAATGCTAGGGGGACAGCTTCAAAAATTCCATCAAGCCTGGAATTAATCAGCCATCAGCAAATGAGAAAAAGAAACTATAACCCATGACTATTCGATAGAATTTGTCACCCCACATCATGACAGATTCCCTCACTGTCCCATCAGGAAACTGTGCACAAAGGATGCCATCAGACATCTGCTGGAGATCACTGCCATCAAACCTGTGCCATTGTTGCAAAGGTTCTTAGGCATCTGTTCTGTATTTTTAACAGTTCCCAAAAAGGGACTAGAGGGCTATCCTTGACCTCAAATTTGAGAACGGGTTTGTGAGGTACAGGAAGTTCAAAATGGGGACCTTGAAGACGATTGTGGAAGACTTCATGGCCTCCATTGATTTGACTGGCATATCTTCATGTGCCCATAACTCCCCTGGACAGACAGTATCTGAGATCACTTTCGGTCAAAAACACTTTCAATTCAGGGCCATGCCATATGAATTGGCATCAGGACCTCGGATATTCACAAAACTGATAATTTCACTTGCTACAAGCCTGCATCTCAAATGAATCCATATCCAGCCCTATCTCGATGACCTCCTTATAAGGTCACCTTCACAAGAGCGGCAACTCAGGGACATTCAGCACACTATCCAGTGTCTCTCCAGTCATGGTTTCTAATTATGTTCCGGAAAAGCCAACCAACACCTGCCCAAGTCATCATACATTTGGGGTCAGTGTTAGATTCAATCCAGGAAAAAAATGTTTCTTCCACTAGAAAGGGCAGAGAAGATCGTTCAGGCTGTGAAACAGGTTCACTCTGTGAAATCAATGGATTGGATTATCCTAGCACGTCTGCTAGGTTGCATGATTGCTCATTGCCCTCCAAAAGCACATCAGAGTCAGTATCAGTCAACATCTCAGGAAGGACTTCCTTTGGTGGACAATCAAGAAGCACTTGTAGGCAAACCCTTCCAAGTGACCAGGAAAACAATGCTGATAATGAAGTTCTGGGACTACAGCAATATTACAAATGGTGGCATTACAGCATCAGCACTATTAGTTCCAACTCCAGTTACCATGCACCAGGCCATTGAATTGGGCCTTAATATGTAAGTTAAAATTAGGAAATGCATACAATGTTATTTTTGATGCAGTCCAAAATTAACAGTCATCTCTTATTCATATGAACAAACATGTTGATTTGACATTCTCTTGAAAATAACTAGATACAGAAAAAAAAAGATTAGAATATGACTCACAGTTGGAGTCAGAAGTCACAAACCCCAGTCTTTTGTGTTTTAAGTGCCTTTTAAGAAGTGCTAAGAGAGAAGGTGAGGATGCAGCCTTTTTTTGAGGAAACTGGGGGGGGGGGGGAGGCTTAAAGTGAAAAGACATGTTACAATGTATTAGCTATGTTAGATGCTGAGCAACTGAATGTGGCTGTTTGCGGGGATTTTTCAAGACTCTGTGCATGTGTGTCCTCTTTCCCCATGTACAGGAATTACGAAATGATAGTTTTAACTTCGGCAGTTTGTCTGCTTCTCTGTATCAATGAACCAAATATATGACATTCACTTCTGGAAAAAAATTTCCTTCTCATTTTTTAAACTGCAAATGCTTAAGAAGGAAGGATTTCTGCCTGAAATGCAGGAAAGATTAATTCAAGAACAAATTCATTTGAAAGTTACTTAACATTTTCTTGTATTTGAAATTTGTTTAACATGATCCTCTGAATGAATTCCTTCTGAAAACTGTAGTTTGTATACTAAGGATTCCTAAGCAAATGCTAGAATGGTTTTTCTGGAGCCCCACTTTTGTGGCTGAATAGGGTGCTACTTTGAAAGTTGCATTTCATACTTGGCAATTATTTACATTCACAATCTCTGTTCCCAATGTGAAACAGCAACATGTTTGTTTAAAAAAACCCGGGCCCATTGCTGGTAGGATGGATTAATGTCATTGTAGTTGTGATGTTGGTTAGGAAAGTGTTCCCATCATAGAGAGTGCCAGTTCCACACCTTCTCCCCCCCACACACACCAGTAATTGTTTGCCTGGAGAAGGGAAGAATTGTAATGGAACATTAACTTTATGGTTATAAGAAAGGAGGCCCAACATCACAGTCCAACCAAGAGACATCACATTCTATTTCATAATTTTATGCCAATAAAGATATTATTTAATAACTGTACTGCAAAGCAGAAACATCTTAGTGCAGAAAATCAACTCAACTTTATTTGTATATATAACAGAATGGATGTCGTTAATTTCCTTTGGTAACTGTGTAGAGCACTCCAGCAAACACTGCAGATTCATCAGCATTGATGCAACAACATGAAGTTGGAAACAGTGTTCCCCACCAGCTTCCCCTTCACAAAATGTCTCCAGTTGGCTCAGTCTAAAACTTTTCCCACCTCTGGCACCAGTAACAACCCTGAATCACAGCACTCAATTAATAAATCATGTCCCTTTTCTACACAGATTTTGTTAAACGTCACACATGCAGTGACCACTGTGATGACATTTCTTCCAATACTGTGAGGCATACTCAAAGGCACCACCAACTGACTCTTTAGCCTGCTGAAGGCACACTCCACTACATTGCAGGCTTGGTCAAGTTCCTCTTCTCCATGTTTCTGACACATGAGCCCATTCACGGAATAGGGTGGAATAAAAATCAACTAAATAAATAAATCTGTTGTACAGCTTCGTCATCCAGCACTGCTTGAGGTAGGTGCCATTTGCGATTATCAGAGCTAGAACACTCACACCTCAGAGGATGATTGTTCGGTAGCCTGGAACAAAAACACCTGTATCCATTGCACACATATCCCAGAGCTGGAAAATACAAAGGCATCATGACAGTCCACCACACCTCTGCATCAGTGAAGTGGCTAGTGTGGTAAATGGTCCCCTGGTGCAAAAATATTTCCTGTTATACTGATGAATTCTTTCTAGAGAAACAAATGAAGTGTGCCATCGATCGCACCAATGCAGTGGGGGTACATTAAGTGTGTAAAGCCATCTATTACCTGCAAGGGAAAGAAGAGCAAAAATCACTCCATAATTTTGGCCCCAAAGAACATGGGAGCACACTCAGGTAGAATGCATTCTGTCCATCTTGTACAGTGTGTGTATGTTAAGTGCTGTCAAGTTGCTTCCAACTGATGGAAACCATATGAATTAATTTCCTCCAAAACATCCTATTATTAACAGCCTTGCTCATGTCTTCCTTGAGTTTTTGTACATTGGTAACATGATAATACAACATTAGTTTGCTATTAAAATTGCAATGTAATGCTATTACAAGATTATTTTAAATAAATTAGAGGTGGCTTACTTCATTGCCCAGGTAGACACTCCTAGAGTCTGACCTTCATAGTGAAGCACACTTCCAGGACACTTGCCCCACCATGGAGAGTCCCAAGCCAAACTGCTCACATACTATGCAGTAGGAGTTGCCGGAAACCAAATGATCACCACAGCTCACTACAGGAATTGGTACATGCATCTTGGTGCACTGGCAGAGTAGTCTTCTTCAGGCAGACCTATCACTCCACATACCAAGAAAGACAGGTTTCTTACCTGTAACTGATGATCTTCGAGTGGTCATCTGTGCAGTCACACATATGGGGTTATCCGCCAGGATCGAGCCCAACCTCGGAGAATTCAAAGCAATCTTGAAGCGTTAATTTTAGCGCGCCTTCCTCTCGTCCCGGGGAGGAAGCATCGACTGCGCATGCCTGGACGAGGGGGAGGCGCCTAACCCACTCAGTTTGTTCCCGCCGCCGTATAGGTGGACCAATTCTACTGATAATAAGCATCCAGCAACAGGGAAGGAAGGGTGGGCATGTGTGACTGCACAGATGACCACTCGAAGATCATCAGTTACAGGTAAGAAACCTGTCTATCTTCTTCGTAGTCTCTGTGCAGTCCCACATATGGGTGACTGGCAAGCTATTCCGTCAGGAGGCGGGTGCTGGATCTGTAACCAAAAAGCATGGTTATTCATAAGAAGAATAAGGTTGTACTCACAGTGTGAATGGCAGGGGGCATCAGTCAAAGATTGATCGCAGCACAGCTTGTCCAAAGGACGTGTCACGCCGGGCACGGACATCTAAAGTGTAGTGAGAGGCGAATGTGGATGGGGATGACCAAACCGCAGCGGCGCAGATGTCCTCCATCGGGACGCCCTTGCAGAAAGCTGTTGAGATTGCAACGGCTCTAGTAGAGTGAGCCCGTGTATGCTCTGGTATGGGCTGTTTTGCCAGTTCATAGCATAATGTAATGGCAGCCACAATCCACTTCGAAAATCTCTGTGTTGAGATTTTTGTACCTTGATTGTGGGTTGCATATGCTATAAAGAGTCTTGTGTCTTTTCGGAACTGTCGTGTCCTTTCAATGTAGAAGGCAAGAGCCCTGCGTACGTCTAAGTTATGTAGAGTTCGTTGTCCTGCATCCGCAGGGTGCTGGAAGAAAGCAGGTAGAGTCGAGGGTTTTCCTAGATGGAACGCTGAGATCACCTTTGGTAGGAATGCAGGGTCAGGGCATAGCACTACTCTGTTGTGGTGGAAAACCGTGTATGGCGGGTCAGCTCTAAAGGCGCAGATATCGCTAGCTCTCCTGCCAATGGTAAGTGCTACCAACAAGGCTGTTTTCCAAGTCAGGAGATGTAAAGGAATGGATGCCATAGGTTCAAAGGCTGGCTTCATCAACTGACTCAGTACGAGTGAGAGACTCCAGATAGGATGGATTTTCCGGATTGGAGGGTGGAGGTGAAGGATTCCTTTCAAAAAGGCTTTAGTGGCGTAGTGGGAGAACACAGTGGAGCCCTCGATATGCGGGTGGAACACAGAGATAGCCACTAAATGGACTTTTAGGAAGAAGTACGAAAGTCCAGTCTTAGAAAGGGCTAGGGTGTATGTTAGGATTTGCGTGATACTGGAAAGATCAGGTTTAAAGTTATGTTGAAGTGTGCATTCCGAAAAACGTTTCCATTTAAGAGAATAAGATTTTCTGGTGGCAGGTTTCCTTGCATTGAGTAGGACATGTCAGACCTCTGGTGGAAAACTCAGAAACTGATTCTCCTTGCTGTCAGTTGCAGGAGCGTTGGGTTGTGGTGTAGGACCTTGCCCTCCTGCTGGGAGATTAAGTCCTGAGCTTGAGGTAACCGGAGGAATGTGTTGTTCGATAGGAGGAGAGTAGTGAACCAGGGTTGGCCAAGGTGTAATCAGAATGCAATTGGTGTGGTCCATCTTTATCTTCTGTAATACCCTCGTGATGAGTGGTATTGGAGGGAATAGGTAATGCAGTGGCCCGGTCCATGTCTGGAGGAAGGCATCCCCTGCTGACAGTGGAGACGAAGGGCCTCGCATGTAGAAGTGGGAGCACTGGGCATTGTCTGGGGATGCAAATACTTCAGAGTACCAAAGGTCTGGAATAGAGGCTGAAGGTAACGACTGTTGATGGTCCATTCGTGGTCATTGATTAAGTGGCGACTCAGCGCGTCTGCTTGGACGTTCTGGACCCCTGGTAGATGTACTGTTGTTAGGAAGATACCCTGGGTAATGCTCCAGTGCCATAGGGCCAGAGCTCGTTTGCATAGTCGAGTAGAGGCAGTGCCTCCCTGCCGATTGATGTAGAAGACAGTGGCCACATTGTCTGAGGTGACCTGAACGTGGCAGTCATGAAGGGATGGAAGGAAGGCTCTTAGGGCTCCGTGGACCGCCAGGAGCTCCAGGCAATTGATATGGAGAGATCTTTCGTAGTTGGTCCATTGACCCTGCACTGTGAGTGTTCCCAAGTGGGCTCCCCATCCCCACTTGGAGGCGTCGGTGTTGGAGCAAGAATCTACATAAACCCAGTCTGACAGCTACAGTATGACAGCTGGTGATCTAGCTACCAGGCTAGGTCACAGTGACCTGATCAGCAGACCGGCTTGAGCCGGCAGAAGCCAAGTGATGCAATCTGCTGAGTCAGCACGGCCAGGATTGGCTGCTTGGACCATATATGATCTGTGTGTGCATCACACAGGTCTCTCCCTGTGAGATGGTGGTTAGGCGAAGCACTTTGTCCGTGGAGGTGATATTGTATAGACTGCACAAGAGAGCACTTGTTGTGTATATATGTTAATACACCTTTTGGCACTAGTTGCACGTGTCTGCCTGATTTTCTTTCCTGAAGCCCTGTGTCGGGCAAGTCATCTCCCTCACTCTGCTACTCCCGCTCCGACAGGGTTATGGGCCCAGGGCGGTTCCGCTGCGCGGAGGAGAGAGTTGAGAGTTGAGCTGACTGTGAGTTTGGAAAGAGCCGGAGGCGAGGAACGCCGGTGAAGGACACAGAAGCACCACCGTTCTCTGTTTGAGAGCCAGAGGGACGTCGGCAGCCAGCTGTGAGGAGGAGTCGGCACGATGGCTCAGCAACAGCTTGGAGTAGCCGTTGAGAAGCTCACCTCAGCCAACTACGCGGTGTGGAGCCTGAGAATGCAACACTACCTCAAGCGTGAAGGGCAATGGCTGTTCGTGAGTAACCCCCCTGCTGACTTATCTCCTGCCGAGACTGTGTTATCGGATAAGGCACTGGCCAACATAGTGCTATCTATAGGAGATGACCAGCTGGTTTATGTGCGAGGGAAGGACACTCCCAAGGCTGCCTGGGACGCGTTGAGTGCGGTGCATGTTAGCACCACTGCTGGTTCCCTCATGGCCTTGACAAGGAGGATGTTCCGCACCGTTATGCCGGCTGGAGGGTGTGTGAAAGATCACATCAAACGGCTAACGGACTGTTTCGTTGAGCTGGAGGCAAGAGGCAAGACTGTAGCTCCAGACGACAGAGTGTACATTTTGCTGTCGTCGTTGCCACCTGAGTACACTCCCCTGATAACTTCTCTGGAGACGGTGGACGTAGCGACCCTGACCATGGAATACGTCTGTGCCCACCTGCTTGACTTCCAAGAGAGAATTGCGGCCGTGAGCTGTCCGGGGGTGTCGGCCAGGCAGCGTGCTGTTATCGGTGTGTCCGGGAAGACAGCCAAGAACGAGCCAGCTTTTGCTGCTGGCAGGCGTCCGAAGGTGGAGGAAGTGGAGCCGACTGCGTTTGCAGTCCGTCGCTGCTACGGATGCGGGTCGTCGCAGCACCTGCTCCGAGCTTGCCCTGAGAGGGAGAAGAGGCGGGGGCGTGTGCGGCGAGAGCGGAGGACCGCCAGCCCGTGTGAGGAAGCAACCCGGCTGGTCACGTCTGCAGTAGAGAGCACAGGGTCTGCTTGGATTTTAGACTCCGGGGCAACGAGCCATCTCTGCTGCGAGAAGGAGTTGTTGAAAAACATTGACAGTCCTGAGCATAAGTATGTGAGATTGGCTGATGGGACCACTGCCAATTCTGTTTGCTCAGGCAATGTGGAATTTCCTGCACTGAAATGTATGTTGCAAAATGTGTTGTATGTACCCTCACTGCAGTCTAACCTGTTGAGTGTTAGCACACTGTTTGACCAGGGATACCAGGTGAGATTTGAGAAAACCTGCTGCAAAATCCTGGGAGGTGGGGGAAAGTTGCTTGTGACAGGAAAGAGGGAAGGTAAACTGTATGTGGTCCAGAGTGATTGTGCCCAGGTGGCTCAGGTGTCGAATGAGCCTGTGCACAATAATTGTATACATTTGCTCCATAGGAGACTTGGGCACTGCGGATTTAGGGCGTTAAAGAAAACCCTGGAGCTTGTGCCTAGTTTGAAAGTAAATCCTTGCAAATGTTACTTGGATTGCCAGGTCTGCAAGAAGACCAAAAGCAAGGCGTGTGCTGTTGCTAAAGAAAGCTCAAGGGAAAGCACACGAGCCCTGGAACTAGTCCATTTAGACGTTATTGGCCCATTGCCAAAGAGTCTGTCGGGGAGGAGATACTGCTTGGTGGCCACCGACGACCACACGAGGTACGCGTGGGCTTTCACCATGGTGCATAAGTCTGAGGTGTATAAGACATTCACCAAGTGGGTCAAAGCAGTGGAGAGACAATTAGGGGTTAATCTCCTAGCTGTACAAACCGACAGAGGGGGGGAATTCTTATCTAACCAGATGAAACGTTGGCTGGAGAACAAGGGCATCGCCCACCGTCTGACGAACCCGGCAACGCCCCGAGAAAATGGGCATGGGGCTGTATTGCAGAATGTGATGTATTGCATGTTAGAGGATGCACAACTGCCAATGACCTATTGGGCAGAAACCATACATGCAGCTGTTTTTTTGCAAAATAGGGTTTGGTGTAATACTGTGAAAAATGTGCCTTACAGGTTACTGTTGAACAAGACCCCAGATTTGAGTTCTTTAAAAGTCTTTGGGTCACGGGCTCGGGTTGGCATCCACTCCACGAGTAGCGGGGAGGGGGATGTCCGGGCAGAGAGCCTAATTTTTCTGGGCTACAAGCCAAGGGCCAGGTGTTATCGTTTCTGCAATAGCAAAAGCAAGATAACACTTAGTAAGAGTGCCCAGTTCAATGAAAAAAGCAGCTGGCCAAGGTTGCACTCCTTGCAGAAACAATTTGTCCTGCTGCCAAGTAGCGATAACGATGTTGGAGCGCAGCCCAGAACTCCAGCCCAGGAGGTGGCACCCAGTGGGGCTGGAGAAGGTGAGCCGAATGCTGGCACAGAGCCTGACGAGCAGAGTCAGGAGGCAGAGCCTCAAATGCAGGAACTGGAGGTAAAGTGTGAGAGTCAGGAGGTTCAACACCCAATTACAGGGGCAGAGCAACCAGCCCAGGAGGTGGGAACAGAGCAACCCGAAGAAGACAAAGCTGGTCCAAGCACAGGGCCACGGGTGTCTGCCAGGTCCACCAAAGGCCAACGTCCCGCTAGGTACAAGTGTCCCTATGTCACTCTGACTGTCAATCCAGACCCACCCGGATTTGAGGAAATGTTAAAAGAAAAGGCTAAGAAATGGAAAGCCTGGGTGGCAGAGTGCGAGGCAAGGGAGAAGGAGGCTGAAGCCAAGCGTCTGAAAGAGCTGGCTGAACAGGAACACGATGATGTGTTTTACAATCATGATGAGTTCCTGAACGAATTCCGGAAAGGGTTCCGAGCTACGTAAATATGAACTGTAATGTTGCTGGTGGACATGTATGTAAACTGTGTAAAGTGTTTTGGTGCACTGGGTTTAAATAGATTAGGAGGTGTGTTGGAGCAAGAATCTACATAAACCCAGTCTGACAGCTACAGTATGACAGCTGGTGATCTAGCTACCAGGCTAGGTCACAGTGACCTGATCAGCAGACCGGCTTGAGCCGGCAGAAGCCAAGTGATGCAATCTGCTGAGTCAGCACGGCCAGGATTGGCTGCTTGGACCATATATGATCTGTGTGTGCATCACACAGGTCTCTCCCTGTGAGATGGTGGTTAGGCGAAGCACTTTGTCCGTGGAGGTGATATTGTATAGACTGCACAAGAGAGCACTTGTTGTGTATATATGTTAATACACCTTTTGGCACTAGTTGCACGTGTCTGCCTGATTTTCTTTCCTGAAGCCCTGTGTCGGGCAAGTCATCTCCCTCACTCTGCTACTCCCGCTCCGACAGTCGGTGGTAACAATCACCGAAGGAAGTATCTGTGTAAATGGCATTCCTGCCAGGAGATGACGTTCCACCGTCCACCATTGCAACGATGAAATAATGTGGGACGGAACAGTTAGCACTGTACATTGGTGCTGTCGTTGAGGGTGGAATGTTTGGACAAACCACAACTGGAGGGGACGCATGTGAAGTTTGGCAAAGCAGAGGACAGATGTGATGGCCACCATGAGGCCTAGCATCCTCTGAAAAATGAGAGCTGTTTGGGAGCGATGCGTTATTATTCTGTTGGCCAAGGACTTGATATGTTGCACTCTGTCTGCTAGAAGGTAGGCTTTGCGGGAGATCGTTGACAGGTGCGCTCCTATAAATTGTATGGTCTGAGTAGGAGTTAGATTGGATTTTGTCCTGTTGACCTGAAGGCCTAGGGTAGTCAGGAGGGAGAGGGTAGCCGAAATGTCCATTTGGAGCTGTTCCTTGGTTTGGGCGACGACCAGCCAATCATTTATGTACGGGTAGATGGATATTTGTTGTCGCAATATTGCTGCCACCACAGCCATACATTTTGTGAATACTCTTGGTGCTGTTGAGAGACCAAAGGGAAGAGCGCCGAATTGATAGTGTTGATCTCAGATAGCGAATCTGAGGCATCTTCTGTGGTGGTGGTTGATGGTGAGATGGAAGTAGGCGTCTTGCAGGTCTATCGATGCCATCCAAGCCTGCTCTGGAATCAGTGGCAAGATAGACCGAAGAGTGACCATGCGGAATTTTTTGCGGCGAATGTAAAGATTGAGCTTTCGCAGATCTAATATGGGGCGTAATCCCCCGTCTCTCTTTGGGACCAGGAAGTAGCATATGATGGTACTGTGGTGGAACTGGTTCTATAGCTCCCTTGTCCAGCAAGGTTGCAATTTCCAATAGCAGAGGTGGGGATGGAGGGGTAGTCATGAACCTGTGATGTTTTGGGGTTGAATTGAACTCTATGGTGTAGCCCCTGTGGATGATAGCCAGGACCCATGAGTCTGGTGTTATGGACTCCCACGTGTGGTAAAACGGCTGTCATCTGATGTCTGGATAATGTTGAGGCTGTCCGAGAGGGGCAGGGGAGTTAAAGAGACTGTTTTGTGGTCGGTGTCATTTTCTTTGATGTTTGAGGGCATGCTCTCTGCTGGAAGGGTTGTTTTGCCTGGGGAGGCTTGCGCCTCCATGGTTCAGCCTGTTGTGGGGATTGAGAGCGCTTGTAGTAATTTGGCTTCCAAGTTCTCTGTCGTATGGATTGGGATTGCGGTTGGGTAACCCCCAATCTCTTAGCCCTCTTTCTGCTGCCATCTACATTGGTCGGAATTTCGTCTGTCGTGGCAGTGAATAGGCCCTGCCCGTCAAAAGGTAAGTCATCTATTTTAAACTTTATGACTGGCTGCAGTGATGAAGACCTGAGCCATGCGTGTCGACATAAGGCAATTGCCGATGCCAGGGTTCTGGAAGAGCACTGGGCTGCGTGGCGTGCCGTATTGATTTGCTGCTTGCTGACCCTCGCGAGCTCCTGTAGGGCATGTGAGGCTTGTCTTTGTGCTGTCTCTGGCAGAGAGGTAATCAGGGTGTTGAGTTGTGTAGTCAGGTTAAAGGCGTACGCTGAGAAGTATGCCATATAGTTGTGAATTTTCGTAGTGGCGGTGGTGAGGGAGTAGATTTTTCTCCCAATTGTGTCCAGTTTTTTGCCTTCCCTTTCAGGAAGAACGGGGTGTCTTGTCTGCTTAGATTTGGATGATGAGTGAACTATCATCGAATTCAGTGCAGGATGGTTGAAGAGAAATTTAGATTCGGGGGCATGAACCTTATAAAGTGATTCAACCCGTTTTGACGTTGGTGGTACCGAGGCTGGTTTGTCCCAGGCCTCTTTCAAAGTTTCCAGATGAACTGGAAGCATTGGAAAGGAGGAACCTGCAGGGAGGTCCACGTGCACCAGATCATAGACTACATTTGAAACTCTAGGCACGTCAGTGGTTAGCTTGACATTGAGGGAGTTCGCCATGTTGGATAATAAATCCAGGTAGCATTTGGGTCCCTCTGATGGAGACAGGTCAGACAGTTTAGCAATATCCAATGCTGGTGAATGAAGATCTGAGGTTGAGGAATGGGATGATTCAGATTGCTCTGCTTCAGATTCTTCCTGGGTGTCTATATCCAGAGGTTTGGTGGTTTGTTCGGTTGGCGAGGGCTGTGCCCGTGGTTTGGTCGGACCAATCGAGATTGATCTGGCTGGTGACAGCGTCTTCGGCTCCATGGTGTAATGAGCAGAGGCTTCACGGTACCGGGGACGGTCTTCATAGTATGAATGCTCTCGGCGCGGAGGAGTCTCACGATGGTCTTCTTTATGTGTTCGGTCTCGATAGTAAGGCACTTCATGGTGCCGAGAGTCCTCATGGGTGCGACGTCGATAAGACCCCGTAGATGGCGATCTGTGGTATCTTCGGTACCTACGAGGGGAAGGTGACCTGGACCTCGATGGAGTGTAGCAATAGTAGCGTTCGGTGTGACCGCTTCGAGACCTCTTAGCTCAGACATGAGTGGGCAGTTCTCTCGGAGTCGACGGCTCTCTTCCGAGGGAAGGTGCAGTTATTGTCTGTGGAGGTATTGAGACCTCCCAAAATGAGTGTGCGTCAACAATGTTGAGGCGCTGGCTCTTAGTTGAACCCGGGGACTCAGTGCTCAGTGTCTGCTCTGGTAAGGATTCGTGAACCGAGGGTGACCGGGAGTTGATACGAACAATCTCGACGGGTGTAATAGCGGGCGTCGAGGTTGATTTCGAAGCCGGGGTTGTCGGTACCGAAGTCGTGGTAGCCGGGTGCGGCGTGGGAGGCCGTGTCGAAGAGGTCGGATCCCGTGGCCTATGGCTTGCCTTGGGTTTTTTTAGGAGATTTCGGTCCTGAAGGGTCCTTCGAGGTCGATTCTGTGTGGTGCCGCTTTCTGGAATCGCCTGATTTCTTCAGATGTTTCCCAGACTTAGGCTTGCTGGGAACCAAGGCCACGGAAGCTGCCGGTTGGGCCATTCTCTTTTGAGCTAGGGATAATGGCGAAGTTTGAGAACTCGAGGCGTGGGACATAGCCGGGCGCAGTGACGACTCTAGCAAATGGCTTCTGAGCCTTGCTGCGCGATTTTTTCTAGCCTGTTTGCCGAATTGGCTGCAGTGCACATAGGTATCAATGCGGTGTGCCTCGCCGAGGCAGAAAAGACATAAAGAATGGCCGTCGATCGACGGGATTTTTGCTGCACAGCGGACGCACCTTTTAAAAGTAATTTTGTCCTTCCCTTCCATCCGCCCAGAGGGGGGGGGAGGGGAGAAAGTCTAAAGAGATAGGAAGATTTTTTTTTTAACAATACCGGTGAAGAGTGAAGTGAAGAAGATGAGCGGTGAAGAGATGATAAGTTCGGAGGATTGCAATGAAAGCGGGAGATCAGCGAGGTAGGTGTATTCCGAACGGCGGTAACGAAGAAACCGAGTGGGTTAGGCGCCTCCCCCTCGTCCAGGCATGCGCAGTCGATTCCTCCTCCCCGGGACGAGAGGAAGGCGTGCTAAAATATGTGGGACTGCACAGAGACCACAAAGAAGATCAAAGATTTTCATCGTGGTCTCTGTGCAGTCCCACACATGGGTTATCCGCCAGGATCGATCCCAACCTCGGAGAATTCAAAGCAATCTTAGAGCGTTAATTTTGACGCACACACTTCCTCTCGTCCCAGGGAGAAGGCATCCACTGCGCATGCCTAGACAAGAGGGAGGGATTTCACCCACCCAGTTTCTTCTTTACCGTTGCCTGGGATACACCTACGTCGCTGAGTCTCCTCTATTCACTGCGATCTTCACCTGTTTTTTCTGCATTTTTCTCCTCACCGTTTGTCTTCATCTTCTTCTCCAACTTCACCGGTATCGTTAAAATTTTTTATCTTTCTACCCTTTTTCTACCTTCGTCCCTTCCCTCCTCCCCCAGGTGGATGGAAGGGAAAGACAAAATCACTTTTAAGAAGTGTGTTCGGTGCGCCTCAAAAATCCCATCCACAGATGGACATTCTTTATGCATTTTTTGTCTGGGTGAGGCCCATCGCACCAACACTTGCCTGCATTGTAGTCAATTTGGAAAGCAAGCAAGAAAAAACCGCGTGGCTAGACTCAGAAGTCATTTGTTGGAGTCGTCACTGCTCCCTACTATGTCCCATACTTTGGGATCCCAAACCTTGCCATCTTCCCTATCTACTCAAAAGGAAGTGGCGCGACCGGCAGCTTCCGTGGCTTCGATTCCCAGCAAGCTTAAGTCCAGGAAACACTCAAAAAAATTTTGACAATTCTAGAAAGAAACATTGCACAGAATCGACTTCTAAAGACCCTTTGGTTTCGACATCACCGAAGACCAAATCTAAGATGGGCCATAGGTCCTCAGATTCAAAGTCTCCCACCATGACTTCTACATTGCACACAACTGTTGGTACCTCGGCCTTGATACACACAGCACCGACTTCATCGGAGGTCTCGCCGTCCATCGATACTGTACCTCTTGAGGTCGTCCATATCCATTCTCGGTCCCCATCACTTCATGGGTCTTTGCCAGAAAATATCCTTGACACCGAATCTCCAGAATCACACAGAAGTCAGCGCGCTAACCTCGCCGCACACTCCTTCCAGGAAGTTTCGATGCCTAGTAGACAGACGCCTAGCAAGCAACAGATAGCGACACCTGCATCTCTACTCCTAAGAGAACCCTCGACACCGAGAGAGCCATCTACTTGGGTCCAAGCCAAGAGATCTCGAAGTCATCATAGGGAACGCTATTACTACTATAGCCCATCGTGGTCCAGATCACCATCTCCTCGCAGGTACCGACGATATTATAGATCACCTTCCTCAGATTCCCACCGGTATCGGTACCGTGAGGACTCACGGTAAGTGAGGTGCTTTATTATCCTACACATCGGGAGCACGCATACCATGAGGATCGTCCTCAGTACCGTGAGTACGTGTCTTAACCCCGTGAAAGCCCCTATCGATGCCCTAAGCATTACACTATGGTATCAAAACCATTGTCTCCAGCTAGATCGACTTCGGTGTGCTCAGTCTCTCCTAAGCAACAGGTGGAACAGCCTCCCCTGCTGACCAAACTGATATCAGTGCCTACCAAGCCCATCGATACACCCATTGAAACTCAGGAAGAATCTGAAGCGGAACAATCGGATTCCTCCCATTCTACAGCCTCAGCTCCTCCTTCACCAGCCTCCGACATCATCAAACCTGCTGACCTCTCACCTTCAGAGGGTTCTAAATCTTACCTAGATTTACTATCCAACATGGCAAATTCACTCAATATTAAACTGACTACTGATGCACCTAGATTTTCGGATATAATCCACGATTTGGTATATGCAGACCTGCCGGCAGGCTCTTTTCTCCCATACTTCCAGTTCTCTTGGAAACCTTGAAAGAGGCATGGGACAAACCCGCTTCAGTGCCACCGACATCTAAACGAGTTGAATCCCTCTACAAAATTCATGCTCCTGAATCAAAATTTCTCTTCAATCATCTGGCACCAAATTCCATGATCGTGCATTCGTCCTCAAAATCCACACAAACACAACACCCGGTCCCACCTGAAAAGGAAGGGAAGAAATTGGATACTTTAGGAAGAAAGATCTATTCACTTACCATTGCTGCTTCCAAAATTCACAATTATTTGGCCTATTTTTCGGCATATGCTTTCAATCTGACCTCCCAACTTAATACCTTGGTCCCCTCCCTACCGGATGCAGCACAGAAGCAGGCTTCGCACATCCTTCAGGAGCTCTCTCGTGTCAGCAAGCAACAAATTAATACAGTGCGTCATGCTGTGGCATGGTCATCTAGGACTATGGCTACATCAATTGCTCTATGCCATCATGCCTGGCTCAGGTCCTCGCCACTGCAACCTGACATCAAATTCAAGATAGAGGACTTACCTTTCGACGGACAGGGTCTCTTTAATGCCACCACAGATGATATCTTAACCACTGTTGATGACAGTAGGAAAAGGGCAAAAAGATTGGGAGTTACTCAACAGCAATCCCAACCTAATGGGCAGAGAACCTGGAAACCATCATACTACAAACGTTCCCGATTTCCCCGACAAGCTGAATTCTGGAAACGTAAGGCTCCTCCAGCAAAACAACCATTTCAGCAAAGAGCATGTCCACAAACCTCAAAGAAGACAACACTGGCTCCAAAGCAGTCTCTTTGACTCCTCTCTTCTACCTCTCAATCAGTTACAACACCATTCAGACACCACCAGACTACGACCATTTTATCCCATGTGGGAATCCATAACATCGGATTCATGGCTCCTGGCGATCATCCACAGGGGCTACATCATAGAGTTCGATTTGACTCCAAAACGCCACAGATTCATACCTACACCCCCATCTGTTCCACTTCAAAAGGAAATCGCCGCCTTGCTGGACAAGGGAGCTATAGAACCAGTTCCACCGCAGTTCCATCACACAGGATTTTACTCCCGTTATTTTCTGGTTCCAAAGAGGGACGGGGGGGCAGTGTCCTATACTGGATCTTCAAAAACTCAACCTCCATATTCGCTGCAAAAAATTCCACATGATTACTCTGCAATCTATCCTACCACTGATTCCAGAGCAGGCCTGGATGGCGTCGATAGACCTACAAGATGCCTACTTCCATCTCACCATCAATCACCATCACAGAAGATTCCTCAGGTTTGCTATCGGAGATCAATACCATCAATTCCGCGCTCTCCCCTTCGGTCTTTCGACAGCACCGAGAATTTTCACGAAATGTATGGCTGTGGTGGCAGCCGTACTCCGGCAACAACAGATCTCCATTTACCATTATATAGACGATTTGCTGGTTGTATCTCAAACAAAAGAACAACTTCAGAAGGACATTTCATCTACTCTGTCTCTCCGGTCTGCACTAGGTCTTCAAGTAAATCATGCAAAATCCAACCTGGATCCCACTCAGAACATACAATTTATAGGGGCACGTCTGTCGACGATATCACACAAGGCCTACCTTCCAGCAGACAGAGTGCATCAAATCCAATCCCTGGCCAATACCATAATCGGGCACCGTACACAAACAGCCTTCATCTTCCAACGGATGTTAGGTCTTATGGTGGCCACCACCGCTGTCCTCTGTTTTGCAAGACTTCATATGCAACCTTTTCAACTGTGATTTGTCCAGACATTTCATCCACACCGGCAACACCAAATGACTTTACTTACGGTCCCATCTCACATTATCCCATCTCTGAAATGGTGGACAGTGGATCATCATCTCCTGGCAGGAATGCCATTCGTACGAACCGCCCTCTGTGATTGTCATGACCAACGCCTCCAAGTGGGGATGGGGAGCCCACTTGGGAATGTTGACAGTTCAGGGACCAATTACGAGAGTTCCCTTCACATCAATTGCCTAGAGCTCCTGGCGGTCCACAGAGCTCTGAGATACTTTCTACTGTCTCTTCACAATTGCCACATTCAGGTCACCTCCGACAATGTAGCCACTGTTTTCTACATCAATCAGCCGGGAGGCACAGTCTCTGTTCATCTGTGCAAACGAGCCCTATCCTTATGGCACTGGAGTATCGTTCACGGCATTTTCCTGACAGCGGTGCATCTACCAGGAGTCCAAAACGTCCAAGCAGACACACTGAGTCGTCATCTAGTCAATGACCACGAATGGGCCCTCAACCGTCGTTACCTGCATACAGTGTTCGAGACCTTTGGAGTTCCGAAAATAGATGTATTTGCGTCTCCAGACAACGCCCAGTGTCCGCACTTTTACACTCAGGGTCCTCCATCCCCACTGTCTACGGGGGACGCCTTTCTACATCAATGGTCCAGGACACTACATTATTTCCACCAATTCCTCTCATCATGAGAGTATTGCAAAAGATAAAGCTAGATCGGACCAATTGCATCCTGATTACATCGTGGTGGCCCTGTCAACCTTGGTTCACCACTCTCCTCCTCCTCTCGGACAGCACGTTCCTCCGACTTCCTCAAGTTCAGGACTTAATTTCCCAACAAGAAGGCAAGGTTTTGCACCACCATCCGGGACTTCTACGACTGACTGCCTGGAAAATCAGTTTCTGAATTTTCCTTCGGACGTCCGTCATGTCTTACTCAGCGCTAAAAAACCTGCCATCAGAAAATCTTATTCTTTAAAATGGAAACGTTTTTTGGTGTATGCTGTTCTACATAATTTCAAGCCTGAACTCTCCACTATAGCTTAGATCCTGACCTACACCTTATCCCTCTCTAACTCAGGACTGCCGTACTCTTCTCTGAAGGTCCACTTAGCGGCCATCTCTGCATTCCATCCACACATCGAAGGGTGTACTGTTTTCTCCCACTATGCTACTAAAGCCTTTATGAAAGGGATCCTCCACCTTCATCCTCCAATCCATCAGCTTCATCCCACCTGGAGCTTGTCTCTTGTGCTGAGCCAACTAATGAAGCCACTTTTTGAGCCCATGGCATCCATCCCTATGCATCTCCTGTCCTGGAAGACAGCTTTACTGGTAGTGCTTACTTCTGGCAGAAGAGCCAGCAGCATCTGCGCTTTCAGAGCAGACCCACCATACACTATTTTCCATCATGACAGTTATTTTACGGCCTGACCCTTTTCTACCCAAGGTAGTCTCACCGTTTCATCTAGGAAAGTCGTCTACTTTACCTGCCTTTTTTCAACGTCCTGCCGACGCAGGTCAACAAACTTTACACAACCTGGACATCCGTAGGGCCCTTGCCTTTTACATTGAGAGGACACGTCCATTTCGAAAAGACAGTAGACTCTTTGTAGCATATGCAACCCACAACCAAGGCACTAAAATCTCAACACAGAGTTTTTCAAAATGGATTGTGGCTGCTATTACATTATGCTATCGACTGGCTAAACAGCCAATACCTGAACATTTACGAGCTCATTCTACTAGAGCCATTGCCACTTCATCAACTTTCTGTAAGGGCGTTCTGATGGAAGACATCTGTGCCGCTGCAGTCTGGTCGTCTCCATCTACGTTTGCCTTGCACTATGCTTTAGATGTCCGTGCTCAGCGTGACGCGTCTTTTGGACAGGCTGTACTACGATCCATTTTCGACTGATATCTCCAGTCGTCTACACTGTAAGTACATATTGCTTCTTATATGCATACTAACTTTGTCCTTTGGTTACAAATCCAGCACCCGCCTCCGGACAGATTAGCTTGCCAGTCACCCATGTGTGGGACTGCACAGAGACCACGATGAAGATAAACAGGTTTCTTACCTGTAACTGATGATTTTCGAGTGGTCATCTGTGCACACACGCCCACCCAACCTTTCCCGCTGCTGGTTCCTTGTTCCTATTTCAAAAATTTTCCTCCTATACAGCAGCGGGAAGAAACTGGTGGGTGAAGCACCTCCCTCTTGTCTAGGCATGCACAGTGGATGCCTCCTCCCCGGGACGAGAGGAAGTGCGCACCAAAATTAACGCTCTAAGATTGCTTTGAATTCTCCGAGGTTGGGATCGATCTTGGCGGATAACCCATGTGTGTGACTGCACAGATGACCACTCGAAGATCATCAGTTACAGGTAAGAAACCTGTTTTTGCTCAGTGCTTCTTGGGTAGACCCAATAGTGATGGGGAAAACACATGTCTGCAAGGACATGCCATCGCAACCTGTCCCAGCAGGAGGTCCTCAGCACAGTAGAAATGCCAGATACACATTTGGCCACTGCAGAAGAACACAAAGCACAGCAGAGCCTTTTCCTAAGCTGGTGCAAATAAACTGAGCAAGCACTCAAAGCCAACTTCAGGTATGGCAGAATGGACACCAATGCACTGTGCATCTAAAGCACTGTATTGTCTTCTATGCAATGAAACTATTGCAGCTAATTGGATTGGTAACAATTTTCTGATCTGTGATAAAATGGCAGCAGATAGAGCAAGTTGAATATTTAACATTTAAACAAAAATCTCTGACCATGGTGGGTCACAGAGTCCTGG
Source organism: Heteronotia binoei (assembly GCF_032191835.1). NCBI lineage: Eukaryota > Metazoa > Chordata > Lepidosauria > Squamata > Gekkonidae > Heteronotia > Heteronotia binoei. Next base: position 132,123,576 of record NC_083226.1, read on the forward strand.
CTTATAAGCCCCTCTAGCGCTGCGTATTGGACAGGCCTGCTGCTAATGTATGTGCATACAGAGCATGGATACCATACCTGCTTCCCCCCATTCCACACACACCAAGACCAGCAAGATGGATAGGCAAGGCCACTAAGTGGTTGTGAAGATTCCTGCATAGCATAGGCAGTTTCAGACATTCCCACACTCCAAAGCCTTTGCTTGTTGGCCATCACCACCAACACCAGTTTGTCCAGTGTACCATCTTATGACTTCTTTTTCTGACACATTATTTCCTTTTATATGCTTGCAGTTCACTGGATCTATGTTGATACCTTCAGAGTTAAAGATAGATCCACGGTTTGGAAATATTAAAAACAAATGAGTTAGACAAGTAATTATTTTAGAGGAAGCTTTATTGCCTTGCATATACTTAAGTAGAATGACTGGTGATATATCCCAAATTGAGAATTGCTTTGATGAAGAGACAAGTACCGCATTTTATGTGTAACTCGGTGATTGATAATCAAAGAAGTGGGGATTGCAAATTTGTGATATGATGTGGGTATCATACCGATTTAGAGACCCAGAAACTATCAGCAAATACCAGAATATTTTCTTAGCATTCTCTGTTCTTACAGATTTCTTTTGGATCATTTGAAATGGATAGTTGTACAAATTGGAATAGTAACCTAGATGAACTACTGCCTATTTATGATGGGGGGAGGGGTTGTACTAGCCATTGTTTTTATTATTATTTATTTAGAAATGTATATCCCCAACACTCCACAGGCCTATTTAAGGTAAGAACAATACAATGAAATTATTAAAATAACACAAATTATTGATATGAAAGACAAGCCAGGGTGTCAAAACATCATAAAGCAACACTGATCTGCCTTAAAAGATACACAATAATCCTAAGGCTTAAAAGGCCCTAAAAAAGTAAAACTCTTCAGTTAAAAAGTCTGAGTCTAAAAAGTTTTGGCCTGGATCCGAAAGAAGAGTGTGCTAGGTGCCAGGTGAGCCTCAAGGAGGAATGTATTCCAAGGTAAAAACAGCTACCTCTGGTCAGGGCCGGCTTGCCCATTAGGCAAACTAGGTATTTGCCTAGGGCGCCGGAAGCAGGGGCCAAATTGCCTAGTTTACCTGTTACCGCCCCGCCACCTCCCTCCCCCCACGGGTAAAACGCCACCACTGCCCTCCCCCTCCTTTTCTGTGGTGGCACACTCCCGCCCCCCCCCCCCCACCCACCCCAATGCTCAAAGGAGCTCTAGAACTGGCCTTACCCGCTGAAACGTGGCCCGGGCCTCTCAGTGCTGAGCGAGGCTTTGCTCCTCCCTTAATTCTTTCATTTTCTAGCGGTGCTTCTCTGAGTGCACCAGAGGGTGCGCAGCGGAGCACACCGCTGCAGAAGGGAAGGGGGCAACAGGATTTTACATGCTAATCAGCGGGGGGGGGGGCTTTAAAGAGCCCAGGAAGTGCGGCACTCCACCACCCCTTCCTGAGCATTGTAATGGTAGGAAAGGGAGGGAGGAGGAGGCGCCATGCAGGGTGGCAGCAGGGCATGGTGCCACGGAGGGGTGGGGTGCGAGTCTGACTGGGGTGCCATGCGCCCCAGGGCTGGCCCTGCCTCTGGTTGCCACCCATCCTCCCCTCTGCTGCTTGATTGAGCCACCTGGTGGGAAGGGCGGGATATAAATTACAAATAAATAAATAAATAAAATAAAGAAAGCAGGGGTTTGGGAAGAGGATCTTAACTGATAAGCTGGACAGTATGGATGTTGTTACTTAAAGTAATCTCCACTCTGTTTAGGGTCTCAAAAGTAAGAATTGTGCCTAGGAACAGAAAGTTTCATAATGCAGGTCTTTAAGCACAGATTATATGATTTCTGTTGTCTCCCCAGTTTGCACAATCTGTTGACCACGCTACACTGTGACTCAAATCAGTTTTTTTATATAACCTCTACAATTTGTTCCAAATGGTTACACTACAGCAAGTCTTGACCATTTCCCCATCACACAGTCTCTGTTCAAATTTGGCAACTCAGGAAGCGCAGAAATTAGTGCCCAGCATCATTTTACTCCTCTTTTATAGAAAAAGAGTACAAGGGTTGGCTTTTTTTGGCCAGTGATGGCCACAGCTCTTTGAAACTACACCTACCTGAAGACATTCACAACTGAAGCAGTTTCTTTAGAAATTTGTGTTCCCAGTAAGTGCTGCCTGCTAAATTATTGGATTAAATCTGCACAAAGAAACATTCATCAAAGCAGCAGTTCCTAACACAATGTTAGATGAATCATCTTTAGAAATTAAGTGTTCAGGCAGGATTTAAATCTGTAAGGCAAATGCATAGCTGTTTGTAGTTCACAACTGATGCTATTTTTAAAAATTTCCCCTATATAAATGAAAGCAGCTTTACTTCTCAGAATGCATATAATTTCTAAATGGATATTCCAAACTATTGTCATTATCCAGACTACAGGCCTTCTTAACATGAGCTTAGGTCCAAATGCACCTTTGTCTTGTATGAAACATGAAGTATACATGTATACAATGAACAAGAGAGGGGAACCTTCATTTATCACATTGTCTACTTTTTTAAAGGCAGCAATGGATAAGCCAGCTCATCAGCTACTGTTCCTGACAAGGATCTTCCAGTACTTTGAAAGTGATACATTTTTCCCAGAAATCGATCTAAAACAATTCAAGCTTCTGCAAGGGTAAATATAACCGCTACAGTAATATAGTGCATTCACTTTATCATTAATGGCATAACAAAATATTTCACAAATTTATATATGTTAATGCAATCTCTGAAGAAAAATATTTGGACAAACAGGATGTGCAAGACAATCACAGGCAATTAATTTACTAATGGTCTTAATAGTTAATTAAGCATACACTAATTTTTGTTATTTTATATGTAATTTACTCTCCTTTCCAGATACCCAGGTGTGCCCGATGGTATTCAGGAAGAGAATGGCATCCAGTACAAGTTTGAAGTGTATGAAAAGACCATCTCTGGAGACATATGAAGTGTCTTGTCTAAGTTTATAATTCTGTAGTGCATTTTACAGTATGGTCACAATTACACAGAAATAAGCTCTGCTGAAGCAAACCAGACTTGCTTCCAAACATAGACTTGAGTTGTGAAACAAGTTCTTTCTCAAGCACACTGACCTTCTCTATTTCCACTCCTTCCATCTTCCAGTGTAATGTAAGTGCTCTTGGTGGTGATACTTCATTGCCATAACTACAGTGCAGCAAAACAGTGTTTGAAAAAAGCTATGTCAAGATGGGCTTTGATCCTGTGAGCTCTCCAGACTTTCAGTGAAAAATACATTCCATTTTTATAGATGGCAGATTGTGTCTTGATCCTTTGTTCATTAATAAGATTCTGAATGCTGAATTTAATCCCTGTTATAGGCCTTTACAGATTTGCCCTCTAATGTCCAAATAATATATGTCCAGGAGTCTGGCTGTTATAGCAAACTGTCCATCAAAGGTTATGGTGAAGACTACAGCTGTAAATTATTATTTAGTGGTCCCCAGCATGGTGCCCATGATGTGTTTCCTGGTACCCACTTGCTTCTTCCCCATATCATCTCTTCTCTGAAGCTAAGAACCAATCCTGATTTTTCTCCACTTCATTGGAATAGGAGGTGTTTTCTCTATATCTTCAGACAGCATCATTTGGAAACAGCTGCCTCCATAGGAGAACTTCCTAACATTTTGTGCTGGAGATGGAATGCAGACCAGATGGCACGGCAGCCATTATGTTGTGGCACCCCATATTTGTCCTCTGAACTCCCCCAATATCCAGTGGTTCAACATCACTGGGGACTCCACCATAGCTTATATAAACTTTTCCTTAAGCCCTCTGTTCAGTATCTTTCTTCTTCTCAGCTACACAGGCTGTTAGTCTTAACTGACAAGGATATACTGTGCATATTCTGATATGGTAGAAAGTAGTTTGGGACAAAGTTTTGTCAAGGAGAAGAGCCATGACAGTATGAATATATGTCTTATACTGAATCAGACCCTTGGTCAAAGTCTACTCAGACTCGCAGCAGCTCTCCAGGGTCTCAAGCTGAGGTTTTTCACGCATATTTGCCTGGACCCTTTTTTAGTTGATGCCAGGGATTGAACCTGGGACCTTCTGCTTTCCAAGCAGATGCTCTACCACTGAGCCACCATACAACAACAAAGGAATTTAAATTATTTACAGTAATAAGTATAATATACTTATCCAATTCTGATGCATATTTTGCCTAATGTGAATGACTTTAAGTTGTTGTCTTAGGAAAGCAGCCATTATGTTCTAACTGGCATATGAAAATGAGGGTAGTAATATGAATAATGTCCCATTTTGAGCTTGGAAACCAGGGTCACAATCTTTGCTGAGCTGTGAATTTTACTACATAGTCTTGGAGCAGCATTATACCCTTACATAGTAAGAAACAAAACTTTCTAAGTCCATAAATGTCAATGGGCTTAAAAGAGTGTAAACTCTGCTTGGGATGGCACTGTTAGTATCTCAGCCTTATGGACCTAAAAACATTGTTGTAAAGTAAAAATCTGGGAAACCCCACAAACACTGCATTGAGCTCCTTGGACAAAAGATGTGAAAGAAATGAAATGGCCATGAGGCCCATTTTGTGGTACCACCAACTGTTATTTGTTTTATTTAGAAAATATGTATCTGTAGAGATGTTTAAGGAAGATCACAATGAAAGCAAAACTAAGGACAATAAAAATAAAGAATCCAGGGCATGAAACAGAGCAGTCTAATATGGCATTGGTAAAACAATCCTTAGGCTAGAAGCAGACTATAAAACAACTTGGGGGTGGAGATAGAACCCCTCAACTAAAACCTGAACAAAAAAATGTTTTTGGCCTGGCATTGATAGGAGACAAAGATAAGGCACCAGGCAAGCCTCATGGGGGCTTTCCAAAGGCAAAGTGCCACCACAAAGAAGCCCTGTCTCTAGTTTCTTTCTCTACCTTTGCATTCTGACTCTTCTTTTGCAGCTCCCTCCCACCTTCTGACTGGGATATAAGGGCTTAGGGATTTCCATTCCTACTTGTATCTAATAAATTGAGCTGTAATTCTTGAAAGCTTATACCCTGGCAATCTGGTTGGTCTTTTAAGGTGCTACTGAACTCAAATCTTGCTCTTCTCCTGCAGACCAACATGGCTGCCTACCTGAAACTGTCTCTGGTTGCCACCCACTATACCTCTGAGGACGGAGGCACAACAAGCAGAGGAGAGAATATTAACTGGCAGGCTCCTGCTTCTTTACAGTTAAGAAATTAAAGCAACTCAGCTAATGTCAATGGAAAAACTATTACTGAAAAATCTGATACTTAAAATCTTAAGTGGATTTTTTTCCTACTTACCTTTTAAAAATAAGTACAAGAAGTAAAATTTAAGTTGCTTAGCAGCAAGGGTTGCACTTCTTAGTCACTGCCTAGTGGAATTACCAGTGCTAGGAAGTTACTATAATCTCCATTAAGGATTTTTAAAGCAGAGAACTTCAAAAAGTCATCAACATGTCTGTTCAATTTCTCCACAGCATCAAATTTCCTTCAGGGAAAAAAGAGGGTGGGGGGAATAAAGGAATCAAGTGACACAGAACAATTTCTTGACAGTACCATCTGATATACATTTTTTTTTACCTCAGATGCACAAATCAAAACATTGCTGTCAAATCTTCCAAGACATGTTCTTTACTCCTCCACCATTGTACCATCTTCCCTTTAGTGTTCTTTTTGTCATGTGAGAGACTAATAACTTTAAATTTACTACTGGGTTTATGATGTCATCTTGGAAAGTCAAGGACAATAACAAAGCTATTAACTTGTAAAGTTAAACCTCAGTCACACAAGTGTTAGATATAATAAACATTTTAAAGATCAAACTCAATGGATCTTTCATTGGAATTCTAGTTTATTGTTCTGGATCTTTAAAAATACTCTTACCAACTTCCTTCATATATTGATGCGCCTAAATTTTGGTTATGATTAAAAGCAAAACTTTTCCTCCAGTTTCCATCTGTGCCAACTGAAAACAGCCACTTACATTGCCTTCCTAAGCATAGTTACACTCTTCTAAGTTCATCGACTTCAGTTAACTTTGGAAGGTGTTATTCTGCTCAGGAGTACACTATTAGTCTTTTTCCTTCGAGTTGCTCACTTGCAGGTGGGACACACAGAGAGCTTGAGCAAACTACCAGAGAACCACCTCTCTGATTGTTCTGCATGTCTCAAATAGAACCAGACATTATCCAGTGTTGTGTCATTACGTCAAATATTTATTTATTTAAAAAAATTTAAAGCTGCCTTTCCACCTAGTCAGGATCCACAGAATGGTGTGCATAAAAATATTAAAATAGTTAAACAATTAAAAATACAGTTGAAATTATATAATTCAATGAAAAACACATAAACATGTATAGTACCTGGTGGCAGGGCTTAGGATTTAGGTGAGATGTAATACATATGCATGTAGAATACATTTCTCTCTCGTCACTTCCTCCACTTGAGAGAAAAGAAATGATCTGATTCACCTGAACTCTCATGGTGTATCTATATGAGACACTATAGTTATTGAATGCTTTGCTGCTGCATCTGTCTACCCATCCTTGGCAGTGAATTTACAACGGGCTATTTTAAGAATAGGAGGTGATTTTGGAACTCTGGACTCCACCCATGGCTGCTGCACCACCACCCCCTCTATCCACTGGGCTGCTTCTCCAGAGGCAGGGCTTTTTTTGAGCAGGAACGCAGTTCTGGCTGGCTTGGTGTCAGAGGGTGTGGCCTAATATGCAAATGAGTTCCTGCTGGGCTTTTTCTACAAAAAAAGCCCTGATCAGAGGTAATCAGTTACATTGTCAAACTCATATGTTAGGAGCGCTGGATCTGACACAAATGGGACTTTGTGGGGCCAGGCCATGAGTGTCATAAAATACAATATAAACTTTATAATGGACACAGATAAACCCAATTAAAGATATTTTTTAAAACTTAAAATACAAACATGCTTAAAACTCTTCCAATGGTTTAAGCTGGAAAGGTGGGAGACTAGTGGAATTTGGCAATGCAATTTTTAAAATAAAACAAAAGCAAAAGGCTCTGACTCTGTGGGAACAATGAAATGGCATTGTAGACTTCTCCCCACCAGTTTACTCAGATTGGCAAAGCCTTTCCAGTATAATATCCCCCTTTGGCTGTGGGTTCCCACATTAGTGTACTCACTAGGTTAGGTCCATTCAGGAGAAATAAGCTGGCTAAAAGCATCAACCCTTGTTTGCAAGGACACAACTCCAGGAAGCATGAGTTTCAGCTAGCTATAGGAAAGCTGAAAATGTAACCATCTCCACTCCATTTGAAACCATTACAGAGTACAGACAAAGCTGTAATGAAAATGTGGAATGGATCTTAAAATCCACCCCATGTTTTCCTTGCAGCAGCCAGCAAAGAAAGGCAGGAAGAACCTGGGACTCAGCCTGCAAGCTTCAAAGGGTGCTTCAAAGAGCCTTTGAAGCTCCCAGGCTGAAACCGAAAGAGACTCAGCCTGGAAGCGTCAAAGAGCCTGGGAGATGTAAGGGTAAGGACAGGAGGGGGGAAGAAAGAGCCCCACCTACCTGATCAAAGCCTTGGGCTGGCCGGATCTGGCCCGCAGGCTGGGTGTTTGACTGTTACAACATTGTGTGCCAGAACAGGTGAAGGTAAACAGAAAAGACAGCCTATTAAGTGTGAGGTAGGTAAGGAACACCCATATTTGGAAAGATGTGGGCAGGGGTACTGTACCCAGCAAGAGACCATCATTGGGCATATGTGAAAACTGAGTGATAATTAAACTCTGAAATTTTACTGAAAGCAGGCATATTTTAAGTGAATCACTTCTCTACTTTTGGAACGGTAATGCAGACCAGCTGGTTTCAGCTCTCTTGCTAGTGCCACTATTAAACAATATTTAATTTTTAAGCTGTTTGGAACACTTTGTTCCCAGGGAACCATGAATGAGGGGGATTAAATTATATCTGTATTATACTTTTCTTAGTGACTGGTAATTATATTGTCAGTCATCATGCCATGCTATTCATTGCACTTAGCTGCAGCGAGACTGGGGGGAGGGGTGATTTCATTTTTTCTGTTCTACAGCATGAATCTGTTCAGCAGCCTAGAGCTAGATTAGCCCACTGAAACCAATGAATCTATTTGTGGAAAAGGCCAAGACTCTGAAAAGCAAAGTACTCACAGTCAATACTCCTAAACTGTAGAATCTTGTTAGCAAAAATTCTACTTCATGAGCTACTGGTATGAAATTTGTGAGCTACTGCATAAATTAGTTTGCTATGGGTCCATTTTTTCTGAGCTGAGACAAAAATGTGTGTGCCAGAGGCTAAAAAACTGTAAGTTAGTTCACACTAACTCACCTTAGAGGGAACTCTGCTCACAGCACAGTAATTTAAAGTATACAAGTTAAATTTATAGATTTGTTGCCATTCTCCTGTAAATAAGAGGCTATAGGGACTGGGATTTTTTAAAACACACTCAACTAGACTGAGGAAGTAATGGTTTACAGCTCTTTGTAGAATTGTTGCTCTTTAAAATTACAATGGACACTGTGAAGTGGTGCACCCAAATAGATATACAGTGATTTTATCCATACCCAACCATCAAAATGGGCAGACTGAAAGTGCTAAAATCAGTACAATCCATAGGGAACAAACCTCAGTTGCCACAGTATTTTGGGAGATGTTTTTCTAATAGTTTAACTTCTGAAGGCTGAATCTACAATTATGTCGCTTCTAAGAACAACACACAAGAAAATCAGGCAACTTCTAATCTTAGTTAAGATATGGCCAAGGAAAGGAAAACTAAACATGCTAATACAAGAGATTTCCAAGGAACGGACATAAAGAAGAGCCCAAGAACAATAGTATGGCAGAAATTATCAAAATAACAAGAAAGTAGAGGGTTTGGTTTAGTGACTCTTAATGGGGACAATTCATACAGATAGACACACACATGCCTTGCATTCGGGATTTTAGGCAGCTCCTTCACCTTTGAAATGGCTTCTGACAAGTCATCTGAGCAGAGTTCCTTTATTTACCTGAGCTAAGAATACAATCCAAAAACCTAGATTTCTACTCCTGGCCCTTTAAAAAGTGACGCACAGCAAATAAAACTTCATATTAAGTTGGCTGATGACCATTAGCCATATGGGTCTAATTGAATAAATGTCTATGTATTTGTCATTAAATACGTACATAAAGATTGCCTCATCTGGAATGGTTTTATGTCTTAATCTTTTACATATGTCTTGGCAGTTATTTGATGATAATGTTTACTTAGTGGCCAGTAATGGATTAAAGGTTAAGACAGTGGCTTAGACACACAGAATCAAACAGAAAACCAAATATTGGGAATATATGAGTGCGCCCTCCTTAGGAGTACCTTGTACAAAGTCCAACGTATACCTTGCAAAGTTCTCAACCAAGGAAGATGGGGTGGGGGGGAATTACATTCAGGTGCACATGCAATTATCTGTTTTGAAAGACCCAGTCAGAGAAGCTATCTTTAGGGAAGACAGAGGAGCTGGCCATAGTACTGAAACAGCTTGCATGTTACCTAAGGATTCCTACCAACTTCATTTGAATTTGTGGAAGTGATTATACATTTCTGCTGGCTGGTCAAACCCCAGATATGTACACCAATAGAAGAGATTAAGTTTTGTGCTACTACGAATAATTACCACTGCCTTTTAATACACTCGGCCCTAGAGACTTAACAATGGCGTCTGAATTATGTACTTATTCTAAGGTTGCCAACATTCTGCAGAAGTGTCCTTAATGTACAGAAATGGGCAGGTGAAAAAGAAGAAGATATTGGATTTATATCCCGCCCTCCACTCCGAAGAGTCTCAGAGCGGCTCACAATCTCCTTTACCTTCCTCCCCCACAACAGACACCCTGTGAGGTGGGTGGGGCTGGAGAGGGCTCTCACAGCAGCTGCCCTTTCAAGGACAACCTCTGCCAGAGCTATGGCTGACCCAAGGCCATTCCAGCAGGTGCAAGTGGAGGAGCGGGGAATCAAACCCGGTTCTCCCAGATAAGAGTCCGCACACTTAACCACTACACCAAACCGGCTCTCCGTGAAGTTTTTCATGGGACAAGTAATATCACTTGGTAAATAATATCCCATTAAGCCTCCATTAAAGAGACAGGACACTTTTCCTCCAGACTTTCAGCAATCCTAACTTACTTATAGAGAATAATTGTTGTTCTGCTTCAAGAAGACTTCTTCAGAAGACTGAAAGCCTGAAACAGCCTCCTGTAGTGCCAAGAGTATCTTAATGATCGCATTCCAATACCTCCCATATTCAGCGGCAACCCTAGGAATACAGATATTATTTTCACTAGTTTTTTTGTTCTTTGAATGAGGACAATTTGTGGGGATCACCTTTACACAAAGAAAAATGTAGCTGATAAGACAAGGAATAGCTGAAGTCAGGGTAAAGGTAGATTCAGACATACAGCTTCTCTTTGATTGACTTCTGCCATTGTATGACAAAATTGAAGTAGAACTATGTCATCCAAGTTTAGATGCTGTAGCCACACAACTGCTGTAAAGTATTCAGTCTGTACCAGATGTAGTTTTCTCTGTGATGGTCATTCCAGATTTTACTCTTGAAAGTATATTAGTCAACACCACTCTAACATAAGTAGCATACATCCCACCACCACTCTACATAGTGGATGAGGATAACCTAGCTGCAGCCACTAATTGCAGCTAATGATGTCTGTTGTGGGGAACAAACACAACAGATCTATTGTGACATATGCTTTCGTGAGCCAGAGCTCACTTCATCAGATCCATAAAGTGGTCATCAAATTATACTATGTTGGTTGGTTTATTATGGCACAATCAGTATACAAATAAGTAGTGAAGTAAAAAGGATCCACACATTATTATTATTATTAATGCTTTGAAAATAAAAGAGACAAACACTTAAAGCTGACACATTGACAGTGTAGAAATGAACATAATAGATTTCAGGCAAAAGCAAATAAAATTAAATACTACCTTCCAAGTGATCTCAGGCCCACATGCTTAAAGACCAACTTAAGCCCATTCAAAGCTATCCAACATATCAATCCATAGCTGCTTTGTTCAGGGATCCAATGGTACTAGTGATAAAACTAGGGTGGGAAAAGAAAGGGAAATAGAAAGATTATTAGATAAAAAGGAACTAAAAGGTGGAAAAGAGGAAAGGATATAAAAGCATTGTTACAAAGGGGAGGCTGCTGTTGAATACAAGAAAGATGACACTGCCAGTCTACTCTATGCCAGTGAATAAGGTCCCATCACTTTCTGCGGCATTAAACTTGCATATTGGCCTTTCACCTCCGCTTCGTTATGAATATGCTACTAAATGCACAGCAAAAGGACCTCTTATCTCCTTAGCTAAATTCCCAGGTAAACAATTCATGGTGGCTTTTGGAGCATCTCTGAATCCCCAAAAGCATATAGAACCAGGTTGCAGGATCCATTTTGTTCATCTCAGACAAACCTGTAATAGGCTGCTTAGCATACCAACTGTCTCCAGGCTTTAACAGGATGATCAATAGGATACAAATATAGTGACCACTCTCCTTCCTGTTGGTAATCTGATATGTTCAAGATAACCTCAGCAGTTCTGCTGTTAACTCCTTTGACTATTACATGGAAAAGTATCAGGCTATGGAGTGAATTGTGTTCTGTAATCACTGCTAATTTCTTCAATAGGCTCTGATCAAACATAACAGCTTAATTGCTCTTCATACAAATACAGAAGGGTATACATTAAGAGTTTCTCTTTCTGAAATGCCAAGGGTTTAATTGCTGCGTATCAATACACTATTTAGTAGTATCACGAAATAATTCCTTGACTCACCAAGGGCACAAATAAACTTCTATTGTGTTGTGTGAGAAAGAAGGAAAGTACTCAAAAAAATGACAAACATGGAAAAACGAGACAAGATGTATCTGTGGTATATTTATTACTGAAATATTTGTGAACCATTCAGTTGTGTTCAAAATATTTACACCCTGAGTTAGATTTCGATGGAAGCTGGATTCAGCTAGCCGGCCCAATGTTGACTCAGCCTTTCATCCTTCCGAGGTCAGTAAAATGAGTACCCAGCTTGCCGGGGGGGGGGGGGGAGTGTAAAAGACTGGGAAAGGCAATGGCAAACCACCCCGTAAAAAAGTCTGCCATGAAAACGTTGTGAAAGCAACGTCACCCCTAGAGTCGGAAATGACTGGTGCTTGCACAGGGAACCTTTCCTTTCCTTTCTCTCCTGAAGTGGCTCGCAACATCATTTTTCTCATCCTCCATTTTATCCTCACAACAACCCCATGAGGTAGATTAGGCTGAGAGGGTGGAACTGGCCCAAGGTCATCCAGTAAGATTCCATGACAGTATGGGAGTGTCAGTTTGGGTCTTCCAGACTGCACACCACACTAGCTCTCCTAACAGTCTGAGGATACCAGTATTATTGCCCTTTGTAATATGTTATGCTATCGCTAACTCACTGTCCTGTTTTACCTTTAGAAAAGCAGCATGCCTGCTGTAGATGACTTGTTTTATAATTTTTTTGCTAAAGTGCAGGCTTTTGTTGGCTTTTTATACTCTGTTTCTGAGAGTTAGTTTTTAAACCTCTTCTTTGCTTTCTAAGAAGTTGCTAAGATGATTCCATTATTTCTTTAAATGTATATAAGAACATTGTTGTAGAGGACAGAAATACTAATCTTCATTGTTATTCAGTTTTTAGAAGACATTGTGCAGTTAATTTTTTTACAGGTGTGAGCTCTTAAGTTGCCAGTGCAGTATAGTAGTTAGTATTTAGTTAGAACTAGAGAAATCCAGGTTCAGATCTCTGCTTGCGAATAAACTTACTGTAACCTTAAGCCAGTAATTCTCATTCAGCCTAAACTACCTCAAAATGTTATTGTGAGGGTAAAATTGTGTAATTAAGAATCATGTACACCACTCTGAGCTCTCTGGAGAAAACAAAACATATATTGTGTTCATTATTATTAATAACTTTTAATAAAAACAAAATACACTGGCAAGCTATCTCCTATTGCTTGTATTGAACTCATCCATCTCTGTTGAAGAAAATAAATGAGATTGGGGTTCAAATTTCAGTTTACATATTAGAACAATGAAGCACATGGAAAATTTACCTATTTCTTCATTTATACTCCTCCTTTCTCCCCAATATAGACTCAAAATGGCCTGCATCATTCCCTTCTTCATTTTATCTTCAATAACCTTGTTAGGCCAAGAGTATGGCTAGCCTAAGATCACCCAACAAGCTTCCATGGATTCCCTGATTCTAGTCCATTCTGGCCATTTTTTAAAATGCCAGTTTTACAATTACTTCCAATTGTACCATTAATTCAATTAATTCAGGTTGACACCCAGGGATTTTGAATAGGTCAGGTTACCACTTAATGGCTTGTTACATATAGTGCCCTGTTCCATGGAGTGCCCAAATGCCTGGCAAAGAGATTTCTACACAAAAGTGGGACAGGAAACCATCCGTAGTCCCTCGTTCAACTGACTTTGACATAACTATACTAGGTTCCCTATATTTTTCTGTATTTCAGAATTACATGGTGTTACAAACTAAGTCTGTTGGAGCCTAGTCACTCATAAAAGGCACTAATTAGCATGTAATTAGTACAGCACATTCCCTTGACCCTTTGATAGTCAACTTATGCACCTGCAGGACGGTAGAAGGCTATGAAACTGGTTTGCCTAGACTATGCATTACATTGACAAATATCACTTTAAAATTATTGCTTTATGCTTGGAAATGGTTAATAGAATTTGTAAGGGATTCAAGGAGGAAATACCAGATTTGGAGAAGAATAGTTGCTGCTATTGTTTAACAACAAATGTTGCTATAGAGCAATGCAATACACACACATGCTTGCTTCCTTCTGTGCTCTGCAGTGTACACTGTTACACACAAATCTCCAGTGCTTTCTGTCCTCCAGAAGGAAATTGACTGTAAATGGCTGCTCTGAACTTCTCACTGTAAATGGCTGCTCAGATAGCTGTATTTGGTATCAAACAACTCCAATTTAAACTAAATGTGCCTTGTAAGCATAGACAATAATGCATTTGCCATTTCATTCCTTAATATTTCATACTCCCTTTAGATGAAAGAAAGCATTGTTCCTCATTCATTGCTCAGAAATGGCTACTTTTAATTTTTAAAAAAGTTGGCATTTAATGTTGAGCATATGCTGTTACATTGATTTAATACATAAATCTTTCAACACAGATGGTGATCTTTGAAGTACTGACATATTACTTCAACCAAATTAACAAGAGGACTATACAGGACAATGGGGTTTGGAAGATGGGATAGGATTTACCATTGTGGCTGAATGGACTGATCTTTTGCCAGAGCATTGGCACCACAGTGCCACAATATATACAGCCCAAAATGATAGAATATTATATCATAAGTCAAACAAGATGAGCACATATTCATCTAACATGAAGGCAGATTTTTATTTAGCAATAACTAAAGGTAACTTTGTCCATGGGGTTGCAAAGAGTCGGACTCGACTGCGACTGAACAACAACAAAAGGTAAAGGTAGTCCCCTGTGCAAGCACCAGTCGTTTTTGACTCTGGGGTGACATTGCTTTCACAACATTTTCACAGCAGACTTTTTACGGAGTGGTTTGCCATTGCCTTCCCCAGTCAAATACACTTTACCCCCAGCAAGCTGGGTACTCATTTTACCAACCTCGGAAGGATGGAAGGCTGAGTCAACCTGGAGCTGGCTACCTGAACCAGCTTTCACTGGGATTGAACTCCGGTCGTGAGCAGAGGGCTTCGACTGCAGTACTGCAGCTTTACCACCCTGCGCCACGGGGCTCTTACCTAGCAATAACTAGTCCTTGACTAATTTAAAAGTTTCACTTTCCTTATTATTTCCTGAGAATGGATACAATTGTTACATTTACAAAATATGAATGCACTAAGAGCAGATATGCCTGTGTGGAACACAGACCGTTTTCGCACTAACTATGCTCTAACATTGCTCCATGCCAGACTTCTATTTCTCTCTGGAGCAAGCTAGCGATTTTGCACCAGCTGATCCACGCCGCTATTTTGCACTGAGGCAACCCGCGATTTGCTGGGTGGCAATGTAAACCTGTTTTTTCAGGTTTACGCTGCCACATGGCAAATCATGGGTCTCCCCAGTGCAAAATGGCGGAGTGGAGCAGCTGGTGCAAAATCGCTAGCTTACTCTGGAGAGAAACAGGAGCCTGGCGTGGAGCAACATTGGAGCAAGGTTAGTGCAAAAATGGTCACATTCTAAGCATAGAATGTTCTTCAAAACATTCAGATTACTCCATGCAAATAGTGCTACTAATACTAAGGGGTGTTTGCAATGGGTAGTTAACATTTTTAAATGTTAGCAGCATGCCATTCATTCTTAACTATTTTAAGCATTTTCAGTATGCGTCACTAAAGGAACAGTCATCTCTAAGAGTATGCTAACCATTTTAAGGTGCAATGGAGACTGTACTGAGAATTAGCTCTGTATCACATCATAGATCTATTGGAATTGCCCCAATGGGATACCCTAACATTGCAAGTATACATGAGAGTGCAAATTTCTAGCCCAGAATATTGGCTGCTTCATTTCTACAAGGGCTACCAAAGAGAAAAAAGGATAGAAGTTTTTAACCTTGTTTAGGCAAACAAGCAGGTATGATCTCACACAGTTTAAATAGGAAATCTTCAGAAAGGATCCAGTATTGTAAGAAAGTATACCTGAATAACGTATGAAAACATAGTTTTGATTATCTTAATTTCATATGAAAGGCCTCTTACATCAGCTGCTTTGAAGTACCCCCTATTATTTGATCAGCAAGACAACTGCAAGCAAATTAAATGAATGTACAGGGCAGCTACTTTGCTTTAGCCATTGTAGTGATGCTGCCCCCACCAGCAACCTTGATAAACCATCCAGAAGTGTACACCACCCACATACCTTACATAATGTGCACAATAACAGGTCAGAAAAGTGCAGTAACCTTTCCAAAAGAGTGGGTGTGCTGTGCATTCATTTCTCAGGCTGTTCAATAAAGAAACAGTATTAACAATGTAGGTGGTATGTGAAGAAAGGAGAGCAAGACAGAGATGAGATGGCATAAGTGTCCTTGGATGTTTTCATAATATGGACTTCTTTGTGTTTATATCCATGCCTTATTCAGCTACCTTAAAGTCATGGTAACATAGCATGATTTGCCTTCAAGTTCTGTTTTATTGGTAACAATGATTCAACAGTCAGGGCAGAATTAACCATTAGATTTTCATGTCAGAAACTCCCATTTTAGCAGGGTTTTTATAAGCAAAACGTGCATCTTTTGCTCTCTACACTGAGCCTTCATGAAAATTCCTGACACTTAAGATGGTCTTCTTATAACATGACAGAAAAGCAGTGCTTAGGGCTGAAAATCTGAGGACATATTGCTGAGAATAAGCCCCATTAAATGGGATTTACTTTTCTGAGTAGACCTGTTTAGGCTTGCTCCCTATGTTCCTTGGTGTGGGAAAACACGGTATTTCACATGCTGCATAGAAGAGTCATCTTACAGTATGTACTCTGGTGTGAAATAATGGCTGTGATTTTATGCATACACCTTTGAGAATAAACCAGATTAGATTCAGTAACACTCACTTCTGAAGCAACATGAATAGAATCAACCTCATATTTATGAAATAGCTATCTTATACTGAACACTGGTGTGGGACATATCTCTAGCCTCTTTGGGGGAAGACCCAGAATTATGGAAGGTAGCCTACCTTTCGCTGTCAGTCACACCTAAGGTTGACAAGTCTGGATTGGGAAATTTCTGAAAGTTTGTGAGGTAAAACCTGGGAAGGGGAGAGACTTCAGCTGGAGTGCAATGGTCCACCCTCCAAAGCAGCCATTCTCCCCAGGGGAAATTATCTCTGTAGTCTGGAGATCAGTTATAATTCTAGGAGTTCTCTGGATCCCAGTCAAAGATTGGCAACCGTAGACACCATTGGTCTTTACCCCAGTACTACCTTACAGACTGGGAGCAGCTCTCTGAAATGCAAGAAGAGGTATATCCCAGCCCTGCTCTCTAAAATATTTTAACTAGTGACACCAATGATTGAACCTTGTACTTTTTGCATATATAGGGTTGTCAATCACCTGGAGAGAAAAAATCCTGTCCTTCTAATATGCTAATATTTATATCAGGTAAAGTCATTTAAGAAAGCTTCAGTTGCTCTGTAAGCCGAAATGCCCTCAAAACGAGGTTGGGGAATTAGTTAGGTGGGCACCTGGCTCACTCGGAATCTTTTTACCAATGTATACGAGATTAACCAACCAGAGACGCTTAAATATTTGGGACTCTAATTTAGTAACACCAATTACAATTTATTGAGAAAAATATAGTCTTCCATACAAGATTAAAACACATATACAATCACACATTCACACAGTCCTAGGAAATATAGATAGATGGATAGGGAAACATATAAGGGTAGACACACACGGTGATATTACCTATCGTAGTCTTCGAGGAAGGCTCCAATGGGCGACGAGCGAGGGAATGGGAAAGGGACCCGAAACTGATCAGGAATCGGGGATGGATCTATGCAGCAGAAGGTGGGTTACTGATAGAAGCACACCTGTGGGTAGCTAGTCCACAGGTTATAAGGACTCTCTTGAGCCCTCAGGGGATGGGCGGCATCAGGGAGGAGAAAGGAGAGGCTCTGCAATGACCATGAAGGCTGAACATTTGCAGAGCCAATGGCGAGTTCCTTGGTTGCACCTAATTGGGTACCTGCTCTTGACCAATGAACTTCGCCTGGGTCCTGTGTACCTGAGAGAACTTCCAGATTGCAACAGGCCCTGGGGCAGCTCCAAGGTGTCAGTCAGGAAGAAGAATGGAAATGGCTAAATACTTAAGATTAGATGGACTTATCTGGGAAGGTGACAATAGGGAGTCAAATATTGACCTAGGTATCCCCGGTTTAGACAAAAGACTTGATTCCAGCAGATGTTCTTCCTCTTTTCCATCTTCTGGGTAGGAGCCTTTGTCCAAGGTTTTGCCAGACAAAAGGAGCAACAGTTGAGCTGTTAATCCATTCATGGGGCAGATGGGTTGCTTGCGGGCTAAAGGTGACCTAGGCTGTGTGTGTGAGCCTTCCACTATGAGGGAATCGAGTCCAGCCTGGCGGGAAGATGGCTACAAGTGGTGTTAGCGTTACACTGTGGATTCCATGTTCAGCGCTTCAAAACCGTTCGCCTGGATAGCTCCGTGGCGGCGCAACCTCTTCCACTCCATGGCTGGCCCGTGCGAAGACGGGGAAACGTCCGTTTGTGTTAGCAAGAACTCTGTACCAGTCTAGAATGCCTGAATAGCTTGTGACTGCTTGTACACCTAAGTCCCTTTAGGTTCCTGGATAGTTTTGCCCACACTTTCTGGCCAGACGTGTGTGAGCTCACTTCTCCAGGCGCCCTGGCAACCACGCTGGTGACTACGATGTTCGGGAAAAAGGGGCTTTTTCCTCACAGCTCACAAAGCCTCTGTTAAAGGGACATAATTTTTTTCCAGGCCTGTTGGGCAACCCTATGCATGTGATCCATGTTCTGCTTCTATGTCTAAAATAGACATATGTCTATCCGTAGACAGAGTACAGCACACGCAAGCAATGTGAAACCCCATCACATGATTCAAGTTATGTTGCCATTCCTTCTCAGATCTTTTACTACAGAATGAGCACCTATACTTGCAGTAGCTCATAAGATACTAACTGGGAAACTTCCGGGATCCATCATCTTGGCTTCAGAGTTGCCTGCAGCAACTCTGAGTCTGGCCATTGGAGGGGGTGTCACAGAAGTGATGCCCCCATTCCTTCGGCATGGGACTTTTACGGGGGGGGGAGGGGGCCAGCAGCAACTGCCCTCTGTGCTCTCCGTGTGTCCTGAAGCTCCGCGGCCATGAAAGCTGGCATAGCAGCAGAAAAAGAACTCCTGACCGCTTTTATGCTTTCACTTTCCCCAGTACATCTTTAAAGCAGCATTTTTCAACTTCTAAAGCGACGATTCTACTTAATAAGTAGGTGTTTTTTCTAATTCTACTCCCCAATGGGTCACTCTGCATAACAACAAAAGACTAGCTCAAAAGATCAGCTCAAAAGGCCTCAAAACGCTAAGAGCAGTCTTAACTATTTAAATTGGATTGAATATAATCATCAAAATTGACCCGGACTATAATTGGATATATATCAAAGAGATTACCAAGAATTTGCAATATGATCTGAACACAAAGGAGATATACAGTAAAGAGTTCTGTCTTATTGTCTGACTGTATTTGAAAGAATGGTTTCTAAAACTTTAGTTGAAGCTGTTATAGATCGGGGACTAACAGGAGCTTGAAGTGAATGTACAATTTGATTTAAGAGACTGAGTTTTGATATAGCACCATTTAATGAAATGGCACATGGAAAAGATATTTGTGCAAATCTCAGCTTTCTGAAGGAAGATCTTATCTCATTTATGCAGCTCCTTAGAGATTATTTTATGCTGACAGCTAATGATCTGAGGAAAGAAGATCCAACAGTTAATGAAACGGTAAATCTGCAGGGGTCCAGTACTAAAGAGAGTGTATTGATGGCAGTGAAAGTAGAAGCAAACAAAGGAAAAGTAAGATGGTCTCTTCTGACACGCTTTCAAAACTAGACTGGAAAATAAGCTGCAGTAAAATCAAGCGGAGAAGGAAAAATGGCGATGAATTCTTCCCCCTGTGGTTGAGGGAGCAGACCATGTTGAGAAGAGAAAAGCTGCGCTCCAATCAACAAATCTGGATTTGGACAACCATTCGAAAAAAGGATTTTGGATTTTTTTCTTCTGCCTTGGTGAATGGCTGAACAAGGAACTCTGACTAAGAAATGAAATGTGATACCAAAAGATAAACTATGATTAAATGGCCTGCCTCGGATACAATTTGGGTGCAGAAATCAAAGGAACCTAGTTTTTAATCTTTGGGAAGAAGGACTCTGGAATCTGGGTTCTTTTTTCCCCCTTTCCTGATGAATAAACAAACACGTAACCATTAATAATGAACAGATGTTAAACTTTAAAAGAATAAGGGAGATCTTGAAAAAGTAATTAGTGTAGTTAACATATTTCTCTATATAGTAGATGTATTGACAGTCTGCCTATTTAGTGAGACTGCTTATAATGTAAGAATAGGATCAAGGGTGAAAAGGCAGATAGCATAATTGCTGTGGAATTTGGTAGACTTGGTAATTTGGCAAACTTGCTTTTAATAGGTTATCAGGAGAAATCGTTTAGACGGAGATAGACAAAATATTCAGTTGTATTTTATGTAATTTGCTATGCACAAAGAAATGATTTTTATTTGCTTCCTTTAAAAAGGATTTTGCTAAATCAATAACTTACTTTGTGCTTATTATAGGCGTGAATTAAATTAGATAAATTTGACGTTGAGACAGACTTGAAAGGAAAAATCTTTTTTAACTGGTTATATTTAATTTGTGTTTAAGAAGAACTGGTTAGAATTACATTGCTTTACTAGTTTATTAAAAATATATTCTTTTTTTTATTCTGGTAAAAGAAAAAAGGAAGGTAATATTTAAGGAGATTTTTATACTTGTACGTAGAATGATCTGAGCATTTTATTGGGAGGTGGAATTATAATTGATATATTTGTACTGGTTTCTGTTTCTGTTTTCCCCATTCTATCAAGGCCTCCTTTCCCTCTTTTTATGTATCTTCTGCAATGCTTCTTTTTTGTAGTTGAAATCAATAAAACTTTTAAATATATATAAAAAAGAATAAACTATGATTAACTGGGACTGCTGATTATTCTGACAATAAATTTTCCTTATGTATGTCCTTCTAGGGTTTTTTGTAGAAAACTCATTTACATATTAAGTCACAAACCCTTATTCTAAGCTAGCTGGAACTGCGTTCCTGTTAAAAAAAAAAAAGCCCTGATGTCCTTTCTGCTTTACATCTGCAAATATTTCATTACATATGGAAGCTATATACTCCTTGAGAAGACGGATGACAATTTATCACTGTTCCTAGTCCAAGTAGCATCATTCTGTCTACTATTTCTAGTGTGGAAACTTATTTTAAAACTATACTAAGTAAAAGTAAAAGAAAATTCAGGAGCTATGCTAAGCATAAAAAATGGCACTAAAATATCATTATATTGCTGGAGGGATGTAACAATATGCTTAGCAATTTCTCTGAATTTCTGGCTTTCATTTAGAAAGAGAGAGAGAGAGGTCTCCACTCTTTCCCTTGCAGACATATGCCTTTTTCCTTATCTCTCTGCATGTGAAGCAGATAGAGGCTTACTTAAAAAAAAAAGCTGGAAATTTGTAGAAAGAAACAAATAACTTGTGTTCAAGGCAGGAGCAGGAAAAGAGAATGGCTTGACTAGAAGAGTCCAGTCATCAAAAAGTGGGCTGTTAATATATAAAGCAAACATATGTCAGGTGCAAATGACAAAAATTGAAGAGTAATCCATTAGCAATCAGTTTTAACAGTTTCTAGTGGAAGTCTTCCCATTTAAATTAGGTGTGTCTGCCTATGTCAGCCCAAATGGAAGAGCAGCTATGAGGGTGTAAAGCTGGAAGGGTGCTGATTCTCTGGGTTACTCAGGGTAAGAGCACACAAACTGATTAGACCAAATTACTTTTTTAATTAAAGGTCTTTTTTATTTTATTCTAAGCAGGGCCAGCTCCGCCACTAGGTGAATTAGGCATTCACCTAGAGTGCTGGCCTTGGGGGGTGCTGAATTGGATGCCCCCCCCATGTAAGGAGGTTTGTTTTTGAGCTGGAACACAAGCCCTTGAGCTCCCTTTCCCAGCCTTTAGGCTCAGGGCAGAGCTCCAGGGTAGAATTGTGCTGCTGAAGCAGCTTTCTGAAAGCCCAGCTCATTGGCTGGGCTCAGAGTGGAGCTGCACTGCCGTGGCAGTTTCTCCAGAGCCCAGTTCACTGGCCAAGCTTGAGGGCAGAGCCCCAGCACAGCTACCTAGGGTGGCAGATCATCCAGGGCCAGCCCTGATTTTGAGGTAACTAATCACACTAGGCCAACAAACATAAAAGCAAATAAACAAAATTACATAGCAAGAAAAATTAACTTCACTAGGCCAAAACAGTATCTCCAGGGCTTTTGAGTAAGAATGCAATTCGGCTGGCTTGGCATCAGGGGGTGTGGCCTAATATGAAACAATGGTGATGTCAGGAGGTATGGTCTAAAATGCAAATGAGTTCCTGCTGGGCTCTCTCTACAAAAAAAAGGCCTTGAGTATCTCTATCTGTGCATAGCAAACAAACTCACATTACATCAGGCCAGAGAGTAGCATGCCCCTGCCTCCAGCAAGTTATTGGGCATAAGTCCTGGGCACCAGCTCCTTGATTACTCCAGCAGGAAATAAGAGCTGTGGGGGGGAGGGTTGTACCAAGATATATTTCTTGCCCCTCTCAATCAGATGACAACACCCCCCAATCAGTTTAATCCACTCCTTAGATCTTTGCAGAATCTCTTCCACTAGCTAAACACTCATGACTTT